>NC_086444.1:920962367-921279640 GCF_028390025.1 Pseudophryne corroboree
TGGATTCTGATCTGGATCTTTATCTGGACTCTATTATCAAGCATGATGGACATATGGATGCTACCTGATTCGTCAGTTCCAGGAGGATGCCAAGACAAAACGCAAGCAGAGCGATAATTCCAGCTACATATTGCAGAGCTACAAAAGTTATTCCTCACATAACAGTGAAACAAGGGAAGTAACAGTTAAACATCATCTGGACTATTTCCCTACCCTGAGTATGGAAACTTGAACATTTCCTGGAGGAATTTGAAAAGTCCTGCCAGCAATATCAGTTGCACCCAGCTGAGTGGTTCAGGTGTTGGGGGACTGGTGGACTGCGTGGATGTCTGGATCACTGAGCCTGTGCAATTGGGGATAAAGTGTATGCTATAAACTGTTACTAATTGCCAAAGTAGGGGGTGGACATCTGTGTCACTGGGCCTACACGCAATTTTTATATAAAGGGGGACCTGTGACCCCTTTAGTGATTTATGGGTGGTTACAGTATATGGTATTGGGGTACGACTAGGTACTCAAATAATGGTACACTGACCATAGTCCACAGTGTAAATGTCCATTAGTTAAAACAGTTAATGAGGTCCCTAACAGGTGATAATTGATCAATTAATCTCAGACGTCTTTTTGAATTCCCGGAGTATAAAAGGCAATTTAGAGCCCATTGTACAAACTAGCTATGGTGTACTAAAGCTGCCATCCATTCAGTATGCACACATTTATTGCCTTCAGCCTTTTCCAACCCACTCCAATTCCTGTGGGAATAAACTGATATTCTTATTATGAAGATCTTGACATCAGTGATAAGGATGATGATTGTGAGGATGGTAACATTGTCAACATTAAAAAATGTAATCATTGTTACCCTAAAGTCCATTAGTAAATTGCTAAAACTACTGTATCTGCTATGGGTCAACATGGAATGTCAACAATGATTTATTTTTTTTATGTAGGGTCCCAAACAAAGTGTTGTACTATTTTACTTTATGAAATTTAGCAGACTTGTGGTGTTTCTTCATTATGAAAATGAGCAGTCTGCCACTGCTATGCCTTTCATGCGAGGCATGCTGCATTATCTAAAACATACTTATAATGGAAGGTATCAATTGTCTTTCTACAACCATCTTCTATCTGGCTTGCCAGGCCAAAATGTCTTTTTTTAAATTAGCAATCTGCCACTGCTCTCCTTCTGTTTGTCAAACATGTTGCTGTATAACAGTATTTAATCATATCAGTATACATTCAAATCAGTATTTCAAATGAGGCAGCTCTGGGGGAATTAATCTTTTACCTTCTGCATGTTCTGATCCAACCACACACGGATCTGCAGGACTGTTAAACTTGGGTTCAAATGACACTGGTACACCAAGATCCTTGCCTGTAGTGCGTAGAATTGGAGGAAGCAGGATTTATGCTAATGTGTCACCACTGTTTATAAGCAGTTTTTTATTCTTGTCTATAATACACTATTAATAACTTTTTCAAGATAAATTGCTTCTCTCACCTTTTATAATTGACACACACTAACAAATGAGAAGCTAATCAACATAGAGAAATATTATAGAATATCATGTACAGTATATGTTCACATACAAGACATTTTGAACTAAGTGCAATCACAATAGGGTTACAGCACTTCAAATGATTGAAGTATGTTATACTGGATTATATTACATTTATGTGAGTGTATCCATTATGTAGCAGATGTTCCCTATGATCAAATTGTTATTACACTAGAGACTATTTTTTTCTCTCTCTTTTATGGGGAAAGAGACGCAGCCTGAAGACTTCACATCATGATCTGCTGGCCACAATAGCGAACAATTTATTACATGCTTGGAGTCCAGTCATCTTAATGTAAGTAAGATTACAACAGGTGACACCCCAGAGACAATCATCCACAATTTGATTTACTCTGGATGGTTTTAGCAACTGCAGGACACAAGCTTTATTTCTTGGCTTTGTAAAGTCTATGAGAAAAGAACAGTTGAACATTTGTCCACAGTTATCCAGACTGTGGAAGCTACTATAAATCTTGTATCAACTTGTAACTTTAGGTCAGCTCTGGCATCTTTTTTATAGACTAAATACTGGTTAAGTGGAATAATGTGAAGACAAACATCGTGTACTGGAGAAGCAGCCTGCGAGCATCACTCCTAGAAGCAAACATTTTATATGGAGTACCCGCCTTTGTGCTGATGTATTTTCTTTTCTGTTATTTAGATTATTAGAATGGTGCACATGTATAAATTAATCTCAGACATATAGGGGCAGATGTATTAACCTGGAGAAGGCATAAGGAAGTGATAAACCAGTGATATGTGTAAGGTGATAAAGGCACCAGCCAATCAGATCCTAACTGTAATTTACATATTGCAGCTGATTGGCTGGTGCCTTTATCACCTTGCACATATCACTGGTTTATCACTTCCTTATGCCTTCTCCAGGTTAATACATCTGCCCCTGAATTCTGGTAGGAAGAGTCAATTTAGAGCCCCTTGTACAAATTAGCTATTGTGTACTTAAACAGGCAAATAGCCATTGTGTATAATGGCGTATCTCTAATGGGTGCAAGGTGTGCAGTGCACACGGATCCCTGAGTCCACACACACTGCACCCATTTCTTGCATATTTGTCTTTCTGTAATCCCAAGTAGGCGGCAGCAGTGATGCACAAATTACCTGGAAAATGGCGCAGTGGACATTTTACTGGCGTTTTGCTCATGTGTAGTAGGAAAATCATCAGGAAAATGGCCACCTCGCCATTTCCCCAGAGACCTGCACATGCACACTAGACTCTGGTAGAGCACTAGGGTCTCCTATGTGCCCGCTCCTTTACTGGGCTGGCAGATAAAGAGGAGGGGGTACATAGGCCTCCTCCAGTTTTAATACACCCCTGATGGTAGTGTACTACGAAAAATGTATACAAAAGTGGTGTTTATCAAAATTAATTTCAAATTGCATGGGGAAGACTTTGCCTGTAATTACAAATATGGTGCCTAATTAAAGGATGATTGCAAAACAACATTTTCTTCTAATGGGCAAAACCATGTGCAGTGCAGGTGGGGCAGACATAACGTGCAGAGAGAGTTAAGGCCTATACACACAAGCACAGTCTCCTACTGTGGAAAGTGCTTCACCCCTCCATGAACATCGCTGGGCACAGGGAAAATAGCTCAGTGTGTATGCACTGAGCTATGTTCCTGCCAGCGATGTTTACGATCATCGCTGTGCATACACAGTGGAAAAAAACGCCCAGTGTGTATGCACCTTTAGATTTGGGTGGGGTGTGTTCAAACTGAAATCTAAACTGGGGTGTAAAAATGAAGCAGCCTGAATTTACCCTGCACAGAAACAAAATAAACCACCCAAATCTAACTCTCTCTGCACATGTTATATCTGCCCCACCTGCACTGCACATGGTTTTGCCCATTAGACGAAAATGTTGTTTAGCAATCAACCTTGAATTAGGCCCATGATCTCTAATTATGGATTTCAGCAGGGATGAACTAAAATTATGTGGTGACAATGTTGACATTATTGATGAGGATGATAATTGTGAGGATAACGAGAGTTATGGTAGACTTACCTTTGTTAACTCTTTCTCTCTTCGAAGTTCATAGGATCCACAGGGAACATTGGGGGTTGTAGGTGGTGGATGAGAGTCTGGGCACCAAACAGTTAAACTTTCAGCATATCCCAGAATGCTCTGCTCCTCTCCATCATAACCCCACCTCCATCCTCAGGCATTCAGTTTTGTTAACCAGCTTATAGCATGAAGAGGAAAGGAGAGAATACTCTGAGAAGTAAGGGTTTCTTCACAGTGAGGGCATTAAAGATATGGGGCTAGATATAATAGGGTGCGTAACTTGCAATTTTTTACTAAAAATCGCACATGTAATAGGTTGCGAATTTTAAGGTTAAAATGGAATTCGATTTTCAGTAAAGGAAACATGCAATTTTCAGTAATAGAAACAGGCGGTTTTTGGTCATGTTTTTATGACATAGAAGCATGCACAGATCAGTGTGATCTGTGCATGCTTCTGTATGGAACCCCCCACCAAAAGCATAACCAGCCCCGAGCTCTTTGAGACAGTCCTCGTTGCAAAAATACGGGGAAAAATTTCCCCACAAACCACAAGGTCAATTGATGCTGACCCTTGCGGTTACATCAATTAAGCGCCACACAGCCTAGTAATGAATGGAGCATAGCCAGGGGCGTAGCCATAAATTTGAGGGCCCCATAGCAACATTTTGAAGGGCCCCTGTCCCAATGCTTCTAGAGAGAAAAGTTCTCTCCAGCAATTGTTCATTGTATGCCCCAAAATATTACCCTAGTTTATTTACTGAGCTATGGTAGTGCCTTAGTTAATGTTATCCCCCATAGTACTGCCCTTGTTTATTTTATATACCATAGTATGTCACTTTGTAGGGCTGCCAGTACACATTATGCAATACAGTACTCCTAATTCCCATTACTATATACAGTGTCCCGAGTTCATATTATGCCACATTATAGTGCCTCCAGTTTATATTATGCCAGACTATAGTGCCTCCACTTCATATTGGCCCAGTTCATGTTACAGGTTGAGTATCCCATATCCAAATATTCTGAAATATGGAATATTCCAAAATACAGAATTTTTTGAGTGAGAGTGAGATATTGAAATCTTTGTTTTCTTATGGCTCAATATACACAAACTTTGTTTAATACACAAAGTTATTAAAAATATTGTATTAAATGACCTTCAGGATGTGTGTATAAGATGTATATGAAACATAAATGAATTGTGTGACTGTACACACACTTTGTTTAATGCACAAAGTTATTAAAAATAATGGCTAAAATGACCTTCAGGCTGTGTGTGTGTATAAGGTGTATATGAAACAGAAATGCATTTTGTGCTTAGACTTGGGTCCCATCACCATGATATCTCATTATGGTATGCAATTATTCCAAAATACGGAAAACTCCAATATCCAAAATACTTCTGGTACCAAGCATTTTGGATAAGGGATACTCAACCTGTACTGTATGTAACATTATATACAGTATATTACTGTATGTAACATTATAATGCACTCCAGATAATTTTATACCACAGTACAGTGAGCAGGTCCAGGGGTGTAACTAGATATATTGTAAGCTGAAAAGCAAAAGTTTGTAAGGGCCCCTATGTACCACCCAAAGGTGGAAAATGTATACAACACATGTAACTTTCACAGGGAAGGTGGACCCCTCTCAACTCTGGGCCCCATAGCAGCTGCACTCCCTGCACCTATGGTAACTACGCCTTTGAGCATGGCGTCTCTATTCATTACACTGGTGAAGCCGCTATTGGCTGTACCCTAGCAACATAGAGCAAATCATGAAGCTGGTGCTGTGGCAGCAGCTCCTGATTGGCTGGCGGGACCTTCTATTGATATTACTATCAGTAGAGGGTCCTCATTCGTGTAGTAGAAGTGTATGTTTAAACATACACTTCTACATGTTTGTTGGTTCAGGTGAATGCATTTTATTTTAACCATTGGGATGCCTACATGGATTGAAGAGGACAGATCTTCACAGGATTTTTAGTGAGTATATATTTTGTTAAAACAGGTACCCTTGTGGTTCTCCAAGTACCAGCATGCGGGGAGGCTTGCTGGGACTTGTAGTTCCACAGCAAAATACAATATTCTTTTTTAACACTTTCACTGCTATCAGCCCTCCATCCACAGCCCACGGAGGGAGGGGACAGCCCCGGGATTCATCCTTGGCCCTTGGGTGCCTGGTGGGGGGTACCCCTTTATTTAAGGGGTCCCCACTCTACCAGGGAACCCCAGCCAGGGCTGACTAGTTGGGGGGTTTGTGATGCTTTGGCCACAGGGACCTACATAAAAGTGTCCCTTGGCTGCCGCATCACCTCCCTGGCTAGTAGAGCCCGGCGCTGGTTTAAAAAATACAGGGGACCCCTACTTCTTTTGTTACTTGTATTTTTGGAACCAGGAACTGTCCATGAGTCCGGTGCTGGTTGTTTAAATATGGGGAACCCCAGTCAATTCCCCCCCCCCCCCCCCCGTTTTTGTGCAACCAAAATATAGGTTGAACTCGATGGACAAATTGTCTTTTTTCAACCATAACAACTATGTTACTATGTTAGAGAGGAAAGACGTTAGGCACATAAGAACACATTCTCGCAGACAGGAGAAAGGAACCAGAGGCCAATGCAGTAAAAACCCAGAGAGTCCAGGTGCATCAGGGTGGGCGCCCTGTGGACCCTATGAACTTTGAAGAAAGAGTTTTAACAAAGGTAACTACCATAACTTTCATTTTTCTTCTTCAGGGTTCATAGAAATTCCATAGGGAACATTGGGAATGTCCTAAAACAGTACTTCAAGGGAGAGGATGTGCCTGAGAGGATAAAAGAATCCGACGTCCAAAGGAAACATCCTGGGAGACGAATGTATCAAAGGCATAAAACCTAAGAAATGTGTTGATAGAAGACCACATAGCCACCTTGCACAATTGTTTGGCGGACGCACCATGGCGTGCTGTCCATGAAGATCCCACAGACCGAATAGAATGGGCAGAAATTAAAGCTGGCACAAGAAGGTCAGCTTGAATGTATGCTTGTGCAATGATCATTCTAATCAGACCTGTGTATGTTTATTAGCAGGCCAACCACGCTTGTGAAATTCAGAATGTATAAACAGAGCATCAGATCATCTAATGGAGCTAGTATGGTCCACATAAACTTGTAGAGTACGAACCACATCCAGAGATCGCTCTTTCGCAGATAAGTCTGGTAAGACAAAGGCTGGAACCACAATTTCTTGATTAAGGTGGAACATAGAAACAACTTTGGGGAGGTAACCAGGCCTAGTCTGGAGAACCGCCCTGTCTTGATGAAAAATCAGGAAGGGGGGATGAGAGGAGAGAGCTCCTAAGTCCGAGACCCTCCTGGCCAATGCAATAGCAAGCAGAAATAGCCCCTTTGTCGTCAACCATTTGAGTTCAGCCGACTCCAATGGTTGAAAGGTGGGGGCTCCTGAAGAGCTTCCAGTACAACAGACCGATCCCATGGAGTGACTTTATGTTATTTATGCTGTCTGCAGCTCTGTTCTGTTAGTTTAATTAAACTTAATTAATTTGGTCCTCAGTATAATGTCCCAGTCCTGTTGGAACACTGCTTCTTAGCTATAGTTCTGCAGATTCCTTCTGTGTTTGCCCCTGCAATCAGTCCATCATTTATGTCCCTGTTGTACTTGAGTGCATTTTATGATTCTTGTGAGAGACTTTCCGTTCCATTCCACTACAGTCTCTCTCGCGCTCTCTCTCTCACAGGCCTCTCTCAATGTGCACATAGTCTCAGTCCTATCAGTCTGTCCGCAGACCAATCCCTTGTCTCAGTCTGTCCTTGTCTATCTTCTACACAGCTCCTTAGTGTTGGTACTGCGGTTGTCAGGAGTAACATCCACTGGCCTGGAGCATTCTGTGTTGTTTGTATGTCTGTTATGCTTTCCCTCTCTGTATTCAATTGTTATACACTTCTGTGGTTGCCAGTAGCAACTACTGTGGGTTCGGAGCATTGCTTCATTTATGTACCAGTTGATATGTGTCTTATCCAGTCCTGATCCCACTGTGTGTTATACTCATGCTATTTTCCAGTAACTGTCAGTCCAGCTTTATCTAGTCCTTGTCTAATATGTGCCCATCTGTTTAGCCTTAACCTACTCCGTGCCAGGTGGGTGTCTACCCCAGCATATTTCCTTGCACTTGCACAGCCTCCAATCATTTCCTTGTCCACATTAAGACCTGGGGGCATCTGAGTACTGGGTGGACTTAATCCACTTAGGAAAGGCGGCTGCTAAAGGTGAAGCTTTAGTACGCAGGAGACTTGAGAATTGCTGGGCTTGCACAACACTCCATCCAGATACATTCCCCAAATCATTTCTATCAACACTCAGTCCAGATATACTCCTCAGATAATAACACTGGAGGGACATAAGGAGGTTGCACATGCAGGACACCTTGAAGGAATGTACGTACATCTGGAAGCAGAGCAATTCTGCTTTGAGACCAAACAGACAAAGCAGAAATGTGTACTTTAAGCAAGGCAAGGCGCAAGCCTAAATCTAAACCTCTATGAAGGAAAGCCAGTATTCTGGATATCTTGAAAATAGTTGCATCATAACGCTTGGTATCGCACCATGTGAAGTAAGTATGCCACACTCAATATATGTGCAGAGGCAGGTTTGCGTGCCTTAAGCATTGTTTGAATAACAGCATTGGAAAATCCTTTAGTTTTTAGGATTGATGATTCAAGAGCCATGCTGTCAAAGACAGGACGAGATCTGGATGGAGACATGGGCCCTGTGAGAGAAGGTCCCGTCGTAGAGGAAGTTGAAGGGGAGGCCTTGGAAATCTCAGAACCAATGTAGTCCGGCGGGGCCACCGGAATGAAGTTTACCCCTTCTAGTTTGAATTTTTGAAGCACACAAGGTAATATGGGTACTGGAGGGAAAATGTATGTAAGGCGAAATGTCCACTGGACCGATAAGGCATCTATAAATGCTGATTGTGGGTCCCTGGGCCGGGATCCGAACACTGGAACTTTGTGATTGTAGCGTGAGGCCATAAGAACCACATCTGGCAGGCGCCACCTGTCCACTAGGAGTTGGAAGACCTTCGGGTGAAGAGCTAATTCTCATACGTGAACATCCTGATGACTAAGAAAATCCGCTTCCCAGTTGAGTATGTCTGGGATGAACACCGCTGATATGGCCGGAAGATGACGTTCAGTCCACCGGAGGATTTTGAATACGTCTTTCATTGTCATTTTGCTTCAAGTGCCACCCTGGTGATTGATATATGCCACAGCTGCCAGACTCCATCCCCCATGAAACGATTGTTGTTTGGTTACAGCTCCCCAGCAGCAAAGGCTGGCATCCGTTGTGAGAAGCACCCAGTTGGGGATCCAGAAGGGTTGTCCCCCTGTCCTGGTGCTAGTTTTGGAGCCACCAAGTCAGGGAAAGCCGAACCTCCGGAGTCAGAGTTATCATTTGTTACTTGATGCGATGAGGCTGACGGTTCCACTGGGAAAGAATGAGTCGCTGCAGAGGGTGAGAATGAAACTGTGCAAATTCAACCATGTGGAACGTTGACACCATCGGACTGAGTACTTGCATTGCTGAATGAACAGACACTTGAGGACGTTGAAGAAATTGGTGTATTTTTTTCCTTGCTTTCAAAATCTTGTCCGGTGATAGGAAAAGGTGCTGACTTTGAGAGTCCAGCAGCGCATCCTGTAACGATGTAAGGGAGGACCATTTACAATTTATCAGCCAGCTGTGATGTTGTAGGAAGGCTACTGCAAGTTGGATATGACTGAGGAGAACCTCGTGTGAGTTCCCCATGATCATCCAGGTATGGAAGAATTCTGACTTTCAGATGACGAAGGTGTGCTGCCATGACTTTGGTAAAGCTAGGCCAAATGGCAGTGCCTGGAACTGATAATGGTGGTTGCAGATAGCAAACCGCAGGAATCGCTGATGCGAAAGAGCAATAGAAATATGCAGATATGTATCCTGTATATCCAGGGATGCCATAAAGTCATGTGGCTCCTTGCTGGTTAATCTTAGACCCAGATTGGGGTAATGGAGGTGTGAGGTGTGGTGCCTCTGGACTGGCTGAGCTGGATGGCCTTAGTGTGGCATACCTTTACATTCTATTAACACTTTTCACTTATTAATTTCTTAACACTATTTCTCTATTTTAATTGCATTTCATTTTGTATCACTTTCTCTATAGCTTCGGCTTCCTAAATACTAATTTATTAACACTATAGTTTTTTCACTGGTATGCTACGCTGGGCTTTCTGGCTAATGCTGGTGTTTTGGGGTGCCACACCATGCACCTAGATATAGCGCTAGGGACCCCAAATATACAGAGACGCCTTGATGCGGCTTTGGGGCTTATTCACACATATGCGCAAATATGTGTAACGAAGATCTCTGAATTCTGTTATCATGTGGAATTTATATCTGGTTACGGTTATGATTCAGGGTGCTGGGGGAAACAAATGGCTTTTTTTCTTGCTTAGAAATACCCCTCCCTTTCGAGCACCTGAATGATATCTAGAGATGAGCGGGTTCGGTTTCTCTGAATCCGAACCCGCCAGAACTTCATGTTTTTTTTCACGGGTCCGAGCGACTCGGATCTTCCCGCCTTGCTCGGTTAACCCGAGCGCGCCCGAACGTCATCATGACGCTGTCGGATTCTCGCGAGGCTCGGATTCTATCGCGAGACTCGGATTCTATATAAGGAGCCGCGCGTCGCCGCCATTTTCACACGTGCATTGAGATTGATAGGGAGAGGACGTGGCTGGCGTCCTCTCCGTTTAGACACTTGATTTACTAATTTTGGGGAGCATTAGGAGTACTCAGTAGTGTACAGTGCAGAGTTTTGCTGATAGTGACCAGTGACCACCACTTTTATTTATAATCCGTTCTCTGCCTGAAAAAAGCGATACACAGCACACAGTGACTCAGTCACATACCATATCTGTGTGCACTGCTCAGGCTCAGGCCAGTGTGCTGCATCATCTATTATCTATATATAATATTATATATATCTGTCTGACTGCTCAGCTCACACAGCTTATAATTGTGGGGGAGACTGGGGAGCACTACTGCAGTGCCAGTTATAGGTTATAGCAGGAGCCAGGAGTACATAATATATTATATAGTGAGTGACCACCAGACACACAGTGCAGTTTATTTAATATATCCGTTCTCTGCCTGAAAAAAGCGATACACACAGTGACTCAGTCAGTCACATACCATATCTGTGTGCACTGCTCAGGCTCAGGCCAGTGTGCTGCATCATCTATATATATTATATATCTGTCTGACTGCTCAGCTCACACAGCTTATAATTGTGGGGGAGACTGGGGAGCACTACTGCAGTGCCAGTTATAGGTTATAGCAGGAGCCAGGAGTACATAATATTATATTAAAATTAAACAGTGCACACTTTTGCTGCAGGAGTGCCACTGCCAGTGTGACTAGTGACCAGTGACCTGACCACCAGTATATATAATATTAGTAGTATACTATCTCTTTATCAACCAGTCTATATTAGCAGCAGACACAGTACAGTGCGGTAGTTCACGGCTGTGGCTACCTCTGTGTCGGCACTCGGCAGCCCGTCCATAATTGTATATACCACCTAACCGTGGTTTTTTTTTCTTTCTTTATACATACATACTAGTTACGAGTATACTATCTCTTTATCAACCAGTCTATATATTAGCAGCAGACACAGTACAGTGCGGTAGTTCACGGCTGTGGCTACCTCTGTGTCGGCACTCGGCAGCCCGTCCATAATTGTATATACCACCTAACCGTGGTTTTTTTTTCTTTCTTTATACATACATACTAGTTACGAGTATACTATCTCTTTATCAACCAGTCTATATATTAGCAGCAGACACAGTACAGTGCGGTAGTTCACGGCTGTGGCTACCTCTGTGTCGGCACTCGGCAGCCCGTCCATAATTGTATATACCACCTAACCGTGGTTTTTTTTTCTTTCTTTATACATACATACTAGTTACGAGTATACTATTCTCTTTATCAACCAGTCTATATATTAGCAGCAGACACAGTACAGTGCGGTAGTTCACGGCTGTGGCTACCTCTGTGTCGGCACTCGGCAGCCCGTCCATAATTGTATATACCACCTAACCGTGGTTTTTTTTTCTTTCTTTATACATACATACTAGTTACGAGTATACTATCTCTTTATCAACCAGTCTATATATTAGCAGCAGACACAGTACAGTGCGGTAGTTCACGGCTGTGGCTACCTCTGTGTCGGCACTCGGCAGCCCGTCCATAATTGTATATACCACCTAACCGTGGTTTTTTTTTCTTTCTTTATACATACATACTAGTTACGAGTATACTATCTCTTTATCAACCAGTCTATATATTAGCAGCAGACACAGTACAGTGCGGTAGTTCACGGCTGTGGCTACCTCTGTGTCGGCACTCGGCAGCCCGTCCATAATTGTATATACCACCTAACCGTGGTTTTTTTTTCTTTCTTTATACATACATACTAGTTACGAGTATACTATCTCTTTATCAACCAGTCTATATATTAGCAGCAGACACAGTACAGTGCGGTAGTTCACGGCTGTGGCTACCTCTGTGTCGGCACTCGGCAGCCCGTCCATAATTGTATATACCACCTAACCGTGGTTTTTTTTTCTTTCTTTATACATACATACTAGTTACGAGTATACTATCTCTTTATCAACCAGTCTATAAGCAGCAGACACAGTACAGTGCGGTAGTTCACGGCTGTGGCTACCTCTGTGTCGGCACTCGGCAGCCCGTCCATAATTGTATATACCACCTAACCGTGGTTTTTTTTTCTTTCTTTATACATACATACTAGTTACGAGTATACTATCTCTTTATCAACCAGTCTATATATTAGCAGCAGACACAGTACAGTGCGGTAGTTCACGGCTGTGGCTACCTCTGTGTCGGCACTCGGCAGCCCGTCCATAATTGTATACTAGTATCCAATCCATCCATCTCCATTGTTTACCTGAGGTGCCTTTTAGTTGTGCCTATTAAAATATGGAGAACAAAAATGTTGAGGTTCCAAAATTAGGGAAAGATCAAGATCCACTTCCACCTCGTGCTGAAGCTGCTGCCACTAGTCATGGCCGAGACGATGAAATGCCAGCAACGTCGTCTGCCAAGGCCGATGCCCAATGGCATAGTACAGAGCATGTCAAAACCAAAACACCAAATATCAGTAAAAAAAGGACTCCAAAACCTAAAATAAAATTGTCGGAGGAGAAGCGTAAACTTGCCAATATGCCATTTACCACACGGAGTGGCAAGGAACGGCTGAGGCCCTGGCCTATGTTCATGGCTAGTGGTTCAGCTTCACATGAGGATGGAAGCACTCAGCCTCTCGCTAGAAAACTGAAAAGACTCAAGCTGGCAAAAGGCAAAGCACCGCAAAGAACTGTGCGTTCTTTGAAATCCCAAATCCACAAGGAGAGTCCAATTGTGTCGGTTGCGATGCCTGACCTTCCCAACACTGGACGTGAAGAGCATGCGCCTTCCACCATTTGCACGCCCCCTGCAAGTGCTGGAAGGAGCACCCGCAGTCCAGTTCCTGATAGTCAGATTGAAGATGTCAGTGTTGAAGTACACCAGGATGAGGAGGATATGGGTGTTGCTGGCGCTGGGGAGGAAATTGACCAGGAGGATTCTGATGGTGAGGTGGTTTGTTTAAGTCAGGCACCCGGGGAGACACCTGTTGTCCGTGGGAGGAATATGGCCGTTGACATGCCAGGTGAAAATACCAAAAAAATCAGCTCTTCGGTGTGGAGGTATTTCACCAGAAATGCGGACAACAGGTGTCAAGCCGTGTGTTCCCTTTGTCAAGCTGTAATAAGTAGGGGTAAGGACGTTAACCACCTCGGAACATCCTCCCTTATACGTCACCTGCAGCGCATTCATAATAAGTCAGTGACAAGTTCAAAAACTTTGGGTGACAGCGGAAGCAGTCCACTGACCAGTAAATCCCTTCCTCTTGTAACCAAGCTCACGCAAACCACCCCACCAACTCCCTCAGTGTCAATTTCCACCTTCCCCAGGAATGCCAATAGTCCTGCAGGCCATGTCACTGGCAATTCTGACGAGTCCTCTCCTGCCTGGGATTCCTCCGATGCATCCTTGCGTGTAACGCCTACTGCTGCTGGCGCTGCTGTTGTTGCCGCTGGGAGTCGATGGTCATCCCAGAGGGGAAGTCGTAAGCCCACTTGTACTACTTCCAGTAAGCAATTGACTGTTCAACAGTCCTTTGCGAGGAAGATGAAATATCACAGCAGTCATCCTACTGCAAAGCGGATAACTGAGGCCTTGGCATCCTGGGTGGTGAGAAACGTGGTTCCGGTATCCATCATTACTGCAGAGCCAACTAGAGACTTGTTGGAGGTACTGTGTCCCCGGTACCAAATACCATCTAGGTTCCATTTCTCTAGGCAGGCGATACCGAAAATGTACACAGACCTCAGAAAAAGAGTCACCAGTGTCCTAAAAAATGCAGCTGTACCCAATGTCCACTTAACCACGGACATGTGGACAAGTGGAGCAGGGCAGGGTCAGGACTATATGACTGTGACAGCCCACTGGGTAGATGTATGGACTCCCGCCGCAAGAACAGCAGCGGCGGCACCAGTAGCAGCATCTCGCAAACGCCAACTCTTTCCTAGGCAGGCTACGCTTTGTATCACCGCTTTCCAGAATACGCACACAGCTGAAAACCTCTTACGGCAACTGAGGAAGATCATCGCGGAATGGCTTACCCCAATTGGACTCTCCTGTGGATTTGTGGCATCGGACAACGCCAGCAATATTGTGTGTGCATTAAATCTGGGCCAATTCCAGCACGTCCCATGTTTTGCACATACCTTGAATTTGGTGGTGCAGAATTTTTTAAAAAACGACAGGGGCGTGCAAGAGATGCTGTCGGTGGCCAGAAGAATTGCGGGACACTTTCGGCGTACAGGCACCACGTACAGAAAACTGGAGCACCACCAAAAACTACTGAACCTGCCCTGCCATCATCTGAAGCAAGAAGTGGTAACGAGGTGGAATTCAACCCTCTATATGCTTCAGAGGTTGGAGGAGCAGCAAAAGGCCATTCAAGCCTATACAATTGAGCACGATATAGTAGGTGGAATGCACCTGTCTCAAGTGCAGTGGAGAATGATTTCAACGTTGTGCAAGGTTCTGATGCCCTTTGAACTTGCCACACGTGAAGTCAGTTCAGACACTGCCAGCCTGAGTCAGGTCATTCCCCTCATCAGGCTTTTGCAGAAGAAGCTGGAGGCATTGAAGAAGGAGCTAAAAGGGAGCGATTCCGCTAGGCATGTGGGACTTGTGGATGCAGCCCTTAATTCGCTTAACAAGGATTCACGGGTGGTCAATCTGTTGAAATCAGAGCACTACATTTTGGCCACCGTGCTCGATCCTAGATTTAAAGCCTACCTTGGATCTCTCTTTCCGGCAGACACAGGTCTGCTGGGGTTGAAAGACCTGCTGGTGACAAAATTGTCAAGTCAAGCGGAACGCGACCTGTCAACATCTCCTCCTTCACATTCTCCCGCAACTGGGGGTGCGAGGAAAAGGCTCAGAATTCCGAGCCCACCCGCTGGCGGTGATGCAGGGCAGTCTGGAGCGACTGCTGATGCTGACATCTGGTCCGGACTGAAGGACCTGACAACGATTACGGACATGTCGTCTACTGTCACTGCATATGATTCTCTCAACATTGATAGAATGGTGGAGGATTATATGAGTGACCGCATCCAAGTAGGCACGTCACACAGTCCGTACTTATACTGGCAGGAAAAAGAGGCAATTTGGAGGCCCTTGCACAAACTGGCTTTATTCTACCTAAGTTGCCCTCCCACAAGTGTGTACTCCGAAAGAGTGTTTAGTGCCGCCGCTCACCTTGTCAGCAATCGGCGTACGAGGTTACATCCAGAAAATGTGGAGAAGATGATGTTCATTAAAATGAATTATAATCAATTCCTCCGCGGAGACATTGACCAGCAGCAATTGCCTCCACAAAGTACACAGGGAGCTGAGATGGTGGATTCCAGTGGGGACGAATTGATAATCTGTGAGGAGGGGGATGTACACGGTGATATATCGGAGGGTGAAGATGAGGTGGACATCTTGCCTCTGTAGAGCCAGTTTGTGCAAGGAGAGATTAATTGCTTCTTTTTTGGGGGGGGGGTCCAAACCAACCCGTCATATCAGTCACAGTCGTGTGGCAGACCCTGTCACTGAAATGATGGGTTGGTTAAAGTGTGCATGTCCTGTTTTGTTTATACAACATAAGGGTGGGTGGGAGGGCCCAAGGACAATTCCATCTTGCACCTCTTTTTTCTTTTCTTTTTCTTTGCATCATGTGCTGATTGGGGGGGGGGTTTTTGGAAGGGACATCCTGCGTGACACTGCAGTGCCACTCCTAGATGGGCCCGGTGTTTGTGTCGGCCACTAGGGTCGCTAATCTTACTCACACAGTCAGCTACCTCATTGCGCCTCTTTTTTTCTTTGCGTCATGTGCTGTTTGGGGAGGGTTTTTTGGAAGGGACATCCTGCGTGACACTGCAGTGCCACTCCTAGATGGGCCCGGTGTTTGTGTCGGCCACTAGGGTCGCTAATCTTACTCACACAGCTACCTCATTGCGCCTCTTTTTTTCTTTGCGTCATGTGCTGTTTGGGGAGGGTTTTTTGGAAGGGACATCCTGCGTGACACTGCAGTGCCACTCCTAGATGGGCCCGGTGTTTGTGTCGGCCACTAGGGTCGCTAATCTTACTCACACAGCTACCTCATTGCGCCTCTTTTTTTCTTTGCGTCATGTGCTGTTTGGGGAGGGTTTTTTGGAAGGGACATCCTGCGTGACACTGCAGTGCCACTCCTAGATGGGCCCGGTGTTTGTGTCGGCCACTAGGGTCGCTAATCTTACTCACACAGCTACCTCATTGCGCCTCTTTTTTTCTTTGCGTCATGTGCTGTTTGGGGAGGGTTTTTTGGAAGGGCCATCCTGCGTGACACTGCAGTGCCACTCCTAGATGGGCCCGGTGTTTGTGTCGGCCACTAGGGTCGCTAATCTTACTCACACAGCTACCTCATTGCGCCTCTTTTTTTCTTTGCGTCATGTGCTGTTTGGGGAGGGTTTTTTGGAAGGGCCATCCTGCGTGACACTGCAGTGCCACTCCTAGATGGGCCCGGTGTTTGTGTCGGCCACTAGGGTCGCTAATCTTACTCACACAGCTACCTCATTGCGCCTCTTTTTTTCTTTGCGTCATGTGCTGTTTGGGGAGGGTTTTTTGGAAGGGACATCCTGCGTGACACTGCAGTGCCACTCCTAGATGGGCCCGGTGTTTGTGTCGGCCACTAGGGTCGCTAATCTTACTCACACAGCTACCTCATTGCGCCTCTTTTTTTCTTTGCGTCATGTGCTGTTTGGGGAGGGTTTTTTGGAAGGGACATCCTGCGTGACACTGCAGTGCCACTCCTAGATGGGCCCGGTGTTTGTGTCGGCCACTAGGGTCGCTAATCTTACTCACACAGCTACCTCATTGCGCCTCTTTTTTTCTTTGCGTCATGTGCTGTTTGGGGAGGGTTTTTTGGAAGGGCCATCCTGCGTGACACTGCAGTGCCACTCCTAGATGGGCCCGGTGTTTGTGTCGGCCACTAGGGTCGCTAATCTTACTCACACAGCTACCTCATTGCGCCTCTTTTTTTCTTTGCGTCATGTGCTGTTTGGGGAGGGTTTTTTGGAAGGGCCATCCTGCGTGACACTGCAGTGCCACTCCTAGATGGGCCCGGTGTTTGTGTCGGCCACTAGGGTCGCTAATCTTACTCACACAGCTACCTCATTGCGCCTCTTTTTTTCTTTGCGTCATGTGCTGTTTGGGGAGGGTTTTTTGGAAGGGACATCCTGCGTGACACTGCAGTGCCACTCCTAGATGGGCCCGGTGTTTGTGTCGGCCACTAGGGTCGCTAATCTTACTCACACAGCTACCTCATTGCGCCTCTTTTTTTCTTTGCGTCATGTGCTGTTTGGGGAGGGTTTTTTGGAAGGGACATCCTGCGTGACACTGCAGTGCCACTCCTAGATGGGCCCGGTGTTTGTGTCGGCCACTAGGGTCGCTTATCTTACTCACACAGCGACCTCGGTGCAAATTTTAGGACTAAAAATAATATTGTGAGGTGTGAGGTATTCAGAATAGACTGAAAATGAGTGTAAATTATGGTTTTTGAGGTTAATAATACTTTGGGATCAAAATGACCCCCAAATTCTATGATTTAAGCTGTTTTTTAGTGTTTTTTGAAAAAAACACCCGAATCCAAAACACACCCGAATCCGACAAAAAAAATTCGGTGAGGTTTTGCCAAAACGCGTTCGAACCCAAAACACGGCCGCGGAACCGAACCCAAAACCAAAACACAAAACCCGAAAAATTTCAGGCGCTCATCTCTAATGATATCACTAAGCTAATTGAGCATCTACCAATATATGTGTTTGTTGTGAGAGGCAGAGAGGTTCCTGCATTAGGAGGAGGTGCAGGCCCTGACATGCCACAGGGAGCATTATGGGGTTGCTCCAAGGTAGGTAGCTCTTAGCTTAGACATATTGTAGTAAGGAGCCATTATCATGTGGCTCCTTGCTGGTTAATCTTAGACCCAGATTGGGGTAATGGAGGTGTGAGGTGTGGTGCCTCTGGACTGGCTGAGCTGGATGGCCTTAGTGTGGCATACCTTTACATTCTATTAACACTTTTCACTTATTAATTTCTTAACACTATTTCTCTATTTTAATTGCATTTCATTTTGTATCACTTTCTCTATAGCTTCGGCTTCCTAAATACTAATTTATTAACACTATAGTTTTTTCACTGGTATGCTACGCTGGGCTTTCTGGCTAATGCTGGTGTTTTGGGGTGCCACACCATGCACCTAGATATAGCGCCAGGGACCCCAAATATACAGAGACGCCTTGATGCGGCTTTGGGGCTTATTCACACATATGCGCAAATATGTGTAACGAAGATCTCTGAATTCTGTTATGTGGAATTTATATCTGGTTACGGTTATGATTCAGGGTGCTGGGGGAAACAAATGGCTTTTTTTTCTTGCTTAGAAATACCCCTCCCTTTCGAGCACCTGAATGATATCACTAAGCTAATTGAGCATCTACCAATATATATATATATATATATATATATATATGCCATAAAGTCCCCAGGTTCCATGGCCAAAACTATGGATTGAAGGGATTCCATGCAAAACTTGGAAACTTTCACAAACCTTTTTAGAGATTTGAGGTTGAGAATTGGCCAGTGTGACCAATTGGGCTTTGGGACCAGGAACAGTAGCCTCTGGTCCCATTGGGACTGATGAACTAGCACTATCACCCCAGATTGTAGAAGTGAGTTGACCAGGGCCCTCATTCCGAGTTGTTCGCTCGTTCTTTTTCATCGCATCGCAGTGAAAATCCGCTTAGTACGCATGCGCAAAGTTCGCACTGCGACTGCGCCAAGTAACTTTACTATGAAGAAAGTATTTTTACTCACGGCTTTTTCTTCGCTCCGGCGATCGTAATGTGATTGACAGGAAATGGGTGTTACTGGGCGGAAACACGGCGTTTCAGGGGCGTGTGGCTGAAAACGCTACCGTTTCCGGAAAAAACGCAGGAGTGGCCGGGGAAACGGTGGGAGTGCCTGGGCGAACGCTGGGTGTGTTTGTGACGTCAACCAGGAACGACAAGCACTGAAATGATCGCACAGGCAGAGTAAGTCTGGAGCTACTCTGAAACTGCTAAGTAGTTAGTAATCGCAATATTGCGAATACATCGGTCGCAATTTTAAGAAGCTAAGATTCACTCCCAGTAGGCGGCGGCTTAGCGTGTGTAACTCTGCTAAATTCGCCTTGCGACCGATCAACTCGGAATGAGGGCCCATGTTTTTAGTATCAGAGCCTTTTCTTGATCTGATGGAAGGCCCATGGTGAATTACTGTTGTGGGGGGAATCCCTTGAACGAGACAGCTTACCCGTGAGAGACTGCTTCTTGCACACAAGTGTCTGCAGTGGTCATGGTCCAAACTTGCGCAAAGTGCAGAAGTCGGCCTCCCGCTTCCCCATCAGGGTGCAGGCTTGTCAAGTTTTGCTGTAGGTTGACATGCAGCCCAAGCTTGCTTGGTCTTGGGATTAGAGGTCTTTGCAGTGAGAGTTTTTGTCTAGGAAACACCTGACCTTTCACTTTTCCTTTTGGTCTTATGTATAGGAGTCGGGGGCAAAAATGCTGTTTTAGTGGCAGATAACGATGATACTATCCTGTTGAGCTCTTTCCCAAACAGAATATCCCCTGTAAAGGGTAGAATTTCCAATGTTTTCTTGAAATCTAAATCCACTTTCCTAGAACATAGCCAAATAATACGTTGTGCCCACACAGAAGTTGCAGACCCCTTTGCTGCTAGAACTCCAGCCTCTGATAATGCTCCACCAATGTAAGAAGTCGCTTTCTTAACATGGTCCAGTTACGTTTTGCATTCTTCAGATATATATGAAGGCAGTTCCTCTTCAATTGCCTGTAACCAAGCTTCTATAGCCTTTGTGGCTCATGAAGCTCCCACTGTAAGCCTATGAATAGCGCCTGTGAGAGAATAAATAGAATTGAGACAATTTTCTATTTGTCTATCTGTCTGTTCCTTCAATGAGGAGACGGTTGTGACAGGCAAGGTGAAAGTCATTACCAGACATGTGACATGAGAATCCACTGGAGGCAGAGTTTCCCACTTTGCACACACTGCTGCCAAGAGAGGTAACGCACTCTTAGACAAAGGGACCTTTTTACTAGGAGTGTTCAAGGGTTCCTGTCTAATTTCCATTAGGTTATCAGAATGTGGAAACTCTGCTCTGACTACCGTTTGTTTCTTAAACACATCAGTTTTCTTAGCAACAGATGTGGGTTCCTTCTCTGAAAGTTGAAGAATTTGTTTAATACCCTTAACTAAGGCAGTTACATCAACCATAATGGGAGCCTCCTCATCTGCTGCACAGGAATCTGTGACGGAGGCAGCTGCATCCCCACCGTCCTTCTCAGATGACACATTAGAATCTGATAACATAGTGGATTGAGAGGAAGATGTAGTCTGTCTGGAGGAACCAGTGGATGATTTATTCCCTGTCAGGCTCTCTTTCATAGTCAGAGTCTGAGTTAGCTTATGAACCTGATTCGACAGGGTATCCACCCAGTGTGTATTTACTATTGAGACTATGGCCCTCATTCCGAGTTGATCGCTCGCTAGCTGCTTTTAGCAGCATTGCAAACGCTAGGCCGCCGCCCTCTGGGAGTGTATCTTAGATTAGCAGAATAGCGAACGAAAGATTAGCAGAACTGCTCGAAAATCTTTTCCTGCAGTTTCTGAGTAGCTCCAGACCTACTCCTAGATTGCGATCACCTCAGTCCGTTTAGTTCCTGCTTTGAAGTCACAAGCACGCCCTGCGTTCGGCCAGCCACTCCCCCGTTTCCTCAGCCACTCCTGCGCTTTAGCCTGACACGCCTGCGTTTTATAGCACACTCCCAGAAAACGGTCAGTTTACGCCCAGAAACACCCACTTTCTGTCAATCACACACCGATCAGCAGAGCGACTGAAAAGCGTCGCTCGCCCCTGTGTAAATTTGCTTAGTTTTGTGGGAAATTACTTGGCGCGTGCGCCCTGCGGCCCATACGCATGCGCAGAACAGCCAGTTTTTAGCCTGATCGCTATACTGCGAAAAACGGCAGCGAGCGATCAGCTCGGCATGAGGGCCTATATTAGATGGCAGTGACGTAGGTGGGCCCATAGTGGGTCAGTCCACCAAAGTACGCAACAGTTGTGAAAAAGCCGCCCGAGGAGGCTCCTGCGTAGGAGCTGGAATTGTGGACTGACAAGGAGGTGTATAACAGTTAACACAGAGGCCATCCTGTATAACATCCTCTGCAGATAACCCCGCAGAGCAAACTCTACATTAGAGCAATACAGGGGATTCTGCCTACTTGAGGCCCTTTTCGTTAGACATTTTAGCCAAAACAATTAGGGCTCCCTTATACTCTGATATAGTGTTATGTAGATACATGCTGGAGCTGCAGTGCTGGAAGTCTGACTTACAGCACTGTCAGCCCAGTGAAAAAATAGAAAACAGTAAAGATTAGAAAGCTTTGGGGCTGCCTCAGCAGTCCCTTGTCACAGTGCACCTGCTTCCTGCAGACACCAACTAAAAAAACTGAATGCCTGAGTATGAAGGCGGGGCTATAGGGGAGAGGAGCTGAGCATTCTGGGATACGCTGAAAGCTTAACTGTTTGGTGCCCGGACTCTCATCCACCACATACAACCCCTGATGTTCCCTGTGGAACCCCCATGAACCATTGTTAACCACTGTTAGCTTAATATCAGAAAGTAAATAGCAAACAAAAAAAAAAAATCAGGGTACTGTGTACGTTTGACACTGTTGTGCAAAACCATCTAAAAAAAATCAAAACAAATATATTTATTCTTGGTAATTAAATACAAGTGTTTAAGTGTAAAGTGGTGTGTGTGCATGTGCGTGTGTGCGTGTGTGCGTGTGTGTGTGTGTGTGTGTGTGTGTGCGTGTGTGTATGGGGGCAGTAACAGATATTAAATATCTATGGTCCTCAATGTATCTTTGTGTTTCAATGCTGAGAAATACAGGCAGGCACTTATCCATCATGCATTACCATCAGGGAGACATTTGATTGGCTCCAAATGTATTCTGCAGCAGGACAATGACCCTAAACATACAACCAATGGCCCAATTCAGCATGCATCGTAGATGTGCGAAAAATCGCACATCTACAATCCATTACACAGGGCAAGTCCGCCCCGCATGCTGAATCCACCCCCCCTGCGCACACATGCGAAAGCATTGCACAACAGCTATACTTTCGCATGTTTAGAGTATCCCTTTGCCTATGCAGTGTTACTGCTAAGGCAGACGGCTACCTGCCAAATTTCGGGTCACAGCGGCTGCGTGTGACATCACGAAACATGGCAGGAAGCCGTCGCGGTCCATCCCCACCCTCAAGACCACTTTCAGCAACATGCCCACACTACATTACATCTGCGTCTTATCAGAGGCATTGCCACTCTGGATCTCCCGCACACCGAAGGCGTGCTCACGGGGAAAAGGGGGCATGGCCACACATAAAGGGGGTGTGGCAATATAAAACAGAGGGCGTGGCCTTGTGGCGATCCAGCGATCATCACTCCGGGGGCATGCCCAGCATCTCCGGAGATGGTGGGCTACACCCGAAGACAGTCTTCCTGTACTGCAGGAAACTGTCACATTGCAGCTCAAGTCACTGCAACATTTTGGTGTGGCCCGCACCGACCTTATGACGCCACTGCATCTTATTAACCAACCCCCTGTAACCACACAGGAGTGCCCAACACATTTCTGCTACACTTCTTGGTGTGTGTGTCTGACTCTGTACTGCAACTCTTTACGAACAACATTGTGTTGCATGCATGCTTGGTGCAACTCAGATGCAAGAGTAGATGAAAAACACTGCACAAGAAAAAAATAAAAACATTAATCCCCACAGGAAAAAACTCACACATTGGCCCCCACAGAAAACAAAAAAACAAATTGACCCTTAAAGAAAAAGAAAAAAATTAAATGTATAATATACCTTTTGGTATTACAATTTGTATCAAATTTCCACTGCTGTTTGAAAAGCCCAGTGACACCAAGAGCCATTTTTGGCTGTAACATCTATACTGTATATTCATTTGATTATTAACATTTATGTAGTGCTAGCATATTCCATTACACTTTCTTTCAAAAGGAGAGGATTGGGAACTAAAAGTGGCGCTGGAAAAAATTGTAGAAGTGGCCTTACATGGGCAGTACCAGAGGTATTCTATATAACCATGGCAGCAGCACCACCTCTCACATGACAACAAACAAAACAGGCCCCACATGCACATCGGCCCATCAGGGATCTACCCTGTGGGCCCTATGGCCAACGCGTCCCTGAATATCCCATAATGCTTTACATAAAATTACATGATGATAGATTTGAAAGTGTTTCCAGTTAATTAATCAGAAATAGGATAATTCAGTGGGAATAAGTGTGGATGAAACCTTCATCCAATGGTTTTTGTTTAGAAAACCTGTTAAAAATTGTGTGTAGAAAGAAAGTACCTCTGTATGTATGCAGTAAATGAATATTCTACATTTCTAAATTCAATGATCTGAAGGACAATTGGAAAAAGTCTCAAAGGGTACGGTGTGTCCATCATCCCAATTATATTAGTTGCATGTACTGTACAATAGTGTACATTAAGCCACATAAAAGTTTAGCAGGTGGTGAAACCTTAACATTTTGCCCTTGTAGTTAAGTGAACCTCCTCCTATGCATAGATTTTTTGGGGGGCAGTGGCGGACTGAGGCATGAAGGGCCCACAGGGGGAATGCAGTGTTAGGAGCCCATGCTTAGGGATGTGCCCAGCCTCCAGAGCAGGTGTGACCAGTTACCTCAGATGCTTGGCTAACCATTAGAGAGTGCATGGTGTGGGCCCTTTGATAAATATACAGTATAGTAAATACTGCATGCATGATAATACACCAGATTAATAATAGCAATGCAATGTAGAAAATACACAATAGTCCTTTGCAGAATAATCTAAAATATGTATAGATTCAAGTGCACAGTTTGGAACCTGATCCTAACTGGATCCCTGTGGGCCTGTCCAATTGTGTTTGGGGGTTTAAACAGTTTCTATAATAAATAGGTCAGATTCCCTGTTTGAACTGATGTAATCTTCTGATACAATTCTTGATAAAATATGGGCATTACATTTCTTCATTTATGTATTGTGCTCGAGAGTCTATTCTTACGATAACATATACTGTATCCAGAGATGTTCTATACGCATTCAGTGCTGGGTGCGGAATTTAATACCTTTGTCCACCGGAATTTCACCTTCAGTGTAAGAGGATTTGGTAAGACAGACAGATGGAGACAATGACAGAAAATAGCGAGAGAGAAAATGAGACAAAAAGCTATTTTGAAGAAGCAAAATAACATGGAATCTACAAAAAAATTCAATAACAAATTATGAAAATGTACAGATTAAATGTAAATGTTCAATTTGACACAATATCCCATTTACTGTATATTTAAAACAAATAAAAACTATACAGGGGTGTTTCTAGCCCTTGGCCAGGATGGCACTTGGTAGGGATGCCGGCAATGGTGGGCTCCACCCGGCAGTGCCACCCGCGGCCAGGGGGTAGATTTATAGAGGTGTTTGGCTGCCACATAGAGCTGCAGAAGTCCGGAATATAGGCACCTAAACAGTGGTGTACAGAGGAGCACTGGTGCCCTTTAGCTAATAGTGCACCCGTCACTCAGCAGGAGGTGCAGACAAAATATGTCCTCTAGCCCTGTGGATGATGATGAGGAGATATCAAGCTGAACAGGGGAAGCAGCAGCTGCTGGAGTACCTGGAGGGCTGGATTATAGGTGTGGTGGATGCCCAGGGTTCCCCCACACAGGGAGGCTCCCACACTGTGGCAACATTACCCCAACCTAGTCTGTGCCGGCCCGCTCTGCCTCTATCTGGCTGGCTTCCGGCAGCAGAGCAGTGCCACTGTTTGCGGGTGTTAAGGGTGAGTGCCCGTCCCATCAGAGACCTGTAGTCATATAGTGTCTATACCCTCCCCACTCTCTGTCCCTGACAATCTATTTCTCCCTGACACTGTCTCTCTCTCCCACTCTCTCTTCTGGCTCTATCTCTCCATCCCTCTCTCCCTGACACGGTCTCTCTCTTACTGACACTCTCTACCCAAGCTCTCTCTCACTGACTATCTCTCTCTCTCTCTCTCTCTCTCTCTCTCTCCCTGACACTGTTTCTCCCTGGCAATGTCCTTCTATCTCCCTGACACTGTTTCTCCCTACCTCTCCCTCCTTCCCTGACACTCTCTCTCTCATTCTCACTCCCCTCCCTCTCTTTCCCTGATGCCCTCTCTCTCCCTCTCATCCCTTTCTCCCTGACACCCTCTCTCTCTCCAACTCATCTCTCTCTCTCCCTCTCTGACACCCTTTCTCCCGCACTCCTCACTTTCTCCCTGATATCCTCTCATTCTCCACTCTCTTTCTCTCTCTCTCCCTCACTGATACCCTCTTTGTTTCACCCTCACTCCCCTCACTCACTCTCCTGCTTCCCTAAGGGGCACAGTAGTGACAGCGGGGGGGGGTACATTTTATTGGTGGGGGTCCCCTCTCCTTTGTTGCCCCAGGCCCCCCCGTAGGCAAATGCGGGGGGGGGGGGGTTCTGGTTGCCTGGAAGCCCCCCTCCTCTTGGCAAGTGGCTAAAATTATAACAACAATAGCAATGGTATACAATATGAAGGTAGCTGCAAGGGAGAAGAGACAGAAGCCTTTCCATGAGGTGGGAGAATGTGTGCTTAGAAAGTGCACTTCTGTTTACTACTGGTTCTATTATGATTATTTATTTTGTATGGTATGTTTAACCTTTTCCTGACCACTTATCTTATGTATATTGTTTAAATATGTTTGATACTGCCTATACTATAGATAATCTATAGCGTTAAATATTAATACTCTATTCCAGCTGTGGCTCTTGAGCCACATGCAGCTCTTTCTTTATTCAAATGTGGCTCCCGACACGCTGTCACTTGACCACAACAGATCCGGAAACCACTGCACTCTAGCCAGACATGCAGCAGCACTAAAGGGACTGAGAACTGAGGGTGCCAGATACTAAAGGTTAGACATACAGAAGACACACAAGGGGCTGCTGCAATGGCACGAGTAGGGTTGTGGGGGGCTGTAGTGACACATGAGGGTGGGCTGGAGTGACACATGGGGGAGCTGTTTGGAGTAACACAGCAGGGTGCTGACTGAAGTGACAGGAGAATGCTGGCTGAAGTATATTATGTGAATCTGGCTTCTTCAATATATTTTATGTGGATCTGTCTTTAAAGATTTATTTTATGGGGATCTTGTTTTTTAAATGTATTTTATACCAGGGGTGAGGCCTAGCAGGCACAAGGCCACACCCCATTTTTATATGCACACCTTCGCCTCGATATCAGCTCTTTGACATACCTAACATGATTTTTTGACTCTTTGTCTCTGACTGGTTGGCCACCCCTGCTCTATTCCATACAGTATCCAATGTATAAAGAGTACCAATGTTCAGGGTCGTTACTAGGTTCTTCTACCACTCCCCCAGACTCCTGCACTTGCTCCGCAGAGTGGGAGATTATGGATTGCATTTGGAACCCCCCCTCTAGAAATCCTGCATTTGCCACTGCCCCCACTTGCCTTAATCCAGCCCTGGCCAGGGGTCAAGCGACACTGCAGACAGAGATCAGAACAGAGGTAGCTGGAAGACATCACTGACTCATCGGCAGTAGCTGCAGGGAAGGATCAGGGCAGAGTGAAGCAGCTGTGTCGAGGTCTCCAGAATCCAGTTGGTGTCAGCATAGAGCAGGGCAAAATAGAGGTGCAGTGACTGGGAAGGTTCTGAATCCTTCTCTGTTACTTCTTTAACTAGCCTCCATTTAGAAAAAGTGTCTAGAAGTCTTGCGCTGCCATTGGCCCAGCCCTGTCAGGGATTGTGTCTAGTAACTGAATAGAAGGAGCCGGGTGCACCGCAAGTAGCATACAGTACATGGAAGCGGGTACCCGGTAAGTAGGGATTCCGGCTGCGACCACTTACGCCCCAGAGCATCACGCAATCTATGCAGCAATACCACCTGCACCACCCTATCATAGTGGCGGTGACCTGGAATCTGGAGAGAAGAGGAGCCTGAGCGGCAACAGCAGCAGCAACATGGAATTGGAAGGAAAGCCCCTGTGATATCTTACTGGGAGAATCAGGAAGAAGGTTAGTGTTCATATTATTATAGAATTTCCTTCTCAAAATTTTTATTTTTTAATATACAGGTTGAGTATCCCTTATCCAAAATGCTTGGGACCAGAGGTATTTTGGATATCTGATTTTTCCGTATTTTGGAATAATTGCATACCATAGTGAGATATTATGGTGATGGGACCTAAATCTAAGCACAGAATGCATTTATGTTACATGTACACCTTATACACACAGCCTGAAGGTTATTTTAGCCAATATTTTTTATAACTTTGTGCATTAAACAAAGTGTGTGTACAGTCACACAATTCATTTATGTTTCATATACACCTTATACACACAGCCTGAAGGTCATTTAATACAATGTTTTTAATAATTTTGTGTATTAAACAAAGTTTCTGTACATTGAGCCATCAAAAAACAAAGGTTTCACTATCACACTCTCACTCAAAAAAGTCCGTATTTCGGAATATTCCGTATTTCGGAATATTTGGATATGGGATACTCAACCTGTATTAAATTTACCCCTTTTAAGTTATTTAGTTTTTTACGTATTTTAGGGGGGAAAACATAGTGAAGGCAGAATATGGATGGGATGCCAGTCCCTTACTTTGCCAGGGGCGCTCGGACCCCTAGATACACCCATGAAACAATGTATTATTTGATAAAATCATAACGTGTTGTTCCTGTGAGCAAATATGACATACAAAAATATTTGTTCAACCAGTTTCTATCTCTTGAGCATTTTTACCTTTAAGTATAGCCATTACTTGTCTCACAAACAAATGTCACCACTAAATCAAAAATGATAATGAGAACTCTATTAAATATATTTTGTAACACAGCAAAATAATTATTATATTAGGGCACAATAAAAATAAATTATATATATTTTCTCTCTTCCAGTCTGCAATATGGCCGATTTTCTGTTACTTCCAGATTGAGACAAATTAGAGTTTGTATGTTTGTGGCAATAGTCCCAGAAATTATTTTCCATTGAAGACTTCTTTGGATTTGGTTTATACAGAGTCATTCATGCAAATTTTAATACTTTATCCAAATTTAAGGCAAAGCACATTTCACCGATTTCACTAGAGAAACAAAGTTTTTTTGTGTGTTTTTAAGATAAATATTTACAGTATATTGATGCTTCACATGAGCAACAGAAATGAATTGCAATAAGTATAGTGCGTGTGCAACAGCAACTGCAAAATGAAGTAAGGCTTTGTTTATAAGGATATTTAGAAATGTGATGACAATGGGGGGTATACAGATGTAGCCATGCTCATTCATCCTGAGCCATGGCCGTACGTGTACACTTCCGTGGGTGTGGTTTAGTTCACCGAGCTGTGCCTAGTGGCACCCACAATTGGCTCTATAGAAAGCCTATGGTAGCAGGTGCGAATTAGACTCACGCGCATGGCCGCGTGTGCACACATCACGGCAAATTAGTTGCACCCCTGGCTAGGCGCAGGATGGTTGAGCATGGGTACATCTGTATTTACTAAAATGCGGATTTATAGAAGTGGAGATGTTGCCAAAAGCACCAATCAGATTCTACTTATCATTCATCTAACACAGTGCTTCCCACACGCTTTCCCCAAGGAGCACTAACAGTGTAGGTTTTAAGTATATCCATGCTTGGCCACAGGTGACTTATTTAATACCATAGTCAATATGATTTAACCATCTGTACTGAGCCATATACTCAGTGGCACATCTATAATGGGTGCAAGGTGTGCTGTGCACACCGTCCCTGGGTGCAGGGGGTCCAAACACCACTCACTCTGCACCCATTTCTTACCCCTCCGGAGTCCCGCATCGGTGGCATCAGCGCTGCACAGATTGCCGGGAAAATGTTGCGATGGCCATTTAGCCAGTGTTTTGCACATGTGCAACAGAAAAATAACTGGGAAAATGGCCACCGCAATATAGTCCCAGAGACGTACACATGCATACTGCACTCTGGTACAGCACTAGGGTCTTTACTGACCCCATTGCTCCGAGTCACTTAGCAGCCGGCTAGAGAGGAGGGGGCCCAGACGTAGACTACGTGGCTCCAGAGCCGGCCCTAACCAATATGATGCCCTAGGCAAGATTTTGGCTGGTGCCCCCTAGCACCGCCGCTAGTTCTGCAGGAGATAATGGCATGAGTCAGCTGGTAGCTCTGCTAATGTCGGGCGCCTTTTGTTTATAAAAATGCATCTTATTTGCATTACTATGTGGCTAGGATGCACATGCAGCTTCTGCTGATTAAAATGATATGCAGCATGCCTATATTCTGTGTGTGACTGCGGCTGTATCTGCATATGAAATGCTATATTACAGTGGTTTCCAGGACTACACTGAAACGTAGCATTTTGTATGCAGATACAGCCGCAGTCACACACAGAATATAGGCATGCCGCATATCATTTTAATCAGCAGAAGCTGCTGGTGCCCCTAAGCATACCAAATGCCCTAGGCAACTGCTGTTATGCACACCAGTGCCTGCAGGAATGTACTGGTGTCAGAACTGTTATGCACTCCAGTGCCTGCAGGAATGTACTGGTGTTTGAACTGTTATGCACACCAGTGCCTGCAGGAATGTACTGGTGTCTGAACGGATAGGTATGCAAAGCAAATGAACTCACAGACAGACACAGAAGGTGATAGGGTAACAAAATACACACAAAGTGAACAGAGAAGCCCAGAGGCTAAGGAACTGGGTGTCTCCCTAGTATTAGTAATGCTCAGATGGGAAAAGCAAGATGTTGTGTTTTAATACGTAGAGAACCCGAAATGCTGTTGCTAAGGGCAACAGCAAAACCCTAAAGGGTTACCAACAGGTGTGGCAGTAAACTCCTTGGTCAGAGATGGAATGATAGACACAAGGAGAGTCTCCACAATCCTAATTCTCACTTGCAGTGCACAGGTTCAGCTTACTGCCACTAAACTGACACCTGACACCTTGCACAGTGAGACAGGATTTAGGCAGGCAAGTCTTAGAATACAGCCGCAAACTTGCTAAGTTCACAGAGTAGTAAAAGAACCCCAGCAAGCTAAACGACTGACTCCAGTCTTACTGCTAGGTCTGGATTGGCAGAGTGTAGTACCAAATCCCCAGGCCTATTTGCAGTAAGCAACAACAAATACAAAGCTACACAGTACTGGCTAACTTTCAGGAACTGACTAACCAACAAAGATTCAGCAGCATCTGCTTAACCTGAGAAGAGGCCTTATAAAGCAGGTGCTGTCCACGCCCCACTCAGACCTCACAGACTGTGGGCACAAAAACCAGCACCGGATCCCCTGCCGTGCACAGAGCCTGTAACCACTGCACAGCAAAAGACCCGAACCGGAGTATCAGCTGCGCTCAGGTTACTCCGCTAGCACTTGTCTCCCGGTTGCCATGACGACGTGGCAGCACAGGGCAGGAGACCCTAACAGTACCCCCCCTCTGACGAGGGGTCAAAGAACCCCTACCACCGGGTTTATCGGGGAACTGCGAGAAGAAAGAGCGTATCAGTCTGGGGGCATGAAGATCACAACTGCGCACCCACGACCGCTCCTCCGGGCCATACCCCTTCCAGTGCACCAAAAATGACAGCCGACCCCGAACCATCTTGGAGTCAAGAATCCTTTCAACAACAAACTCCCTCTGGCCACGTATCAGAAGAGGGGAAGGTCTTCCACTGGAAGAAGGATTACTAATCGCCCGTTTTAAAAGGGAACAATGAAATGTTTTATTGATACCCAAAGAACGGGGCAGATCTAACTGAAATGCCACCGGATTGATAACCCTGGTGATCTTATAAGGGCCGATGAACCGGGGGCCTAACTTATGAGATGGCTGTCTCAACTTCAAATTCTTGGTAGACAACCAGACGAAGTCTCCTAATTTGAAGCTGCAGGGTCTTTTCCGCTTATCAAAAACCCTTTTGGTCACTAATGACACAGACACAAGGGCTTTCTTCACTTTCCGCCAAATACCTCTAAGGACCGAAACCACAGAGGAACCACCAGGCGTGGAGTCCAGGGGGTCAAAAGAATTGGCCTTAGGATGATGCCCATACACACAAAGGAAGGGAGAGATCCCTGTAGCAGAGTGAGCCGCGTTGTTATAGGCAAACTCCGCCATGGACAGATGAGCAACCCAGTCAGTCTGACACTTGGAGACATAACACCTGAGGAACTGCTCCAAGGACTGGTTCACCCTTTCAGTCTGCCCATTAGACTGCGGATGGTAGCCTGACGACAAGCTGACAGAAATCTGGAGATCGGAACAAAATGCCCTCCAGAATTTGGCCACAAACTGGGATCCGCGGTCAGAGACCACATCAAGTGGCAACCCGTGGAGACGCACAACATGCAGCATAAATAATTCAGACAGGCGTCTGGCCGATGGCAGCCCAACCAGTGGAACGAAGTGCGCCATCTTCGAAAACCTGTCAACGACAACCCAGATGGCTGTCATCCCCGAGGATTTGGGCAAGTCCACCACAAAATCCATTGAAATGTGGGTCCATGGCTTAGATGGGATAGAGAGTGGATGTAATGGGCCAACAGGAACCCCTCTAGGAGTCTTATTTCGGGCACAGATGTCACATGCCCGAACCCACTGATCCACATCCTTAGCCACCGAGGGCCACCACACCGCCCTAGATAGCAACTCCCGAGTTCTGGCAATACCCGGGTGACCTGCCGACTTCTTGGCATGGAATTCCAGGAACACTCGCTGTCTTAACCTAGGAGGCACAAACAAAAGACCTACCGGATGGTCTGGAGGAGCCTGCTCCTGTGCTCTAAGGACTAATGATAAGAGGTCCTGGGTAATGCCCACTTTAATACATGGGGACACAATGGGCAACGGCTCCTCGGTGGTCTCCTGGATTGGAGCAAAACTCCGCGAGAGCGCATCAGCCTTGATGTTTTTTGACCCAGGGCGATATGTTATCAAAAAATTAAAGCGAGCCAAAAACAAAGCCCATCGTGCCTGCCTGGCATTGAGACGCTTCGCTGACTCTAAATATGCCAGATTCTTATGGTCGGTGAGAATTGAGACCACAAACTTAGCCCCCTCAAGTCAGTGTCTCCACTCCTCGAGTGCATCCTTAATAGCCAACAATTCCCGGTTACCCACGTCATAATTCATCTCGGCAGGCGAAAATTTACGGGAAAAGTAAGCACAGGGATGAAGGCGATTATCAGACACTCCCATCTGAGAAAGCACTGCCCCAATACCCATCTCAGAGGCATCCACCTCCACCACAAAAGGACGCTCTGGATCTGGGTGTCGCAGCACCTTGGCCGATACAAATGCCCTTTTGAGACGGGCAAAAGCCGCTTTAGCCTCACAAGACCAGTGAGCAACATCCGCCCCTTTCTTAGTGAGTGCCACCAAAGGCGCCACTATAGACGAAAATCCAGCGATAAATCGTCTATAAAAATTCGCAAAGCCCAGGAAACGCTGAAGCGCCTTCAAACTAGTGGGCTGCACCCAATCCAGGACTGCCTGTACCTTGGAACCCTCCATTTGGAAACCTTCTGGGGAGATAATATATCCTAGAAATGCGATTTGCTGAACTTCAAATTCGCACTTCTCCAGCTTCGCCCCAAGCCGGTGGTCTCTGAGTTTCTGGAGGACTAAGCGTACATGCTTCCGATGTTCCTCCAGGGAATGGGAGAAGATTAGGATGTCATCTAAGTATACAACTAAGAATCTATCCAAATATTCACTGAGCACATCATTCATGAAATCCTGGAAGACTGCCGGGGCATTACAGAGCCCAAAAGGCATCACCAAATATTCATAATGCCCTGAGTGGGTATTAAAGTCAGTCTTCCATTCATCCCCCTCTCTTATTCGGATTAGATTGTACGCACCGCGTAGGTCAATCTTAGAAAAAATGGTGGCAGTACGAAGCTGGTCAAACAAGACCGAAATGAGAGGCAGTGGGTATGAGTTTTTAATCGTGATACGGTTCAATTCCCTGAAGTCGATGCAGGGTCGCAACGAACTGTCCTTTTTACCCACGAAGAAGAACCCCGACCCAACTGGAGACTGTGAAGGTCTGATAAATCCCTTAGCCAAGTTCTCCTGAATGTACTCTGCCATAGCCTGAGTCTCAGGACGTGACAGGGAGTACAACCTGCTCTTGGGAAGCTTAGCATTTGGCAACAAATCAATGGCACAGTCATAGGGGCGATGGGGAGGTAGTACCTCTGCAACTTTTTTGGAGAACACGTCCGCAAAATCTGCATAACACCCTGGCAATCCTGGCAAACTTAGCTGCGAGAGCCTGACTGGAAGGCTCAAGCAACTCCTGAAACAATCAGTACCCCAACTAAGAATCTCCCAAGAGACCCAGTCAAATTGAGGATTGTGGGACCTTAACCAGGGTAACCCCAACACCAATGGGGCAAAAGTACAGACAGTCACATAAAAGGACAATTTTTCAGAGTGTGTGGCTCCAATAAACAAAGAAATCTGGCTAGTGCAAGAGGTAATTTTACCTTGGGATAATGGTTCCCCGTTTAACCCACAAATCTCAATTTCCGATGCCAAGGGTACTAAGGGAACAGAGAGTTTCAGGGCGAATTGGCGGTCCATAAAAACCCCGTCGGCCCCACTGTCCACAAAGGCCTCAGTCTTGACAGTTTGACCGAGGATCTTCAAGGTCACCGGAATGATAAAAGTCTTCTTGGGAAATTCTGACTTCTGGCCTGACAGGATATTTCCCATCACCCTCAGGCCCTGAAGTTTTCCGGCTTTTCTGGGCATGATACTACCACATGACCTATATTCCCACAGTACAAACACAACCCCTGCTGTCTCCTCCGCGTCTTCTCACGCGAGGAGAGGCGGGTAGCCCTAATCTGCATAGGCTCCTCGGAAAATTCCTCAGAGTCTGAGGTTCCCTTGGGAAAGAAGGAAACCTCAGTCTCCCTTTCAAGCCTACGCTCTCTCAGCCGTCTATCCACCCGGATGGATAACTGCATGAGCTGATCCAAGCTATCAGGCAAGGGATATTGTACCAGTTGGTCCTTTATCTTGTTAGAAAGACCTCTTCGGTACTGGTGTCTCAGGGCTTGGTCATTCCACTGGGTATCATGGGCCAACCTCCGGAACTCCGTACAGTAAACCTCAACTGTCCTTCGCCCTTGCTTAAGGATCGAAATCTGAGCCTCGGCTGAGGCCGTCTTGTCAGGGTCATCATACAACATGCCCAGTGCCGTAAAAAAAGCATCAACACTTTTAAGCGACGGACAGTCAGGCTGCAACCCATATGCCCAGACCTGTGGGTCTCCTTGTAGCAAGGAAATCACTATGCCCACCCGCTGAATATCCGACCCAGAAGACTGAGGCCTAAGCCGGAAGTATAGCTTGCAGCTCTCCTTGAAACAAAAGAACTGCGAGCGATCTCCAGAAAAACGATCCGGGAGATTTACTTTCGGCTCCTTAACCCCTGAAGGTGCTGCTGCTGCGGGAGCTCCGCCAGCGGCCTGGGAGGTGTGCATTTTAATGGACAAATCATTAAATTGTCGAGTCAGGACCTGCACCTGATCGACCACCTGTTGCAACGTATTTTGAGGGATATGCTCCATATTCCCACAAAATTTCAACAGGAGTATTAGGCTGCTGAATATGTTATGCACACCAGTGCCTGCAGGAATGTACTGGTGTCAGAACTGTTATGCACTCCAGTGCCTGCAGGAATGTACTGGTGTTTGAACTGTTATGCACACCAGTGCCTGCAGGAATGTACTGGTGTCTGAACGGATAGGTATGCAAAGCAAATGAACTCACAGACAGACACAGAAGGTGATAGGGTAACAAAATACACACAAAGTGAACAGAGAAGCCCAGAGGCTAAGGAACTGGGTGTCTCCCTAGTATTAGTAATGCTCAGATGGGAAAAGCAAGATGTTGTGTTTTAATACGTAGAGAACCCGAAATGCTGTTGCTAAGGGCAACAGCAAAACCCTAAAGGGTTACCAACGGGTGTGGCAGTAAACTCCTTGGTCAGAGATGGAATGATAGACACAAGGAGAGTCTCCACAATCCTAATTCTCACTTGCAGTGCACAGGTTCAGCTTACTGCCACTAAACTGACACCTGACACCTTGCACAGTGAGACAGGATTTAGGCAGGCAAGTCTTAGAATACAGCCGCAAACTTGCTAAGTTCACAGAGTAGTAAAAGAACCCCAGCAAGCTAAACGACTGACTCCAGTCTTACTGCTAGGTCTGGATTGGCAGAGTGTAGTACCAAATCCCCAGGCCTATTTGCAGTAAGCAACAACAAATACAAAGCTACACAGTACTGGCTAACTTTCAGGAACTGACTAACCAACAAAGATTCAGCAGCATCTGCTTAACCTGAGAAGAGGCCTTATAAAGCAGGTGCTGTCCACGCCCCACTCAGACCTCACAGACTGTGGGCACAAAAACCAGCACCGGATCCCCTGCCGTGCACAGAGCCTGTAACCACTGCACAGCAAAAGACCCGAACCGGAGTATCAGCTGCGCTCAGGTTACTCCGCTAGCACTTGTCTCCCGGTTGCCATGACGACGTGGCAGCACAGGGCAGGAGACCCTAACAACTGCCTAGTTTGCCTATGCCGAAGGCCGGCTCTGCGTGGTTCCCTCCTCTCTTAAAACACCCCAGCATATACTTAAAACCAGGACTGTTAGTGCTCCTTGAGGATTGAGTTTGGGAACCACTGATCTAGCACCTTCTAGGAGATAATAGCTAGAATCCAATTAGTTGCTATGGGCAACATCTCCACGTCTATAAACCCGCACTTTAGTAAATATACCCCGAGGAGTTATAAATATAAAAAAAGCTGCAGCAGAGTTGTATTGTACTGTAGAATATAATGAGAAAGAAATGAGCAAACATAACACAAGAACAACACCTGCTCACCCCAACTTCTTTTGTAAATCAGTGATCTATCCATGGAAAAAGGTGTCAAAAACTAATTTTATTTTTATTTGGGGTGGGGGTTAAAATGTAAATAGGAGGGTATGCATGTGAACAAGCAGGGTCATAGAGGTATCAGAGGCTGAGATGCTATTACTTGACTAAAATACCAGGACATTTCTGTACAGTAGCATAGTAGTAGTATAGTCAAACAGGCACTTGAAAACTTGTATAGGAAATGAAAATTGTAATATAATATAATTTTTCAATATCCAACAGATAAGGCCTATAATATCCAACACCAGCTACACTAGAGGCCAGCTGCTTCCACGGAGCATTTGCTTCCGAAAACAATATCTTCTGAAAAATTCTAAATACAATAGCTGTACTCGGAACATGGACTGAGTCCTGACCACATATACTGTATCCGCTAGTAGAAGCAGTCAACTTTGCTGAGGACAGTGAGTTAAATTCCAAATATGTAACTGTGAAGGTGAGAGGTCAAGCACATCTAATCTATTCCACAACATGGATGCAAGTAAATTGCCAGCACTGCTGCCTATCTGATAATCCTGACAACAACTACCTCATCTTCTCTAACCTCCCTTCAACATCTCAAGGACTCACTCCTAGTTCTGTGTACCGTACAGTGACTACAGTGCCAAAAAAAAACCACTTTTAAAACAAAAAACAATCCTGGAGATTTGAAAGTTGGTGACATTTTCAATCTCCATGCAAGGTAGCATTACTCTTCTTTACTCAGTTTTTTCTACAGATGAAACTGTAAATATATTTACATCTAAAAAGCTTTTTAAATCTTTATCACTGCTCACAAATATAGAGATATCATCAGCATAACAAAATACTTTAACTGGTTGAAACATTTGTGTGCGTGGTAATAAAAAACCTGCTAGATTGTCTCCTTATGGATGTATAAAAGGTTAATTACAAGAGAGTATAACATCCCTGGCAGATGACATCCTTGTCTAATTCTATTTTAACAGAGTCAATTCAACATTCGTTTTTACAATACAAAATATTTTTACATGTTCAATTCAAAGCAGAAATAAAATGAAGCCCACATACAGTAGCTCAAAACAACTAATTATTATTAAAATTATGTGGTATAGAATACTGTAGGTTTGATCCGTATGCCCTAGGGACATACGTGCCTACTGTACTTTTGAAAACTAAGGAGCTTTGTATGGACACAAAAGGGCTGACTCTGAGTTGGGAGCAAAGCAAAACAGAGAAAGTAAAGCTGGGTATATACCATACTTACCTACTCTCCCGGATTCTGCGGGAGACACCCGGTTTTTCGAGTAGTCACCCGCAGCCCCGGGAAGAGTGGGCACACCTCCAGCATTCTGCCCACTTCCTAGTGAAGTGGGCAGAATGTGGAGAAAGATACAGCAAAACCGCAGACTGGTGGAGGGGGCGGAGCCTAATTACGCAGTTATATGCTAATTGTGTCATTTAGCTCCACCCCCTATGCAAATATTAACCTACTGTGGGCTTTTCCTGGCGAGTAGGTGGGGCTTAATGATGTAATTATCTCAGCCCCGCCCTCGTCGCCGCCCACCTGCTTCTCCTCTCCGGGCATCTCCCGGAGAGGAGATTTGAGATGTCGGTAAGTATGGTATATACTGACACCATGGGCTGACATATCGAAACCTGGGTACACATAGAGCAATGCTAATGAGGGACGGAATGATCTCTGTTCAGTCCTTCATTAGCATAAATGTTATCGCTAGCAATATTGGGGGTCATTCCGAGTTGATCGTAGCTGTGCTAAATTTAGCACAGCTACGGTCATCTTCCCTGACATGCGGGGGGACGCCCAGCACAGGGCTAGTCCGCCCCGCATGTCAGTCCGCCCCCCCCTCACAAATACAAAAGCATCGCACAGCAGCGATGCTTTTGTATTTCTGGAGTAACTCCCGGTCAGCGCAGCTCCTACAGCTGGCCGGGAGTTGTTCGTCGCTGCCGCTGGCTGCAGCGGCTGCGTGAGACGTCACGCAGCCGCCGCGGCCCGCCCCCCTAACGGTCCGGTCTGATGTGCAGCACATTAAACCTGACGACGACACTAGTGACCAAGGGAACCTGCATATCGGGCATACACACTGTCTGATATGCTCTGTTGTGAGCAATATATCCGTCCAATCCATCGGATCGGCTGACATGTCGCTCAGTGTACACCCTGATTTACTATGCACCTGGCAAATGCTGCACTGCAGGTGGGGCAGATTTATAATGTGCAGAGATTAGATCTGAGAGGGTGTGTCCAAATTCAAATCTAAATTGCAGTGTGAAAATAACGCTGACCAGCATTTGTGGCTACATGCAAAGCAGCCAGTATTTACTCTGCATGAGAATAAACATAAAAACATGTACTTGCACTCAGGGATGGACTGGGACTGCTTTTCATCCCTGGCATTTGATCGTGCGCACTTTACAGGGGGCATGCCCACTGCTCACAGGGGCATGCCATCAGTCTGGGGGGCCTGGCCTCACGGCACACACCCATCTTACTTTTATACAGGCATCTCAAGTGGGGGGCAGGAAAACAGAGAGCTAGAAAGATACACAAAACAGATTTTCCCCAGCACAGCAAGAGGCATTAGCAATAATATTGTAAAATGTCATGGTAGTAGATAAATCAGAGATCTTAGTTACATACAGTACCAGTCAAAAGTTTTTATTTATTTTAATTATTTTCTACATTGTAGATTAATACTGAAGACATCAAAACTATGAACAAACACATATGGAATGATAATAAACATGATTGGAATGATTGAAAACAAAAAAGTGTTAAACAAATCAAAATATGTTTTATATTTTAGATTCCTCAAAGTAGCCCCCCTTTGCTTTGATGACAGCTTTGCACACTCTTGGCATTCTCTCAATCCACAGATTGACTCTTGACATGGCACAACTGTTAATTCAAAACCTTGTTTTACACTTTTTTGTTTACAACATAACTCCATATGTGTTCTTTCATAGTTTTGATGTCTTCAGCATTAATCTACAATGTAGAAAATAATTAAAAACCATTGAATGAGAAGATGTGTCCAAACTTTTGACTGGTACTATATTTGCAAAGATATGGTAAGCCTCCAGGCCAAACATCAAGGCTTCTCTGATACCGGAGGCCCCTACACTGCATGATAACAGTACCCACTCTGGGCCATATAATTGTCTACTGCAGGCATTCCCAACCACGGTCCTCAAGGCACACCAACAGTGCAGGTTTTAGTGATATCCAGGCTTCAGCACAGGTGACTTAATTAGTAGCTCAGTTATTTTGATTTAACCATCTGTGCTGCAGCCTGGATATCACTAAAACCTGCACTGTTGGTGTGCCTTGAGGACCGTGGTTGGGAATGCCTGGTCTACTGTAAGGCTACATGATAAAAGCACATACAAAAATATATCTAAACTGAGAACCAGCTTACTAAAGGAACCAGCATGCTCTCCAAATGCAGGTCCCATCTATGCCTATCTAAACTGTAGTTAAAATGGAAGCTGCTAGGTCAAATTAGTAATGCCCCTTAGGTCCTTTACACCAGCAATAGGGCTGAATACAGATCTACAGTATGCATCTGCTCAAATATGCGAAGCCTACACTTCTGCCTACATGCATACAAAACACCCTCAGAACACTCAGGGGCTGAGTCCCATGCAAAGTAACTGTATTTGCAGGCAACTGTGGAAGCCATATTTACTACCTTATGCTATGGCCCTTAGCCTACGCCCACTTGCCGCCCTGTTACAGTATATACAATCAGGCCCGGCCCGCCCATTACACGGGGTACGCGCACGGGTAAGGCGCCACAGTGAAGAAGGCGCCGGCAGCCTGGACCACGCTCTATCACGGCGCGCCTCTCCTGCCTGCCGTCCTGCGGCTGCCCCTCAGTCTGGTCTCCGGCAGTGACGGCAGAGTGTATAACTCAAATCAGGTGCCGGTTCGTTAGCCAAACAGAGCTCGCGGACCGGCGCCTGATTTGAGATATACACGCTGCCATCACCGCCTGAGACCAGTCTGGGGGGCAGAGCGTCAGGCAGGATAAGCGCGCGCTGTGCTCTCCACACACAATACAGCAAATTGGTGAGCTGGACTGTGGGGGCATATGTGGCACTGTGGGGTCATATGTGGCACTGTGGGCACATGGCACTGTTGGGGCATATCTGTATCTGGCACTGTGGGGTCATATCTGTATCTGGCACTGTGGGGTCATGTGTGGCACCTTGGGGGCATATCTAGCACTGTGGACACATGGCAATGTGGGGGCATATCTGTATCTGGCACTGTGGGGTCATATGTGACACTGTGGGGTCATATGTGGCACTGTGGGGGTATATCTAGCACTGTAGGCACATGGCAATGTGGGGGCATATCTGTATCTGGCACTGTGGGGTCATATGTGGCACTGTGGGCACATGGCACTGTGGGGGCATATCTGTATCTGGCACTGTGGGGTCATGTGTGGCACTGTGGGGTCATGTGTGGCACTGTGGGGGCATATCTAGCACTGTGGGCACATGGCAATGTGGGGGCATATCTGTATCTGTATGTGGCACTGTGGGGTCCTATGTGGCACTGTGGGGGCATATCTAGCACTGTGGGCACATGGCAATGTGGGGGCATATCTGTATCTGTATGTGGCACTGTGGGGTCCTATGTGGCACTGTGGGGTCATATGTGGCACTGTGGCGGCATATCTAGCACTGTGGGCACATGGCAATGTGGGGGCATATTTGTTTCTGTATCTGGCACTGTGGGGTCATATGTGGCACTGTGGGGGCATATCTGTATCTGGCACTGTGGGGTCATGTGTGGCGCTGTGGGGTCATGTGTGGCACTGTGGGGGCATATCTAGCACTGTGGGCAGTGCACATGGCAATGTGGGGACATATCTGTATCTGTATGTGGCATTGTGGGGTCCTATGTGGCACTGTGGGGGCATATCTAACACTGTGGGCACATGGCAATGTGGGGGCATATCTGTATCTGTATCTGGTACTGTGGAGTCATATGTGGCACTGTGGGGGCATATCTGTATCTGGCACTGTGGGGTCATTTGTAGTACTGTGGGGTCATGTGTGGCACTGTGGGGTCATGTGTGGCACTGTGGGGGCATATCTAGCACTGTGGGCACATGGCAATGTGGGGGCATACCTGTATCTGGCACTGTGGAGTCATATGTGGCACTGTGGGTGCATATCTAGCACTGTGGGCACATGTCACTGTGGGGGCATATCTGTATCTGGGACTGTGGGGGCATATCTGGCACTGTGGGGCCATATCTGGCACTTTGGGCACATGGCACTGTGGGGACATATCTGTATCTGGCACTTTTGTGGCATATGTGGCACTGTGGGGGCATATCTAGTACTGTGGGCACATGGCACCCACTATCTCCCTGTGACCCCAGCCTCCTCAGTCACCCACTATCTCCATCACCTCTGCCACCCAGTCACGCACTTTCTCCTTGTCACTGACAATCTCCCTGGACCCCTGGGGGTACTATTGTGTGGCCACGCCCCTTCCATGTGAGACCACACCTCTTTTAAAATTTGATCCCATCAAGGGGCGCTAAATTCTAAATTCGCTTACCAAAAAAAAATCAAGCTTGGGCCGGCCCTGTATACAATCAGCAGCAGCCGGAGATGCCGATGAGATGCTTATGACTCTCAACCACCCATATTTGCTTATAGTTATGTATGTTCGAATTGGACAAATGTGCAGTGCAAAGATTTGCAAATACAGTACATCCGCAAAATGGACTGAATGAAACTCTGAAACATGCTGCAACATATAGAGCTTATATGCATAGAACAGCTTAATGAGATCCAGGTGTCAGTATATCATAGTTTAAATCCATTCAAATATTTATCTTCTCTGTTAACTGTTGACCTTTATCAAGAGTGGGAAAAGGTTCCTATAAGAATCAACATTTCTGCATCTGTCTTTGGATAAATGTTTGCCCAGTAATATGTGTTTCAGTGCTTCCATGCATGCCATATGATCAGACATGTTATAAAGACTTGTTATTTGTTTATGCAATTGCATAAAAAGAAAAAACTGCACTCTTTTTATATATTGCAGATAATATGAATATGTGACATATGGTATAGAATATTACCTGGAAGGAATAATGACATTACATTTGTTCTTGAAATTATTGAGATTAAATAAAGTTCCTCTGACCTTTTGATTCTATTCTCACAAAACATCAAGGATGGCCATTTTTGCAGATGCCTTTTTAGTCTAGAGAATCTCGCTTTCTGTGAGTGACTTACTAGAAAATACAAGTTGCTCTGCAAAAACATAATTTACCAAAAGGGCATTTCTTTTTCCAACAATAACCCATAATAAGAAAGTAGCGGAGTCTGGTTCTTTCTGCATTTACCTGCCTGCTAAGTTTTTTCAGTGATGATCTTTTTTGAGAAACTGTTTCTTACATTTTGAGCTTATTGAACAACTAGTGCATGTTTTTTAAAGTCAACATTATCCCTAAGTAAATCATGGAGCAATTTAAAGGGAAAATGGTTACTAAAGAAACCTCCAGATACACCTGATTTAACACAAAAATTATGGAAAGTATCAAAGTGCGCAATAACAGCTGATCGTGCAGGTATTTCTCAATGAGGTTCCTCTTACCTCAATACCAAAGCATAGAACAAAACACATAAAATACCACTCAAACCAGCGCTTGTATGGGGATAAGGTTTTGATATTCTTCTGTTGACATTTCTCTCATGAGGCATTAATTCAACAATGTACCAGAAAGAAAAAGATACAGGTAGAACATAGTGTAAAACCTTTTTTTTTTTTTTTTTTAAAAACACATTTATTTAATACAAATTAGATAACTAGTAAAATCCATATAGTACAATTTAACTATCAAGTTGTTAATTAACAGAAGGCCATTCACATTTGGATGGTATCCTAGTTTTAGGTAAGCAGTGGCTAATTACCGGCTTCAGGTGAGAACTGGCAACGGTCAGTTCTTATAGGCACAATAAACCAAATCCTCCTGGCTGCAGCAAGGGATTCCCTTCAGTCTCAGTCCACCTCTGTATACCCCCAAAGCCAGGGATGGACTGGCCCACAGGGGTACAGGGGAAACCACCAGTGGGCCCTACTGCCTGGAAGCCCACATCCTCCTCTAGGGATTAGGTTCCAGACTCAGCACTTGAATTATACACTATACATAGGTTACCTTATACTGCACAGGACTATGCATTTACTCTATATATTTTTCAAGGGGCCCAGACAATACACTATAAGTTGGCCAAGCCTCTAAACATGGGCCCCTACCTGCATTTCCCCGGTGGGCCCTTCATGCCCCAGTCCGACACTGCCCAAAGCTCTCCACACATCACAGTCCTCCAAGCATCATCCAATGAAGCACCCATGCGTTGCAACCCTTCCTGGGTCTTTTTCAAGGTAAGCTCCTTTGGTGAATCATCATTGCCAGTTCTCACCTGAAGCTGGTAATTAGCCACTGCTTACCTAAAACCAGGATACAATTCAAATGTGAGTGGCCTTCTGTCAATTAACAACTTGACAGTTAAATTGTACTATATTGGGCCTGATTCAGGTTGGATCGCAGTACGTGATCCAAACGCAAAAACTATGACAAGGATGCGGCCGCACGCGCCCACATTTCCTGCGGCACCCCGCAAAAAATGTGAACAATGTCAATCAGGCAGAGGTGTTCGCGGAGCGGAGGGGGCGCAACGCTCCGTTTCCAAGGCGGAGCATTGCGGGGGAGCGGCTTAGGAACAGGGGTGTGGCAGGTGAACGGCGGGCGTAATCTGGTCTGTGCAAATTCAGCATGGTCAAGGGGGGGGGGGCAGCTGTTAGCATGCTGGGCGGCCTTGCCCTGCCATGGGTGGCCACCAGCATGCAACCCAAAAGATTGCAAATTATGCTACTTAGCAGAATTTGCAATCCTTACTGAATCAGTTCCATTGTTCAGGTAGCATACACTACTTAACAATATTTAGTGTGGCAAAATGTTGACACTAACATCATAGTACTGTAAAAACATATGGATAGATGGAAATGAGTAACAAATTTGAAGCTCCCAACTTGATTTAGGTAGAACATTGTTGATATGAGTGGACTGTCCCACTATTCAGACAAAAGACATATTTGTTCCAACTGCCGGAAGGATAGGAGGTATGCAGGGCTATTTTTTGTCTGGAACACCCTGGCACGCCAATCCTGAAGGTCTTTTCTAAAATGATCTCATCAGGAACAGCATTCCGGAACATGTGGCCTGCCCTGCTGTCGTGGCTGCCGCCGCTTTCAGTGCCTGAGGGGAGGAGAGCGCAGATTCCATCTCACCTGCCCCTCACTGCGTTGATGTCTCCGGCGGCCATATAAAATATCACCCAGCCATCAGGCAATCAGAGCTTTCAGACAGGCAGTGGCGGCTTCTGATTGGCTGACGGCCAATGAGCTTTGATTGGCTCACAAGCCAGCACCATATTTCAAATGGCCACCGGAGATGGGACACAGTGAGGGACAGGAGATACACATGCTGCATTCTCGTCTCCTCGGGAATCTGCGGTAACAGCAGCAGCAGGAGAAAGGGTTGAGCACTATACTAGGGGGCATTGTGTACCTGGCACTGCTGGGGGCACTGTGTATCTGGTACTGCTGTGGGCATTGTGTAACTGGCACTATTGGGGGCATTATGTGTATCTGGCACTACAGGGGTCATTATGTGTGTATATGGCACTATTTGTTATGCACCAATTGATGCCTCACCCCTTTGGTAGCTCCATCCACATCACCACAAATCTCTGCCCTGCCCACAGTTCCTGATACTATTTTCTACAACAATAGCACTGGAGTTATGTTCCTGCTTATCATAGTAATTGGGTGCCACATGCTCCTTCAGCAGGGGTAGAGAGAAGGGTTGGTTAAACAGCATTGTGCTTAATTTTGTTACTTTATTATTCAAACAGAATGGAGCCATAACAATTACAACTATGTGATTCAACAAACCCATCATTTAATAATGCAGACAACTAGGGACAATTGAGCTTGTGAACAGAGCCCAGGGGGTAGCACAATTGTTTCCCAGCATCACCTGTATAAGCGGTGTGAAAATACTGTATTGCCCCAACGAGCAAGAGCTACCACTATCCCTTTGTTTCAGCATGTGCATTTGCATGCAGGGCTGATAGGGAGGGATCTGGAGGATCCATCTCCGGTAAAATATGCAATGTGATATCACATGGTATACTATGGGCAAACACCATCTGAAGATGATGTTAGCTGCCGGGTCCTATCTCATACTTATCTACTCTTCTGCAAGTGCCGGGAGCCGGGCAATCCCCCGCACCTACAAAAGAGGGGGCAGATCTCCCGCATACCACCCAGTTCCTAATTAAGCCGTCAGGATGAGGATATTTTACAGAGAATTACAGTGCCGGTATGGAGGAATTGGTATAATTAAGCCCTGCCCCTCTTTGCAAACCACAATCTTTTTGGTATCCGTTCAGATGGTCGACCATATTATGGTCGACAGTCATTAGGTCGACCACTATTGGTCGACATTGACATGGTCGAGATGGACACGTGGTCGACACATGAAAATTGTCGACACATGAAAGGTCGACACATGAAAAGGTCGACATGAGTTTTTCAACTTTTTTTTCTTTTGGGGAACTTTTCCATACTTTCCGATCCACGTGGACTACGGTTGGAACGGTAATCTGTGCCGAGCGAATCGGCAGCGGAGCGAAGGCACCATGCTAGGGGACGCGGTGCACTAATTGGGGTTCCCAGTCACTTTACGCAAAAAATGACACCAAAAAAAGTAAAAAAACTCATGTCGACCTTTTCATGTGTCGACCTTTCCATGTGTCGACCATTACCATTCATACCGGAACCAATCTTTTTGGGATGGGGTTTAGTGACTTACATATTAGCCCTCCCCCCCTGAGGGTAGGGCTAATGGAGAGGAGATTTTACAGTCAGCGAGTATGTCCTAGCTCTAGAATGCTTGGTAATGCTCTAGAATGATTGGTAAATCTGAAAGTTTATCCACTCCCAAAGAATCTTATGGGGGCTGCTTTTATGATCAGAATTGGTGGAATAGCAGCAGATACTTTATCTGTCCCTCCATCAGGAGCATATTAAGAGAGGTTGGAGCCTGTGTACAGCCTCTGTCTGGTCCCCCCTCCTCTATAGCCGGCGGTGCAAATGAATAGACTCTGGCACAGTGTTAAAGTCTACTGCGCATTAGAGATGAGCGCCGGAAATTTTTCGGGTTTTGTGTTTTGGTTTTGGGTTCGGTTCCGCGGCCGTGTTTTGGGTTCGACCGCGTTTTGGCAAAACCTAACCGAATTTTTTTTGTCGGATTCGGGTGTGTTTTGGATTCGGGTGTTTTTTTCCAAAAAACCTAAAAAACAGCTTAAATCATAGAATTTGGGGGTCATTTTGATCCCAAAGTATTATTAACCTCAAAAACCATCATTTCCACTCATTTTCAGTCTATTCTGAATACCTCACACCTCACAATATTATTTTTAGTCCTAAAATTTGCACCGAGGTCGCTGGATGACTAAGCTAAGCGACCCTAGTGGCCGACACAAACACCTGGCCCATCTAGGAGTGGCACTGCAGTGTCACGCAGGATGTCCCTTCCAAAAAACCCTCCCCAAACAGCACATGACGCAAAGAAAAAAAGAGGCGCAATGAGGTAGCTGTGTGAGTAAGATAAGCGACCCTAGTGGCCGACACAAACACCGGGCCCATCTAGGAGTGGCACTGCAGTGTCACGCAGGATGTCCCTTCCAAAAAACCCTCCCCAAACAGCACATGACGCAAAGAAAAAAAGAGGCGCAATGAGGTAGCTGTGTGAGTAAGATAAGCGACCCTAGTGGCCGACACAAACACCGGGCCCATCTAGGAGTGGCACTGCAGTGTCACGCAGGATGTCCCTTCCAAAAAACCCTCCCCAAACAGCACATGACGCAAAGAAAAAAAGAGGCGCAATGAGGTAGCTGTGTGAGTAAGATAAGCGACCCTAGTGGCCGACACAAACACCGGGCCCATCTAGGAGTGGCACTGCAGTGTCACGCAGGATGTCCCTTCCAAAAAACCCTCCCCAAACAGCACATGACGCAAAGAAAAAAAGAGGCGCAATGAGGTAGCTGTGTGAGTAAGATAAGCGACCCTAGTGGCCGACACAAACACCGGGCCTATCTAGGAGTGGCACTGCAGTGTCACGCAGGATGTCCCTTCCAAAAAACCCTCCCCAAACAGCACATGAAGCAAAGAAAAAAAGAGGCGCAATGAGGTAGCTGTGTGAGTAAGATAAGCGACCCTAGTGGCCGACACAAACACCGGGCCCATCTAGGAGTGTCACTGCAGTGTCACGCAGGATGTCCCTTCCAAAAAACCCTCCCCAAACAGCACATGACGCAAAGAAAAAAAGAGGCGCAATGAGGTAGCTGTGTGAGTACGATAAGCGACCCTAGTGGCCGACACAAACACCGGGCCCATCTAGGAGTGTCACTGCAGTGTCACGCAGGATGTCCCTTCCAAAAAACCCTCCCCAAACAGCACATGACGCAAAGAAAAAAAGAGGCGCAATGAGGTAGCTGTGTGAGTAAGATAAGCGACCCTAGTGGCCGACACAAACACCGGGCCCATCTAGGAGTGTCACTGCAGTGTCACGCAGGATGTCCCTTCCAAAACCCCCCCCCCAAACAGCACATGACGCAAAGAAAAAAAGAGGCGCAATGAGGTAGCTGTGTGAGTAAGATAAGCGACCCTAGTGGCCGACACAAACACCGGGCCCATCTAGGAGTGGCACTGCAGTGTCACGCAGGATGTCCCTTCCAAAAAACCCTCCCCAAACAGCACATGACGCAAAGAAAAAAAGAGGCGCAATGAGGTAGCTGTGTGAGTAAGATAAGCGACCCTAGTGGCCGACACAAACACCGGGCCCATCTAGGAGTGTCACTGCAGTGTCACGCAGGATGTCCCTTCCAAAAAACCCTCCCCAAACAGCACATGACGCAAAGAAAAATTAAAGAAAAAAGAGGTGCAAGATGGAATTGTCCTTGGGCCCTCCCACCCACCCTTATGTTGTATAAACAGGACATGCACACTTTAACCAACCCATCATTTCAGTGACAGGGTCTGCCACACGACTGTGACTGATATGACGGGTTGGTTTGGACCCCCACCAAAAAAGAAGCAATTAATCTCTCCTTGCACAAACTGGCTCTACAGAGGCAAGATGTCCACCTCATCATCATCCTCCGATATATCACCGTGTACATCCCCCTCCTCACAGATTATCAATTCGTCCCCACTGGAATCCACCATCTCAGCTCCCTGTGTACTTTGTGGAGGCAATTGCTGCTGGTCAATGTCTCCGCGGAGGAATTGATTATAATTCATTTTAATGAACATCATCTTCTCCACATTTTCTGGAAGTAACCTCGTACGCCGATTGCTGACAAGGTGAGCGGCGGCACTAAACACTCTTTCGGAGTACACACTTGTGGGAGGGCAACTTAGGTAGAATAAAGCCAGTTTGTGCAAGGGCCTCCAAATTGCCTCTTTTTCCTGCCAGTATAAGTACGGACTGTGTGACGTGCCTACTTGGATGCGGTCACTCATATAATCCTCCACCATTCTTTCAATGTTGAGAGAATCATATGCAGTGACAGTAGACAACATGTCCGTAATCGTTGTCAGGTCCTTCAGTCCGGACCAGATGTCAGCATCAGCAGTCGCTCCAGACTGCCCTGCATCACCGCCAGCGGGTGGGCTCGGAATTCTGAGCCTTTTCCTCGCACCCCCAGTTGCGGGAGAATGTGAAGGAGGAGATGTTGACAGGTCGCGTTCCGCTTGACTTGACAATTTTCTCACCAGCAGGTCTTTCAACCCCAGCAGACTTGTGTCTGCCGGAAAGAGAGATCCAAGGTAGGCTTTAAATCTAGGATCAAGCACGGTGGCCAAAATGTAGTGCTCTGATTTCAACAGATTGACCACCCGTGAATCCTTGTTAAGCGAATTAAGGGCTCCATCCACAAGTCCCACATGCCTAGCGGAATCGCTCCGTGTTAGCTCCTCCTTCAATGTCTCCAGCTACTTCTGCAAAAGCCTGATGAGGGGAATGACCTGACTCAGGCTGGCAGTGTCTGAACTGACTTCACGTGTGGCAAGTTCAAAGGGCATCAGAACCTTGCACAACGTTGAAATCATTCTCCACTGCGCTTGAGACAGGTGCATTCCACCTCCTATATCGTGCTCAATTGTATAGGCTTGAATGGCCTTTTGCTGCTCCTCCAACCTCTGAAGCATATAGAGGGTTGAATTCCACCTCGTTACCACTTCTTGCTTCAGATGATGGCAGGGCAGGTTCAGTAGTTTTTGGTGGTGCTCCAGTCTTCTGTACGTGGTGCCTGTACGCCGAAAGTGTCCCGCAATTCTTCTGGCCACCGACAGCATCTCTTGCACGCCCCTCTCGTTTTTTAAATAATTCTGCACCACCAAATTCAAGGTATGTGCAAAACATGGGACGTGCTGGAATTTGCCCATATTTAATGCACACACAATATTGCTGGCGTTGTCCGATGCCACAAATCCACAGGAGAGTCCAATTGGGGTAAGCCATTCCGCGATGATCTTCCTCAGTTGCCGTAAGAGGTTTTCAGCTGTGTGCGTATTCTGGAAACCGGTGATACAAAGCGTAGCCTGCCTAGGAAAAAGTTGGCGTTTGCGAGATGCTGCTACTGGTGCCGCCGCTGCTGTTCTTGCGACGGGAGTCCATACATCTACCCAGTGGGCTGTCACAGTCATATAGTCCTGACACTGCCCTGCTCCACTTGTCCACATGTCCGTGGTTAAGTGGACATTGGGTACAACTGCATTTTTTAGGACACTGGTGAGTCTTTTTCTGACGTCCGTGTACATTCTCGGTATCGCCTGCCTAGAGAAGTGGAACCTAGATGGTATTTGGTAACGGGGGCACACTGCCTCAATAAATTGTCTAGTTCCCTGTGAACTAACGGCGGATACCGGACGCACGTCTAACACCAACATAGTTGTCAAGGCCTCAGTTATCCGCTTTGCAGCAGGATGACTGCTGTGATATTTCATCTTCCTCGCAAAGGACTGTTGAACAGTCAATTGCTTACTGGAAGTAGTAAAAGTGGGCTTACGACTTCCCCTCTGGGATGACCATCGACTCCCAGCAGCAACAACAGCAGCGCCAGCAGCAGTAGGCGTTACACGCAAGGAAGCATCGGAGGAATCCCAGGCAGGAGAGGACTCGTCAGAATTGCCAGTGACATGGCCTGCAGGACTATTGGCATTCCTGGGGTGGAGGAAATTGACACTGAGGGAGTTGGTGGGGTGGTTTGCGTGAGCTTGGTTACAAGAGGAAGGGATTTACTGGTCAGTGGACTGCTTCCGCTGTCGCCCAAAGTTTTTGAACTTGTCACTGACTTATTATGAATGCGCTGCAGGTGACGTATAAGGGAGGATGTTCCGAGGTGGTTAACGTCCTTACCCCTACTTATTACAGCTTGACAAAGGCAACACACGGCTTGACACCTGTTGTCCGCATTTCTGTTGAAATACTTCCACACCGAAGAGCTGATTTTTTTGGTATTTTCACCAGGCATGTCAGTGGCCATATTCCTCCCACGGACAACAGGTGTCTCCCCGGGTGCCTGACTTAAACAAACCACCTCACCATCAGAATCCTCCTGGTCAATTTCCTCCCCAGCGCCAGCAACACCCATATCCTCCTCATCCTGGTGTACTTCAACACTGACATCTTCAATCTGACTATCAGGAACTGGACTGCGAGTGCTCCTTCCAGCACTTGCAGGGGGCGTGCAAATGGTGGAAGGCGCATGCTCTTCACGTCCAGTGTTGGGAAGGTCAGGCATCGCAACCGACACAATTGGACTCTCCTTGTGGATTTGGGATTTCGAAGAACGCACAGTTCTTTGCGGTGCTTTTGCCAGCTTGAGTCTTTTCAGTTTTCTAGCGAGAGGCTGAGTGCTTCCATCCTCATGTGAAGCTGAACCACTAGCCATGAACATAGGCCAGGGCCTCAGCCGTTCCTTGCCACTCCGTGTGGTAAATGGCATATTGGCAAGTTTACGCTTCTCCTCCGACAATTTTATTTTAGGTTTTGGAGTCCTTTTTTTACTGATATTTGGTGTTTTGGATTTGACATGCTCTGTACTATGACATTGGGCATCGGCCTTGGCAGACGACGTTGCTGGCATTTCATCGTCTCGGCCATGACTAGTGGCAGCAGCTTCAGCATGAGGTGGAAGTGGATCTTGATCTTTCCCTAATTTTGGAACCTCAACATTTTTGTTCTCCATATTTTAATAGGCACAACTAAAAGGCACCTCAGGTAAACAATGGAGATGGATGGATACTAGTATACAATTATGGATGGACTGCCGAGTGCCGACACAGAGGTAGCTACAGCCGTGGACTACCGTACTGTACTGTCTGCTGCTAATATAGACTGGTTGATAATGAGATGTAGTATGTATAAAGAAGAAAGAAAAAAAAACCACGGGTAGGTGGTATACAATTATGGATGGACTGCCGAGTGCCGACACAGAGGTAGCTACAGCCGTGGACTACCGTACTGTACTGTGTCTGCTGCTAATATAGACTGGATGATAATGAGATGTAGTATGTATAAAGAAGAAGAAAAAACCCACGGGTAGGACTAGGTGGTATACAATTATGGATGGACTGCCGAGTGCCGACACAGAGGTAGCTACAGCCATGGACTACCGTACTGTACTGTGTCTGCTGCTAATATAGACTGGTTGATAATGAGATGTAGTATGTATAAAGAAGAAAGAAAAAAAAAACCACGGGTAGGTGGTATACAATTATGGATGGACTGCCGAGTGCCGACACAGAGGTAGCTACAGCCGTGGACTACCGTACTGTACTGTGTCTGCTGCTAATATAGACTGGATGATAATGAGATGTAGTATGTATAAAGAAGAAAGAAAAAAAAACCACGGGTAGGTGGTATACAATTATGGATGGACTGCCGAGTGCCGACACAGAGGTAGCTACAGCCGTGGACTACCGTACTGTACTGTGTCTGCTGCTAATATAGACTGGATGATAATGAGATGTAGTATGTATAAAGAAGAAAGAAAAAAAAAACCACGGGTAGGTGGTATACAATTATGGATGGACTGCCGAGTGCCGACACAGAGGTAGCTACAGCCGTGGACTACCGTACTGTACTGTGTCTGCTGCTAATATAGACTGGTTGATAATGAGATGTAGTATGTATAAAGAAGAAAGAAAAAAAAACCACGGGTAGGTGGTATACAATTATGGATGGACTGCCGAGTGCCGACACAGAGGTAGCTACAGCCGTGGACTACCGTACTGTACTGTGTCTGCTGCTAATATAGACTGGATGATAATGAGATGTAGTATGTATAAAGAAGAAAGAAAAAAAAAACCACGGGTAGGTGGTATACAATTATGGATGGACTGCCGAGTACCGACACAGAGGTAGCTACAGCCGTGGACTACCATACTGTACTGTGTCTGCTGCTAATATAGACTGGATGATAATGAGATGTAGTATGTATAAAGAAGAAAGAAAAAAAAAACCACGGGTAGGTGGTATACAATTATGGATGGACTGCCGAGTGCCGACACAGAGGTAGCTACAGCCGTGAACTACCGTACTGTGTCTGCTGCTAATATAGACTGGTTGATAATGAGATGTATTATGTATAAAGAAGAAAGAAAAAAAAAAAAACACGGGTAGGTGGTATACAATTATGGATGGACTGCCGAGTGCCGACACAGAGGTAGCTACAGCCGTGGACTACCGTACTGTACTGTGTCTGCTGCTAATATAGACTGGTTGATAATGAGATGTAGTATGTATAAAGAAGAAAGAAAAAAAAAAACACGGGTAGGTGGTATACAATTATGGATGGACTGCCGAGTGCCGACACAGAGATAGCTACAGCCGTGGACTACCGTACTGTACTGTGTCTGCTGCTAATATAGACTGGATGATAATGAGATGTAGTATGTATAAAGAAGAAAGAAAAAAAAAACCACGGGTAGGTGGTATACAATTATGGATGGACTGCCGAGTGCCGACACAGAGGTAGCTACAGCCGTGGACTACCGTACTGTACTGTGTCTGCTGCTAATATAGACTGGATGATAATGAGATGTAGTATGTATAAAGAAGAAAGAAAAAAAAAACCACGGGTAGGTGGTATACAATTATGGATGGACTGCCGAGTGCCGACACAGAGGTAGCTACAGCCGTGGACTACCGTACTGTACTGTGTCTGCTGCTAATATAGACTGGATGATAATGAGATGTAGTATGTATAAAGAAGAAAGAAAAAAAAAACCACGGGTAGGTGGTATACAATTATGGATGGACTGCCGAGTGCCGACACAGAGGTAGCTACAGCCGTGAACTACCGTACTGTGTCTGCTGCTAGTATAGACTGGATGATAAATAATGATATAAAAATATATATATATCACTACTGCAGCCGGACAGGTATATATTATATAATGACGGACCTGCTGGACACTGTCTGTCAGCAGAATGAGTTTTTTAATTTTTATAGAATAAAAAAACACCACACAAGTCACACGACGAGTGTACTTTTTCAGGCAGACATTCAATCACAATATACTATACTGGTGGTCAGTGTGGTCAGGTCACTGGTCACAGTGGTCAGTGGTCAGTCACACTGGCAGTGGCACTCTGGCAGCAAAAGTGTGCACTGTTTAATATGTACTCCTGGCTCCTGCTATAACCTATAACTGCTCCCCAGTCTCCCCCACAATTAAGCTGTGTGAGCACAGTCAGATATTATACATAGATGATGCAGCACACTGGGCTGAGCACAGATATGGTATGTGAGTGTGACTGAGTCACTGTGTATCGTTTTTTTCAGGCAGAGAACAAGAACAGAACGGATTATTAAATAATAATAAATTATAAAACTGCACTGGTGGTCAGGTCACTGGTCATCAGTCACTAGTATAACTCCTCCTAAGCTCCAGTAAGTAAATGAAGTGTCTCACTCTCACTCTCCTATCTATTTTAATTTCTAAACGGAGAGGACGCCAGCCACGTCCTCTCCCTATCAATCTCAATGCACGTGTGAAAATGGCCGCGACGCGCGGCTCCTTATATAGAATCCGAGTCTCGCGATAGAATCCGAGCCTCGCGAGAATCCGACAGCGTGATGATGACGTTCGGGCGCGCTCGGGTTAACCGAGCAAGGCGGGAAGATCCGAGTCGCTCGGACCCGTGTAAAAAAACATGAAGTTCGGGCGGGTTCGGATTCAGAGAAACCGAACCCGCTCATCTCTACTGCGCATGTCATCTCGCCATTTTCCTGGCAATTTTTCTATTGCACATGGATAAATTAATGGGAAAACGGCCACTGCACCATTTTACCCAAGGTTTTTGCAGTGCAGCCACTGCCAACATGGGACTCCAGAGTAAGTATTGTAGAATATGCAAGGTGTGCGGTGTGGATGCAGTGGGACTAAGGGGCTTGAGTGCTCCCATTAGATACACCACGGTCCACCTTGTTACACCACTGTCCCCCCATTCCCCTCCGCAATATCATTGGTAAATTTGATCCGATGGCCCAGATTTATCAAGTCTTGGAGAATGATAAATTGCACGGTGATAAAGTACCAACCAATCAGCTCCCAATTGTCACTTTCCAAGCACAGCCCGTAACATGGCAGTTAAGAGCTGATTGGCTGGTACTTTATTACCGTGCAATTTATCACTCTCCAAGGCTTGATAAATATGCAGTGGGATGTAATGCTGCCCTAGTCCGGGGTCCATGCAGGATGGTGGCCGAACTCTGACGTTTTTTAAAGGGGCATTGTCCCTTTAAAAAAAGTCTGAGTTCGGCCGGAATCCCGCACGGCTCCCGTACTCGGGCGGCATGACATCCCGTCGATGTGCCTGTGTCGCCTAAGATTTTACTTTTCCACTTGCCTTTAAATTGCAGTACTGTATATACTGCTGTGTTAATTGTGCTGTCCCTCCTGTTATTTTGCTACAGTATTTTCATTTCCACGTTTACTGGATGCTCCTTATAATTAGTTACTTTGTGTTTTCTTTGTCTTTTCTCCTTTCCTTTGCTCTTTTATTTTTTTATCCCCCTCCCCTCCTTAATATTTATATAATTCATATCCAGGGGAATATTATAATTTACTTTAGGCTATAGAAATATAATTTTCCCAGTTTAAATATTTTACCTTAAATTAACATATTTTTCCGCAAAGGAATATAATTCACCTCCAATTAATATTTTCCTCTAAGGCAGGCTTTTTCAACCAGTGTGCCGTGGCACACTAGTGTGCCCCGACCAGTTGCAAGATGTGCCGCAGAGCCAGAGCAGCTTCCTGCACCTTCAGAGTGAACTGTTGGCCTGGGCTCTTCTTAGAGGATCAGTCATGCTCTAGCCGTGACCTATGCCTTGAAGACACGGCGGTGTGATATCATAGGTCACGACTGCCGTGTCTCACCATCCAGCCAGCCCACCTGCCTACATACACATCTTCCAATTACCGCATGCATAAACAGCTTTCCTTGCCCACCCACATCCACACCTGCCCGACCGCCCGCTGCTCAGTATTCGCAGCACTCCCCTATGATAAACCCCCACCACTGAGGAACAGGAATGACAGCTGACCGGTAGGGGCTAATATTTGTTATTTTAGTTCTCCTGCGGAGAACAATAGGATTTATGTGGGGAGAATAAGGATTTATGGATTTATGGGGGGAACAATGTGAATAATTCATGTGGGGAGCAACATGATTTATGTGGGGAGCAATGTGATTGTTTTTTCTGTGTAGGCCAACGTATGTGTGTGTTTTTTTTTTCTGTGGGGAACTGATGGTGTGCCTTGGCAATTTTTAAATATTGTTCGGTGTGCCGCGAGTAAAAAAAGGTTGAAAATCACTGCTCTAAGGAATATAATTTAACGATGATTAATATATTTTATTTCAGATGTATATGATTTAACTCAGATTAATATATTTGACCTTATCCTGTATAATAAAAGGCTAATTCTGCTCCTCACCTCTGTTATAAGTGCAGACAACCACTAGAGGCTGCCACACAGACCAAATGACTCACAGCTGAAAGTGAAACTGATACTGCAGGGAGATGTTACAGCCTTCTATCCTGCAACTGCTAATATTAATAATACTGTTCTGCCTGTTTTACATTTGCCGCATACAGAGAGAGGGGCTGGGGAGAGAGAGATAGAGAGTGGGGAGAGGAGCAGAAAGGGACTGGGGTAGGTGCAGAGTGTGGTAGGGGCAGATAGGGACTGTGGATAAAGAAAGAGGGTGCAAGGGTTGGGCCATATAGGGACTGTTGAGAGGGGGGGGTAGGGGCTGATAGGGATCGGGGGGATAGAGAGGGGGGAGAGGTTGGGGTATATAGGGACTGGGGGGAGAGTGGAGTGGGAGGCACATACACACACTGCACCACCTACTATTTGCTTCCCCTATATACGCACTACACCCCCATACTCTTTTATGTAGTGCCCCCTACATAGAGGGCATCCCTCTCCTCCATATACTGTTCCTGCCATATAATGTATACTCTGCACCCCCTATTCCATATACTATGCTACAACCTCTGATCACTTGCCATCCCGAGACTCAGCAACAAGTAGCAGCATTAACCAGGAAATGTATGAAGGATCCACCGGACAGTCCCAAGGCACTCAGGAGGTCATTTAGATCTGATCTCTGGGCTGCGCTTTTTGCTGTCCTGCATTCAGATAGTCGCCGCCTACAGTGAGAGTGTATTTTCGCTGTGCAAGTATGCAATCACATGTGTAGCTGAGCTGCTAAAATTCTGTGTGTGCAGTTTCTGCGCAGCCCAGGACTTTCTCTACCAGTGCAATCGAATCAGGCTGATCGGGGATGGAGCTTTCGTCAGACAGCCTCCCTGAAAACGCTTGGGCATGCCTGCGTTTTCCAGAACACTCCCTGTAAACGGTCAGTTACCAGCCACAAACAGCTTCCTTGTGTCAATCACCTTGCAAACGCCCATGCAAATGGTTTTTCGTACCATTCCGTCGCTGACGGGCAATCCCTGTTGCTGTTGTTGTCGGACGCGCATGCGCATTGCGGTGCATATGCATATGCTGTTATGACCTGATCGCCTGCTGTGCAAAAACACACAGCAGCAATCAGATCTGAATTACCCCCTCAGAGCGGAGACACCGGGGACATGTGTGGGCACTTACTGGTGGGGGGAGAAGGTTGGTTAATCAGTCTGGCAGGAAGGGATGAGACCCTACGTGGGGTGAGCAGTGCATTGACTGGGAGGAGATGGGGTAGTGCTGGGGCTGCAGATAATGCAGGTGAGGAGGAGGCAGATAACCAGCTCAACTGTTTTATACTGCATGCTGGCGGAGGACCGGGGTCCTGTGCTCGCCCCTTCCCACTCCCCGTACAGGCCATGGACAGACCCTCCGGCCAGCTGTTGGTGGCTACTGGTGTCCTCTACCCCCAAACTGGCCGGTAGCTGTGCGGGGATTGGTGAGCTTATACGTGCCAGTACTGGTGTAGTGCAGCATCATTATAGCTTGCCAATTACAGATACTGTATACAGCATCTACTGTATGTATATAAATGGTTGCCGCTACACACACACTCATACACTCTGGCTCCCAGCAGCAGAACTTCTAGAAACCCGGCAGCTCCTGTGTGAGTAGCGACTCCTCAGCAGTAAATTTGTGTGTTTGTTTTGCTTCCCCATTTTTGTACTTCTTACACTTTATTATACTGTAAACTGACTTTGCTTCTTTCCCTTTTCTCATTGTTTGCCTACTTTTTTATTTATAAAACCATGGGGGTCATTACGACCTGTTAGCAAGCTGCTGTTTCTAGCAGCGGTGCGAACAGGTCGGTTCTGCGCAGGTGCGGCCACCGCAATGTGCAGGTGCGTCATTGCGCTGGGCAATGACAAGAAGAATGAAGAAAGGATCACTGCCGCGATCGCAAGAAGATTGACAGGAGGAAGGCGTTCCGGGGCATCAACTGACAGTTTTCTGGGAGTGGTACGGCGAACGCAGGTGTGTCCAGGCGTTTGGAGGGCGGATGTCTGACATCAATTCCGGGACCTGCAAATCTGGATTGATCGCACAGGGTAAGTAACTCTTACCATGGTCTTGTTCTACACAAAACTTTTTTCGCATAGCAGGGCTGCACAAGCGATCGCAGCCTTGCTATGCAAAAATACACTCCCCCATAGGTGGCGTCTAGTTGATCGCACGTGCTGCAAAAAGTTGCAGCGTGCGATCAACTTGGAGTGACCCCCTATGTGCACTGCTGGTGGGGCAAACATAACGTACACTTGTGCAGAGAGAGTTAGATTTGGGTGGGGTGTGTTTAAACTGAAATCTAAAATGCAATGTAACAATAAAGCAGCCAGTATTTACCCTGCACAGAAACAAAATACCCACCCAAATCTAACTCCCTCTGCAGATGTTATATCTGCCCCACCTGCAGTGCACATTGGGCCTAATTCAGACCTGATCGCACGCAGGCTATTTTTTGCAATGCTGCGACCAGGTAATCGCCGTCCACAGGGGACGGGGGATTCGCTGCGCAGGGCTGCAAACGCTTGTGCAGAGAGCTGCACAAACAAAAGTTTGTGCAGTGTCTGCACAGCTCAGGACTTACTCACCCACTGCGATGAACCAGGACAGAGCTGATGTCAGGATCCCTCTCTGGAAACGGCTGGGCACACCTGCGTTCGCATGGACACTCCCAGAAAACGGTCAGTTGACGCCCACGAACGGCCTCTTCCTGTCAATCTTCTAGCGATCGCCGGTGCGTTCGCTTTCTTCGTTAGATCCGTTGTTCCCTGTCGACGGCGGTCACCAGGGAGCGACGCGCCTGCGCATTGTGACCCATGCGCAGGCGCACTTCAGACCTGATTGCACCGCTGTGAAAAATGTCAGCATGCAATCAGGTCTGAATGACCCCCATAGCTTTGCCCATTAGAGAACAATTTTGCTGCTGCGATCAGGTCTGAAGTAGGCCCTCAGACTAAAGGCCCATACACACTAGACAAGAAAGTAAAAGATCTTGCTCAGAAGGGCCAATCTTAGCAAGATCTGTTACAATCTCGTCCAGTGTGTACACTCAATCTCGTTAACGATATATCGTTCACAATCGTCATTATCTTACAGATCTTTGAAAAATATCTTCTAGTGTGTATGGCCCTTTAGTATAGCTCAGTATGCAAGAATATGGCTCTATTAGTGCCCTTCCAACCATCCCAATATTGGAGGGACAGTCCCACCTTTTGGTCACTGCCCCCCATCACACCCGTGGGCTGCAGTGTAACTGGGAAGGGGGGAGAGTTGGGAAGTCAACCATTTAGGTTTGGGTGAGAACGGCTGTTTTTGTGTTAGAGCAGTAAATTGCTTTTATTATTATTGCTAACACTTTGTTAACGCCTCACTTGAAGGCAACTGCCTTGCATCCAGTACCTGTTTCTTCTGGCTTGCTTCCTCCCTTTTTGGAGGTTTCTTTACCCTTGTTGTTTCGTCCATCTGCACCCATGTTCTTCAGATGTTCTTATACATTTAATTGTTTAGTCTTTTTGGGTTTCAATTTCCTACAGTCAGAACCATAGAAGGTTTAGATTTACAATAATTTTAAGACTAAGCACCCTGCGATATTAGCATAATTGGCTGATAGCCACAAATGTATGTTTTGTGGCTATCAGCCTATCAGGAGTATTGTGGCTACTGGATTACCAGCTATTCTTGGAATTTCAGTATTGTTTGCTCTGCCTGGTTTATGCTACAATTGTAGATTTACAGACTTCTTGGCTTTGCCATCTCGCCACTGATAGCACCTTAATGCCTAGTTAGCTTCAGCTACTACTCTCTAGACGTTCTCTGCAGATATCAGCTTCTCACTGCAGGGCCGAAACTACAATTTTCATCATCCGGGACAAGGAAGCAATTTTGCGCCACATTACCCCCGGCCGAATATTTGGTAAAATTATCATATTACCGTTGGACAAAATTGTGCACCGTGTGCTCCAAAGCATCGGTCACATGGCCCCCCAACAGTGTATTCTCCACATACCCCATGTGGGTCCCCACACATTGCATGACATCACTGCACAACATACTACATCACTACACTAAGTGCCTTTTTATGCTGCACTACACCACTAAACAACATACCCATATACGCTGCACTACACCACTAAACAACATACCCATATACGCTGCACTACATCACTACACTACGTACATGCCCCTATATGTTGCACTACATTACTACACTATGGGGGGTCATTCTGACCTGATCGCACGCTGCACTTCCTCGCAGCCGTGCGATCGGGTCGGAACTGCCCATGCACGGTGGCCGCATTGCGCAGGTGCGTCGCTGCCCGGCGATGGCCATCGCCAGGCAGTGACGCCGCTAACGAAGAAATCGGTCACAGCAGCGACCACAAGAAGATTGACAGGAAGAAGGTGGAACCAGGTGGTAACTCACCGTTTTCAGGGAGTGGTGAGTCCAACGCAGGTGTGTCCAGGCGTTTGGAGGGCAGATGTCTGACGTCAATTCCGGGACCTGCATCGCTGGATCGATCGCACAGGGTAAGTAACTCTTACCCTGGTCTTCTTTTACAGGAAACTTTTTTGCATAGCAGGGCTGCACAAGCATTCGCAGCCCTGCTATGCAGAAACACCCCCCCATAGGTGGTGTCTAGTTGATCGCACGGGTAGCAAAAAGTTTCTACGTGCAATCAACTCAGAATGACCCCTATATGCTGCACTACATTATTACATTACATGCTCCTATACATTGCACTACATGCTACAATATATCACTACACTACACCCCTCATTGCCAACAATAAGAATAGAACATCTCAGTGCCTACCATGAGGATGATCTCAGCTCCTCTGTCCTGTGGAGCTCCAGACAGATGTGAATGAGGGCAGCATTTGGTAGACTCCGTGGAGGGAGGAGGACGGGTCTGGTCCGCAGCAGCAGCAGCACATGCGTGGCTGGTCCTGGAGCAGGGACCAGCCACCACATACAGATCAGTTGCCGAGGAGGCAGGGTGCAGCAGAGATTGGATGCACTTCTGTCCTCCAGCCGGACTGCTTGCTCGTGATTGCAGGCTCGCTGCCCTAAAGCTGGGACAGCGTGCAGGGAGAGAGCAGCATGGACCAGCGGCTTTGGCAGGCAGGGGAGGGTGAGTGGCGGCTGTGAGAGGCGGACTCGGGAGGCACGGCTTCAACCAGTGCTCCAAGGAGAGCCTGGCATCTCTGTCACAGCTCCACCCTGGGTCTGTCTCTCACAGCTGCACAGCTCCGTGTTCTCCTTCACTGACAGGCGCTTGTATCGCAGCTGCTGTTTGGGACTGTCCCTGGGTCTCTCTTAGCGCCCTCTAAACCCTGCGCCCAGGTCACATGCCCCCCTTTCACCCCCCTTGTTGCAGCCATGTTCTCAGTAAAGCATGATGCTCTTTTAATACAATTCCCTGTCTATTCATAGACAGGCATGGTGTCACAGACAGAGTGTCACAGAGTCTGATGAGGAGTGAAGATGTCTGGGTTCCTGTACACAATGGGGTATGTAGGATCAGATTAACTGCAGCTCCAGAGATAACCTGTTTATAAAGGGGGGTACTCACGGAGCGATATTCTAAGCAATCTGACTAGATTGCTTAGAACTTAAGCATTATTGCTCCGTGTGTACCCCCTACAGCGATAGCGATGCACAGCCCAGTGCATCGCTATTGCTGGTGCTAGATTCTAGCAGGTCGCCCACTTCACCCGCTGGGTGAAATGAGCGCCCCCACCGTCTCCCCCCACACGCTCAGCACACATCTCTCCCGCATCGGCCCATCTATATGGGCCTTAACTTATCCTAACATACTCATCCCAATCAGATCTGATTATAAAGTAGAGATGTGCACTTGAAATTTTTCGGGTTTTGTGTTTTGGTTTTGGGTTCGGTTCCGCGGCCGTGTTTTGGGTTCGACCGCGTTTTGACAAAACCTCACCGAATTTTTTTTGTCGGATTCGGGTGTGTTTTGGATTCGGGTGTTTTTTTCAAAAAACACTAAAAAACAGCTTAAATCATAGAATTTGGGGGTCATTTTGATCCCAAAGTATTATTAACCTCAAAAACCATAATTTCCACTAATTTTCAGTCTATTCTGAACACCTCACACCTCACAATATTATTTTTAGTCCTAAAATTTGCACCGAGGTCGCTGGATGACTAAGCTAAGCGACCCTAGTGGCCGACACAAACACCTGGCCCATCTAGGAGTGGCACTGCAGTGTCACGCAGGATGGCCCTTCCAAAAAACACTCCCCAAACAGCACATGACGCAAAGAAGAAAAAAAGAGGCGCAATGAGGTAGCTGTGTGAGTAAGATAAGCGACCCTAGTGGCCGACACAAACACCTGGCCCATCTAGGAGTGGCACTGCAGTGTCACGCAGGATGGCCCTTCCAAAAAACACTCCCCAAACAGCACATGACGCAAAGAAGAAAAAAAGAGGCGCAATGAGGTAGCTGTGTGAGTAAGATAAGCGACCCTAGTGGCCGACACAAACACCTGGCCCATCTAGGAGTGGCACTGCAGTGTCACGCAGGATGGCCCTTCCAAAAAACACTCCCCAAACAGCACATGACGCAAAGAAGAAAAAAAGAGGCGCAATGAGGTAGCTGTGTGAGTAAGATAAGCGACCCTAGTGGCCGACACAAACACCTGGCCCATCTAGGAGTGGCACTGCAGTGTCACGCAGGATGGCCCTTCCAAAAAACACTCCCCAAACAGCACATGACGCAAAGAAAAATGAAAGAAAAAAGAGGTGCAAGATGGAATTGTCCTTGGGCCCTCCCACCCACCCTTATGTTGTATAAACAGGACATGCACACTTTAACCAGCCCATCATTTCAGTGACAGGGTCTGCCACACGACTGTGACTGAAATGACGGGTTGGTTTGGACCCCCACCGAAAAAGAAGCAATTAATCTCTCCTTGCACAAACTGGCTCTACAGAGGCAAGATGTCCACCTCATCATCATCCTCCGATATATCACCGTGTACATCCCGCTCCTCACAGATTATCAATTCGTCCCCACTGGAATCCACCATCTCAGCTCCCTGTGTACTTTGTGGAGGCAATTGCTGCTGGTCAATGTCTCCACGGAGGAATTGATTATAATTCATTTTAATGAACATCATCTTCTCCACATTTTCTGGAAGTAACCTCGTACACCGATTGCTGACAAGGTGAGCGGCGGCACTAAACACTCTTTCGGAGTACACACTTGTGGGAGGGCAACTTAGGTAGAATAAAGCCAGTTTGTGCAAGGGCCTCCAAATTGCCTCTTTTTCCTGCCAGTATAAGTACGGACTGTCTGACGTGCCTACTTGGATGCGGTCACTCATATAATCCTCCACCATTCTTTCAATGGGGAGAGAATCATATGCAGTGACAGTAGACGACATGTCCGTAATCGTTGTCAGGTCCTTCAGTCCGGACCAGATGTCAGCATCAGCAGTCGCTCCAGACTGCCCTGCATCACCGCCAGCGGGTGGGCTCGGAATTCTGAGCCTTTTCCTCGCACCCCCAGTTGCGGTAGAATGTGAAGGAGGAGATGTTGACAGGTCGCGTTCCGCTTGACTTGACAATTTTGTCACCAGCAGGTCTTTGAACCCCAGCAGACTTGTGTCTGCCGGAAAGAGAGATCCAAGGTAGGTTTTAAATCTAGGATCGAGCACGGTGGCCAAAATGTAGTGCTCTGATTTCAACAGATTGACCACCCGTGAATCCTTGTTAAGCGAATTAAGGGCTCCATCCACAAGTCCCACATGCCTAGCGGAATCGCTCCCTTTTAGCTCCTCCTTCAATGCCTCCAGCTTCTTCTGCAAAAGCCTGATGAGGGGAATGACCTGACTCAGGCTGGCAGTGTCTGAACTGACTTCACGTGTGGCAAGTTCAAAAGGTTGCAGAACCTTGTACAACGTTGAAATCATTCTCCACTGCGCTTGAGACAGGTACATTCCACCTCCTATATCGTGCTCAATTGTATAGGCTTGAATGGCCTTTTGCTGCTCCTCCAACCTCTGAAGCATATAGAGGGTTGAATTCCACCTCGTTACCACTTCTTGCTTCAGATGATGGCAGGGCAGGTTCAGGCGTTTTTGGTGGTGCTCCAGTCTTCTGTACGTGGTGCCTGTACGCCGAAAGTGTCCCGCAATTCTTCTGGCCACCGACAGCATCTCTTGCATGCCCCTGTCATTTTTTAAAAAATTCTGCACCACCAAATTCAAGGTATGTGCAAAACATGGGACGTGCTGGAATTTGCCCATATTTAATGCACACACAATATTGCTGGCGTTGTCCGATGCCACAAATCCACAGGAGAGTCCAATTGGGGTAAGCCATTCCGCGATGATCTTCCTCAGTTGCCGTAAGAGGTTTTCAGCTGTGTGCGTATTCTGGAAACCGGTGATACAAAGCGTAGCCTGCCTAGGAAAGAGTTGGCGTTTGCGAGATGCTGCTACTGGTGCCGCCGCTGCTGTTCTTGCGGCGGGAGTCCATACATCTACCCAGTGGGCTGTCACAGTCATATAGTCCTGACCCTGCCCTGCTCCACTTGTCCACATGTCCGTGGTTAAGTGGACATTGGGTACAACTGCATTTTTTAGGACACTGGTGAGTCTTTTTCTGACGTCCGTGTACATTCTCGGTATCGCCTGCCTAGAGAAGTGGAACCTAGATGGTATTTGGTAACGGGGGCACACTACCTCAAGAAATTGTCTAGTTCCCTGTGAAAAAACGGCGGATACCGGACGCACGTCTAACACCAACATAGTTGTCAAGGCCTCAGTTATCCGCTTTGCAACAGGATGACTGCTGTGATATTTCATCTTCCTCGCAAAGGACTGTTGGACAGTCAATTGCTTGGTGGAAGTAGTAAAAGTGGGCTTACGACTTCCCCTCTGGGATGACCATCGACTCCCAGCAGCAACAACAGCAGCGCCAGCAGCAGTAGGCGTTACACGCAAGGATGCATCGGAGGAATCCCAGGCAGGAGAGGACTCGTCAGAATTGCCAGTGACATGGCCTGCAGGACTATTGGCATTACTGGGGAAGGAGGAAATTGACACTGAGGGAGTTGGTGGGGTGGTTTGCGTGAGCTTGGTTACAAGAGGAAGGGATTTACTGGTCAGTGGACTGCTTCCGCTGTCGCCCAAAGTTTTTGAACTTGTCACTGACTTATTATGAATGCGCTGCAGGTGACGTATAAGGGAGGATGTTCCGAGGTGGTTAACGTCCTTACCCCTACTTATTACAGCTTGACAAAGGCAACACACGGCTTGACAAATGTTGTCCGCATTTCTGGTGAAATACTTCCACACCGAAGAGCTGATTTTTTTGGTATTTTCACCAGGCATGTCAACGGCCCTATTCCTCCCACGGACAACAGGTGTCTCCCCGGGTGCCTGACTTAAACAAACCACCTCACCATCAGAATCCTCCTTGTCAATTTCCTCCCCAGCGCCAGCAAGACCCATATCCTCCTCATCCTGGTGTACTTCAACACTGACATCTTCAATCTGACTATCAGGAACTGGACTGCGGGTGCTCCTTCCAGCACTTGCAGGGGGCGTGCAAATGGTGGAAGGCGCATGCTCTTCACGTCCAGTGTTGGGAAGGTCAGGCATCGCAACCGACACAATTGGACTCTCCTTGTGGATTTGGGATTTCGAAGAACGCACAGTTCTTTGCGGTGCTTTTGCCAGCTTGAGTCTTTTCATTTTTCTAGCGAGAGGCTGAGTGCTTCCATCCTCATGTGAAGCTGAACCACTAGCCATGAACATAGGCCAGGGCCTCAGCCGTTCCTTGCCACTCCGTGTGGTAAATGGCATATTGGCAAGTTTACGCTTCTCCTCTGACAATTTTATTTTAGATTTTGGAGTCCTTTTTTTACTGATATTTGGTGTTTTGGATTTGACATGCTCTGTACTATGACATTGGGCATCGGCCTTGGCAGACGACGTTGCTGGCATTTCATCGTCTCGGCCATGACTAGTGGCAGCAGCTTCAGCACGAGGTGGAAGTGGATCTTGATCTTTCCCTAATTTTGGAACCTCAACATTTTTGTTCTCCATATTTTAATAGGCACAACTAAAAGGCACCTCAGGTAAACAATGGAGATGGATGGATACTAGTATACTTATGGATGGACCAGCGACTGCCGACACAGAGGTAGCTACAGCCGTGGACTACCGTACTGTGTCTGCTGCTAATATAGACTGGATGATAATGAGATGAAATCAATATATATATATATATATATATATATAATATCACTAGTACTGCAGCCGGACAGGTATATATATTTATTATGTAATGACTGATGACGGACCTGCTGGACACTGTCAGCTCAGCAGCACCGCAGACTGCTACAGTAAGCTACTATAGTAGTATGTATCAAGAAGAAAGAGAAAAAAAAAACCACGGGTAGGTGGTATACAATTATGGATGGACCAGCGACTGCCGACACAGAGGTAGCTACAGCCGTGGACTACCGTACTGTGTCTGCTGCTAATATAGACTGGATGATAATGAGATGAAATCAATATATATATATATATAATATCACTAGTACTGCAGCCGGACAGGTATATATATTTATTATGTAATGACTGATGACGGACCTGCTGGACACTGTCAGCTCAGCAGCACCGCAGACTGCTACAGTAAGCTACTATAGTAGTATGTATCAAATAGAAAGAGAAAAAAAAAACCACGGGTAGGTGGTATACAATTATGGATGGACCAGCGACTGCCGACACAGAGGTAGCTACAGCCGTGGACTACCGTACTGTGTCTGCTGCTAATATAGACTGGATGATAATGAGATGAAATTAATATATATATATATATATATACAGGTTGAGTCTCCCTTATCCAAAACGCTTGGGACCAGAGGTATTTTGGATATGGGATTTTTCCGTATTTTGGAATAATTGCATACCATAATGAGATATCATGGTGATGGGACCCAAGTCTAAGCACAGAATCCATTTATGTTACATATACACCTTATACACACAGCCTGAAGGTCATTTTAGCCAATATTTTTTATAGCTTTGTGCATTAAACAAAGTGTGTGTACATTCACACAATTCGTTTATCTATCATATACACCTTATACACAAAGCCTGAAGGTCATTTAATACAATATTTTTAATGACTTTGTGTATTAAACAAAGTTTGTGTACATTGAGCCATCAAAAAACAAAGGTTTCACTATCTCACTCTCACTCAAAAAAGTCCGTATTTCGGAATATTCCGTATTTCGGAATATTTGGATATGGGATACTCAACCTGTATATATATATATATATAATATCACTAGTACTGCAGCCGGACAGGTATATATATTTATTATGTAATGACTGATGACGGACCTGCTGGACACTGTCAGCTCAGCAGCACCGCAGACTGCTACAGTAAGCTACTATAGTAGTATGTATCAAGAAGAAAGAAAAAAAAAAACACGGGTAGGTGCGGTATACATATACAATTATATATATATTATATACAATTATATATATATATATATATATATTAAACTGGTGGTGATTAATTAAACTGGTGGTCAGGTCACTGGTCACACTATCAGCAACTTGCAAGTAGTGCTCCTAAGCAGACAATCACAATATATACTGGTGGTCAGTGTGGTCACAATGGCAGTGTCGCACTCTGGCAGCAGAGTGCCAGCAAAAGTGTGCACTGTACGTTAAAATATGTACTCCTGCTCTCAGACTCTAACTGCTCCCCACTGTCAGTGTCTCCCCCACAAGTCAGATATACAGTCACACTATCTATCACTTCAGCAAGTAGTAGTACTCCTCCTAATGCTCCCCAAAATTACTAAAGTAAATAATACTGTGTCTCTCTCTACTCTAGTCTCACTCTCTATAAACGGAGAGGACGCCAGCCACGTCCTCTCCCTATCAATCTCAATGCACGTGTGAAAATGGCGGCGACGCGCGGCTCCTTATATAGAATCCGAGTCTCGCGATAGAATCCGAGCCTTGCGAGAATCCGACAGCGGGATGATGACGTTCGGGCGCGCTCGGGTTAACCGAGCAAGGCGGGAAGATCCGAGTCGCTCGGACCCGTGTAAAAAAACCTGAAGTTCGGGCGGGTTCGGTTTCCGAGGAACCGAACCCGCTCATCTCTATTATAAAGTAAGAGAACTTTATATTAAATAACACTCTGAACTAGTCTTATTCATGTTTACAATTACACCGAACACAGTAAAACCAAATAAACTACATATTCCAAATATCGCAGATACAATATAACTATTCTATACAATAATAACAACAACACCACAATTCAATGCAATATTGCCCAGCATATAACTAATAACACATTACTGGAGTCTATTGTAAGACCAAGGCTAGGAAAGTAATTGCATGTCTTTTAACACTGTGCGACACAAGGCGCAGGCTGAGCATTGTGAAAGCGCTACTCATGTCGTCACACCCTCAGTGTGTCGAAAAATGCAGTATTGGCCATAGCTGAGGCTGTTAGGGGTATTTGCCAACACCCATTTGTAAGATCTAATATGTCCCATAATGGTGCAACCACAGCTTATCAAATAAAGGGGGCAATTCAGGGAAGGACGCAGATCGCTGCATCTGCAGCAATATCTGCCTTCATCTCCTCACATGCATGGGGGCCGGCAAGCACAGGGCAAGGCCACCCAGCATGTGTGGTGCTGCCACACGATGCATCCGCGATTTAATTGTGGATGCATCGTTATAAGGTCGACCCAAGCCTGTGCAGTCTGGCTGCGCTGGCAAGCAGCCCACCGCCATTTTTTCTATCAGAGCGGCTGCATGTGATGTCACGCAGCTGCCCTGAAAATACTTGCAACATGCCCCCATTTTACCAACTGTGCCCCCGCAATGCTGAAGCACTGCCCTGCTGGCAGGCAGCCCACCGCCATTTTTTCTATCAGAGCGGCTGCATGTGATGTCACGCAGCTGCCCTGAAAATACTTGCAACATGCCCCCATTTTACCAACTGCGCCCCCGCAATGCTGAAGCACTGCCCTGCTGGCAGGCAGCCCACCGCCATTTTTTCTATCAGAGCGGCTGCATGTGATGTCACGCAGCTGCCCTGAAAATGCTTGCAACATGCCCCCATTTTACCAACTGTGCCCCCGCAATGCTGAAGCACTGCCCCCGAACACTCGCCGCTGTCAATCACCTTGCGGCCGCATCCGTCCAGGAATGCGGCCACAAGGAGAAGGGTCACGCACTGTGGCCAGTGCACGTGCGCAGACCAGATGGACACGGCCGCTGTGCGAAGGCATGCAGCTGCGTCCATCTCTAAATCGCCCCCAATGTATTAACTCTTTGGTTCAAAAGTTGACGTGCAATCCCTTTTATATGGCAAAATATTTTAAGTGCACACTCCCCTTATGACGTATTTTCACTTTCAAAAGCAAACAGAAAAACAGGAAAATAGTGCAATACTGCAAAACAAGGGTTAAAATGTATTTATCCATCACGCTCACATTTAAGATTTAACATATATATAAAAGCACATATCACCACAATAGTGGGTTTGATTCTCAGGGGCCACTCACAATCAGGTACCACACAATTAACCTCCTCCAAGGGGAACAGAGCTGGAGTACTCCTGCTCACTGGTCCGGCAGTGGTCTCTCCAAGTCTCCAAAAGTCACCTGCCTGGCACATTTCGGACAAAGGTCCTTCATCAGGAAATACTAAAACTGTTTCTACACTGTAGTTATATAGAAACAACTACAAATCTGATACCTAAACTATAAATTAAGTAAAAAGACGTAAAAAGCATAGTTGCTGACTTTGTATTTCACATCTTCTGGAAAATACCGGAAAGGAGATACAGAGATACAGCTGACCATTCTGGTGGCAATGATTTTCAAGCCACTAGGCCCCACTCTGAACATGGAAAAATGGGTCCACAGGATGGGGCTAAAATGTCACAATTCTTATAGAATTGCATCAAATTTGCCCCTCCCCCCCCTTCCACATGGATCCGCAATTTGCAGTATTATTGTTGCGATCCGGCCTACTTCACAAAGAAGTGGGTTGGAAGCAGGAGATCCATTGATTCTTCTGGGGATCTAAGGGATTACCCGGAATATTGGATATCTCCCAGACCTTCCAGGAGAGAAGGTAAGTATAGAAAACATAGAACGTTTATTTTATTGAAATATGTGGTAATAAAGTGGTTAGAAGCAGTGCTGCAAGTGGGCAGGTACGGCGTACCCTTAAGAGTTTAGCCGCGGGTACGTCTTACCCACTCCGCCGGGCCGCCGCTCACAGCGTTGATGTGCGCAGCGCTCACCAGTTGCTGTGGCCGGCCGGGTACTGCTACTGCCGCTGCTGCTCCTCCCCTTCCCAGTGTGCAGGGAGCGTGATTGTGATGTCATCACGCTCCCGCGGCAGTGGGCGCAGAGTGGGGCTGGCTGCTGAGGCTGCTTGAGCCGCGCGCGTTAGGAGGAGGCGGAGCAGGGAGCACATCAGTTGGAGGGGACGTGGAGCAGCCTGAGTGAGGCAATGTATATCTGGCACTGTGGGGGCAATGTATATCTGGCACTGTGGGGGCAATGTATATCTGGTACAGTGGGGCATTGTAAATCTGGCACTGTGGGGGCATTGTATATCTAGCACTGTGGGGTCAATGTATATCTAGCATTGTGGGGGCAATGTAAATCTGGCACTGTGGGGGCAATGTAAATCTGGCACTGTGGGGTCAATGTATATCTAGCACTGTGGGGTCAATGTATATCTAGCACTGTGGGGGCATTGTAAATCTGGCACTGTGGGGGCATTGTAAATCTGGCACTGTGGGGGCAATGTATATCTAGCACTGTGGGGGCAATGTATATCTAGCACTGTGGGGGCAAGGTATATCTGGCACAGTGGGGCATTGTAAATCTGGCACTGGGGGCATTTTCTATCTAGCACTGTGGGGGCAATGTATATCTGGCACTGTGGGGCAATGTATATCTGGCACTGTGGGGCAACGTGTGTCTGGCACTATTGGGGTCATACGTGTATCTGCCCCTCCCCCCATATGTGTATCACGCCCCCATTTTCATTGGCCACGCCCCATGTGACATTTGTCCACACCCATTTTTTTTTGCACACGCGCCTTCGGCGCGCGCACACAGTACCCGTAAGACATTTTTTCTACTTGCACCACTGGTTAGAAATATATGCTTCTTGAGAAATGCTGGGTCTTTGCACACATGAGAGTACTTCTAAGTTGTGGAGGCATATTTACAAAGGGAAAGGTGTGCATGTTGGTACTGTATGTGCTGGATGAACTATCCAGGGACACTGGATAGTGAAGGAGACACTGGATAATGAATTAAAAGACATCCTCTAGGAGTAGTGAATTCCATCCCAGAAAAAAAAGTTCTATACATACATTTTGGTTTATTTAGAAGCCAAACGCATTCAATGCGGGCACTTTAATATGCTGGCTATACACTAGGTTGATATCGCGTACGAATACACAATTTCGATGCATCATACGCTGCATTGTGTGCACATCGTGCATGTTTTGGGTATGATTATGATGCGATGCACGGTCCTGTGGGTCGAATGTCGCATCCTCAGATCATACGTGCAGCCAGTGTCGGACTAGAGCCTGAAGGGCCCACCGGGGGTATGCAGTGGTAGAGGCCCATGATTAGAGGTGTGGCCAGCCTCCAAATGGGGTGTGGCCAGCCACCGCAGAGGTTTGGCTAACCATTATAGAGTACCTGGTCTGGACTCCTTGATAATTTATATAGAAATTAATGCTAGTGCATGCATGATAATGTGCAAGATTAATGACAGCAATGTACTGTAGGGAATACATCATAATCCTGTGCAGTATAAGGTAACATATGTATAATATATAATTCAAGTGCACAGTCTATTAACCTGATCCCTAGAGGAGGAGGGCCTACCGGTGGTTTCCCCTGTACACCTGTGGGCCAGTCCGAGCCTGCGTGCAGCCCATACCATCTGTCGTAATCGTATACACATCGCACCATGTTTTATGCACATACTATGCATCGTATGATCTTGAGTGGCATTTCCCTGGACTTTTTTTTTGTGAGGCACACAATCGATTGTTTAATGATGGGTTGTTAGCACATTGTGTGTCACTCCTGTTGTCCGGGACTGCCAAGGAGCTGCGAGGAGGGTGAAGGGAAATCGTGATACGACTCGGATCAGATGCAGGTCGTCCTTACGTATGGCCAACATTAGAAGAGAGGGCTGCTAAGTGCTATACAAAAGGTTGGTACACCAGCACCTAACAGCCAACAATTCTGCATGTTTTCCCTTGCATCCCATAGGAAATCACAGTAACATGCAATATTGGGGTACTCTAATACTTGGTGATTTGTGCAGAAAGAAGAAGCTCCGTGAGACAACTTTATGCGAGGATGTTGCCCAGTATACAGGGCCAGATTAACAATGGGGCGGATGGAGCTACAGCTCCAGGCCTCCACATAAAAATAGGCCCATCATCATGGCAGCATGATGACCACTAGCCACCAGCTGGCCACATGGTTGGCTATATGTCATATCTATTAAGATTAGAGATGTGCACGCGGCCGTGTTTTGGGTTCGACCGCGTTTTGGCAAAACCTCACCAAAAATTTTTTGTCGGATTCGGGTGTGTTTTGGATTCGGGTGTTTTTTTCAAAAAACACTAAAAAACAGCTTAAATCATAGAATTTGGGGGTCATTTTGATCCCAAAGTATTATTAACCTCAAAACCATAATTTCCACTCATTTTCAGTCTATTCTGAACACCTCACACCTCACAATATTATTTTTAGTCCTAAAATTTGCACCGAGGTCGCTGGATGACTAAGCTAAGCGACCCTAGTGGCCGACACAAACACCTGGCCCATCTAGGAGTGGCACTGCAGTGTCACGCAGGATGGCCCTTCCAAAAAACACTCCCCAAACAGCACATGACGCAAAGAAAAAAAGAGGCGCAATGAGGTAGCTGTGTGAGTAAGATAAGCGATCCTAGTGGCCGACACAAACACCTGGCCCATCTAGGAGTGGCACTGCAGTGTCACGCAGGATGGCCCTTCCAAAAAACACTCCCCAAACAGCACATGACGCAAAGAAAAATGAAAGAAAAAAGAGTGCAAGATGGAATTGTCCTTGGGCCCTCCCACCCACCCTTATGTTGTATAAACAGGACATGCACACTTTAACCAACCCATCATTTCAGTGATAGGGTCTGCCACACGACTGTGACTGAAATGACGGGTTTGTTTGGACCCCCACCAAAAAAGAAGCAATTAATCTCTCCTTGCACAAACTGGCTCTACAGAGGCAAGATGTCCACCTCATCATCATCCTCCGATATATCACCGTGTACATCCCCATCCTCACAGATTATCAATTCGTCCCCACTGGAATCCACCATCTCAGCTCCCTGTGTACTTTGTGGAGGCAATTGCTGCTGGTCAATGTCTCCACGGAGGAATTGATTATAATTCATTTTAATGAACATCATCTTCTCCACATTTTCTGGAAGTAACCTCGTACGCCGATTGCTGACAAGGTGAGCGGCGGCACTAAACACTCTTTCGGAGTACACACTTGTGGGAGGGCAACTTAGGTAGAATAAAGCCAGTTTGTGCAAGGGCCTCCAAATTGCCTCTTTTTCCTGCCAGTATAAGTACGGACTGTCTGACGTGCCTACTTGGATGCGGTCACTCATATAATCCTCCACCATTCTTTCAATGGGGAGAGAATCATATGCAGTGACAGTAGACGACATGTCCGTAATCGTTGTCAGGTCCTTCAGTCCGGACCAGATGTCAGCATCAGCAGTCGCTCCAGACTGCCCTGCATCACCGCTAGCGGGTGGGCTCGGAATTCTGAGCCTTTTCCTCGCACCCCCAGTTGCGGGAGAATGTGAAGGAGGAGATGTAGACAGGTCGCGTTCCGCTTGACTTGACAATTTTCTCACCAGCAGGTCTTTGAACCCCAGCAGACTTGTGTGTGCCGGAAAGAGAGATCCAAGGTAGGTTTTAAATCTAGGATCGAGCACGGTGGCCAAAATGTAGTGCTCTGATTTCAACAGATTGACCACCCGTGAATCCTTGTTAAGCGAATGAAGGGCTCCATCCACAAGTCCCACATGCCTAGCGGAATCGCTCTGTGTTAGCTCCTCCTTCAATGTCTCCAGCTTCTTCTGCAAAAGCCTGATGAGGGGAATGACCTGACTCAGGCTGGCAGTGTCTGAACTGACTTCACGTGTGGCAAGTTCAAAAGGTTGCAGAACCTTGCACAACGTTGAAATCATTCTCCACTGCGCTTGAGACAGGTGCATTCCACCTCCTATATCGTGCTCAATTGTATAGGCTTGAATGGCCTTTTGCTGCTCCTCCAACCTCTGAAGCATATATAGGGTTGAATTCCACCTCGTTACCACTTCTTGCTTCAGATGATGGCAGGGCAGGTTCAGGCGTTTTTGGTGGTGCTCCAGTCTTCTGTACGTGGTGCCTGTACGCCGAAAGTGTCCCGCAATTCTTCTGGCCACCGACAGCATCTCTTGCACGCCCCTCTCGTTTTTTAAATAATTCTGCACCACCAAATTCAAGGTATGTGCAAAACATGGGACGTGCTGGAATTTGCCCATATTTAATGCACACACAATATTGCTGGCGTTGTCCGATGCCACAAATCCACAGGAGAGTCCAATTGGGGTAAGCCATTCCGCGATGATCTTCCTCAGTTGCCGTAAGAGGTTTTCAGCTGTGTGCGTATTCTGGAAACCGGTGATACAAAGCGTAGCCTGCCTAGGAAAGAGTTGGCGTTTGCGAGATGCTGTTACTGGTGCCGCCGCTGCTGTTCTTGCGGCGGGAGTCCATACATTTACCCAGTGGGCTGTCACAGTCATATAGTCCTGACCCTGCCCTGCTCCACTTGTCCACATGTCCGTGCTTAAGTGGACATTGGGTACAACTGCATTTTTTAGGACACTGGTGAGTCTTGTTCTGACGTCCGTGTACATTCTCGGTATCGCCTGCCTAGAGAAGTGGAACCTAGATGGTATTTGGTAACGGGGGCACACTACCTCAAGAAATTGTCTAGTTCCCTGTGAACTAACGGCGGATACCGGACGCACGTCTAACACCAACATAGTTGTCAAGGCCTCAGTTATCCGCTTTGCAACAGGATGACTGCTGTGATATTTCATCTTCCTCGCAAAGGACTGTTGGACAGTCAATTGCTTGGTGGAAGTAGTAAAAGTGGGCTTACGACTTCCCCTCTGGGATGACCATCGACTCCCAGCAGCAACAACAGCAGCGCCAGCAGCAGTAGGCATTACACGCAAGGATGCATCGGAGGAATCCCAGGCAGGAGAGGACTCGTCAGAATTGCCAGTGACATGGCCTGCAGGACTATTGGCATTCCTGGAGAAGTAGGAAATTGACACTGAGGGAGTTGGTGGGGTGGTTTGCGTGAGCTTGGTTACAAGAGGAAGGGATTTACTGGTCAGTGGACTGCTTCCGCTGTCGCCCAAAGTTTTTGAACTTGTCACTGACTTATTATGAATGCGCTGCAGGTGACGTATAAGGGAGGATGTTCCGAGGTGGTTAACGTCCTTACCCCTACTTATTACAGCTTGACAAAGGCAACACACGGCTTGACAAATGTTGTCCGCATTTCTGTTGAAATACTTCCACACCGAAGAGCTGATTTTTTTGGTATTTTCACCTGGCATGTCAATGGCCATATTCCTCCCACGGACAACAGGTGTCTCCCCGGGTGCCTGACTTAAACAAACCACCTCACCATCAGAATCCTCCTTGTCAATTTCCTCCCCAGCGCCAGCAACACCCATATCCTCCTCATCTTGGTGTATTTCAACACTGACATCTTCAATCTGACTATCAGGAACTGGACTGCGGGTGCTCCTTCCAGCACTTGCAGGGGGCGTGCAAATGGTGGAAGGCGCATGCTCTTCACGTCCAGTGTTGGGAAGGTCAGGCATCGCAACCGACACAATTGGACTCTCCTTGTGGATTTGGGATTTCGAAGAACGCACAGTTCTTTGCTGTGCTTTTGCCAGCTTGAGTCTTTTCATTTTTCTAGCGGGAGGCTGAGTGCTTCCATCCTCATGTGAAGCTGAACCACTAGCCATGAAAATAGGCCAGGGCCTCAGCCGTTCCTTGCCACTCCGTGTGGTAAATGGCATATTGGCAAGTTTACGCTTCTCCTCCGACAATTTTATTTTAGATTTTGGAGTCCTTTTTTTACTGATATTTGGTGTTTTGGATTTTACATGCTCTGTACTATGACATTGGGCATCGGCCTTGGCAGACGACGTTGCTGGCATTTCATCGTCTCGGCCATGACTAGTGGCAGCAGCTTCAGCACGAGGTGGAAGTCGATCTTGATCTTTCCCTATTTTTGGAACCTCAACATTTTTGTTCTCCATATTTTAATAGGCACAACTAAAAGGCACCTCAGGTAAACAATGGAGATGGATGGATACTAGTATACTTATGGATGACGAGCGACTGCCGACACAGAGGTAGCTACAGCCGTGGACTACCGTACTGTGTCTGCTGCTAATATAGACTGGATGGTAATGAGATAAAATTAAAATATATATATATATATATATCACACTAGTACTGCAGCCGGACAGGTATATATTATGTAATGACGGACCTGCTGGACACTGTCTGTCAGACTCAGCACTGCAGACTCCTAAAGTAAGCTACTAGTATCAAGAAGATAGAAAAAAAAAAACACGGGTAGGTGGTATACAATTATGGATGGACGAGCGACTGCCGACACAGAGGTAGCTACAGCCGTGGACTACCGTACTGTGTCTGCTGCTAATATAGACTGGATGATAATGAGATAAAATTAAAATATATATATATATATCACACTAGTACTGCAGCCGGACAGGTATATATTATGTAATGACGGACCTGCTGGACACTGTCTGTCAGCACTGCAGACTCCTAAAGTAAGCTACTAGTATCAAGAAAATAGAAAAAAAAAACCACGGGTAGGTGGTATACAATTATGGATGGACGAGCGACTGCCGACACAGAGGTAGCTACAGCCGTGGACTACTGTACTGTGTCTGCTGCTAATATAGCCTGGATGATAATGAGATAAAATTAATATATATATATATATCACACTAGTACTGCAGCCGGACAGGTATATATTATGTAATGACGGACCTGCTGGACACTGTCTGTCAGACTCAGCACTGCAGACTCCTAAAGTAAGCTACTAGTATCAAGAAGATAGAAAAAAAAAAAACACGGGTAGGTGGTATACAATTATGGATGGACGAGCGACTGCCGACACAGAGGTAGCTACAGCCGTGGACTACCGTACTGTGTCTGCTGCTAATATAGACTGGATGATAATGAGATAAAATTAAAATATATATATATATCACACTAGTACTGCAGCCGGACAGGTATATATTATGTAATGACGGACCTGCTGGACACTGTCTGTCAGCACTGCAGACTCCTAAATTAAGCTACTAGTATCAAGAAGATAGAAGAAAAAAAAAACCACGGGTAGGTGGTATACAATTATGGATGGACGAGCGACTGCCGACACAGAGGTAGCTACAGCCGTGGACTACCGTACTGTGTCTGCTGCTAATATAGACTGGATGATAATGAGATAAAATTAAAAAATATATATATATATATCACACTAGTACTGCAGCCGGACAGGTATATATTATGTAATGACGGACCTGCTGGACACTGTCTGTCAGACTCAGCACTGCAGACTCCTAAAGTAAGCTACTAGTATCAAGAAGATAGAAAAAAAAAACACCACGGGTAGGTGGTATACAATTATGGATGGACGAGCGACTGCCGACACAGAGGTAGCTACAGCCGTGGACTACCGTACTGTGTCTGCTGCTAATATAGACTGGATGATAATGAGATAAAATTAAAATATATATATATCACACTAGTACTGCAGCCGGACAGGTATATATTATGTAATGACGGACCTGCTGGACACTGTCTGCAGAATGCGTTTATAAAAACACCACACGACGAGTGTTTAACTTTTTCAGGCAGACAATCACAATATACTGGTGGTCAGCAGACAATCACAATACTGGTGATCAGTGGTCACTGGTCAGTCACACTGGCAGTAGCACTCTGGCAGCAAAAGTGTGCACTGTACTTAAAATATGTACTTCTGCTATAACTGCTCCCCAGTCTCCCCCACAATTAAGCTGTGTGAGCAGTGAGCACTCAGCACAGTCAGATAATGATATACAGTATTACATATGATGCAGCACACTGGGCTGAGCACAGATATGGTATGTGACTGTGTCACACTGTGTATCGTTTTTTTTCAGGCAGAGAACGGATTAATTAAACTGGTGGTCACTGGTCACACTATCAGCAGCAAGTAGTACTCCTCCTAATAATATGCTCCCCAAAATTTGTGTCTCTCTCTAGTACTCTAGTCTAAACGGAGAGGACGCCAGCCACGTCCTCTCCCTATCAATCTCAATGCACGTGTGAAAATGGCGGCGACGCGCGGCTCCTTATATAGAATCCGAGTCTCGCGATAGAATACGAGCCTCGCGAGAATCCGACAGCGGGATGATGACGTTCGGGCGCGCTCGGGTTAACCGAGCAAGGCGGGAAGATCCGAGTCGCTCAGCCCCGTGTAAAAAAACCTGAAGTTCGGGCGGGTTCGGATTCCGAGGAACCGAACCCGCTCATCTCTAATTAAGATTGCATTTTTTTTCTTACAAATGTATGCAATTTTTTATATTTTTACATATTTACAGAGACATTGGAACTGATAGTGTAGGGAATGTACACGCCCACATGGCTCTGGTCACACCCACACAGCACTGATCACACCTCCCCCCATGTCATACAATAGGCCCTTTAATATTTTCAACTCCAGGCCCATGTGGCCCTTGATCCGGCCCTGCCAGTATATAGTTATCTTTCCAGTCTTACAGTTTATCTTCAGATACATTTACAATTCTTGATTCATCTATTTTCTAATTACACAATTCAAATTACTCTAGACTAAGGGTGGGTATGGAGATAAATTAGTTCGTTTTGGCATATATAGGAATTTGGTTGATTTTATTGAAAGTGTGAACTATTATGTGAAGGATCACAGGCCCTAATATAGACCCGATCGGTGTGCTGCAAATTACACTGTTCTGTGATCAGATAGTCATCGCCCAGGGGGATTGAATCTTTGCCCCGTAAAAGTGTGCGATTGCATGTGTACGCTGTGCGAAAATTCCCCTAAGTCAACGGACATCTGCAAAACCGTTCGCATCACACTCACCATCAAATGTTTATCCCATTCTGTGCAGTGTGTGTGGTCTGTGCGTAGCTCAATACTTACTCCTCCAGTGCGAACAAATCAGGCTGATCAGGGCCGGAGCTGACGTCACACACCCTCCCTGAAAATGCTTGGGAACGTCTGCGTTTTTCCAGACATTCCCAGAAAACGGTCAGTTACCACCCACAAACATCCTCTTCCTGTCAATCACCTTGCGAACGCCCGTTCAATCGAAATTTTTCGCACCATCCTGTCGCTAATTGGCAATGCACCTGCACATTGCAGTACATACGCATGCGCAGTAGTTCGATAATCGCACGCTGTGCGAAAAGGCACAGCAGCGGTCAGATGTGAATCGAGCCCTCAGTGTGGGTTATCACATTTAGAGTAAAGGAAATATTCATCTGTCAAAACTGTATCATGGTGTATGATCAAAGACCCCTTCATTTGTATAATGTATTTCATGGATCTGTAACTGCTAAACAAACTGTTTTCTTAACACAAATCCTCCACCAACAAAGTCCCACATGCAAATTGAAGCCTGAACGCTTGATAAACTCGTCCTTAAGAGATCAAGATGACATTCTTATGCCACATCATGTACTAAATCTGCCAATCTCTGCCTACTTCTGAGGCAGTTATGGGTAGTAAGTATGCAGGGGAAGGTTGTGGTGTTCAAATGTGTAACCCATTTCAAGCATGTCACTGTAAACCAACATAGCATCATTTGTAGTAAGTGCCAGAGGCAAAAATACAGTATCAGTCAGAGGACTTGCATTTGATCTATATAACTAGTCATAAAAGATTACATTAGCTCAGATATGGTGGAATTTATTGACACTAATAAGTGGAAAATAAATTAGGGTCTAAGACAATATAATATTCAAGCCTTTCTTTCCATCTTTCTGAAAGAAACAGTGTGACACAAATATATCACAATGAATTAAACTATGTGTACATAGCGAGATATTCAGCAGCAACAAAAGAAACAGTCTGGTCAAGTATGAATTCTCTGGCAGAGCTTACGATATTTTGTTTTCATTTTTTTATTTTTAAACTTTCACCTATATAATATAAAATAGCTGTTGATAAATGTGCTCATTGAGAAATGTAATCTGCCATATTTTTAGCAAATGTTATGAATATAAATACAGTGTATACAATATATATATTTTCTAAAATTACATTTTCCTGTGCTGCAACCAATAAAAGTGTGATCAGCACATCTCAGTGAGTGTTCCGTTAACCTGATCGCAAAAGCAAAATCTTTCTCTAATGGGCAAAATCATGTGCACAGGGTGGGGTGGGCACAAATTTAACATGTGCAGAGCACTGGCGTTTCTATAATGGGTGCAGTGTGTGCACACGGGCCCCTGAGTCCAGAGGGGCCCCCACCGCACACGCTGCACCCATTTTCTGAATACTCACCTCTCCGGAGTCCCGCGGTGACGTCCACGGCGGTGTTAAAACTCTGTGAAAATGGCCCAGCGCCCATTTTCACGGAGTTCTGCGCATGCGCAGTAGAGAAATCTCAGGGAAAATGGCCGCTGCACCATTTTCCCAGAGATCTGCGCATGCGCAGTAGAGTCTGAGCGCTCTCGTGCTCAGACTCTCAGCGCTGCCATCAGAGAGGAAAGGGCCCGAACGGAGGAGGCTGCACCCAGGCCTCCTCCTCTCTTAAAATGCCCCTGGTGCAGAAAGAGTTAGATTTGGGTGGGTTATATTGTTTCTGTGCAGGGTGAATACTGGCTGCTTTATTTTTACACTGCAATTTAGATTTTAGTTTGAACACACCCCACCCAAATCTAACTCTCTCTGCACATGTTATATCTGCCCCACCTGCAGTGCACATGGGGGGTAATTCAGACCCGATCATTAGGCTGCGTTTTTGCACAGCAGGCGATCAGGTCTGTACTGTGCATGCGATTGCACCGCAATGCGCAGGCACGATGGACTGCAGCAACAGGGATCGTCGGTAAGCGATGGGTTTGTGCAAAGGATCCGTTCGCATGGGCAATCGCAAGGAGATTGACAGGAAGAGGGCATTTGTGGGTGGCAACTGAGTGTTTTCAGGGAGTGTCAGGAAAAACGCAGGTGTGTTCAAGCATCTGAAGGTAGGGTGTTGGACGTCAGATCCAGCCCTGAACAGAATGATGTGATCGCAGCAGCTGAGTAAGTCCTGGGCTGCGCAGAGACTGCACAAAATCTGTTTGTACAGCTCTGCTACACATGCGATCGAACACTTGCACAGCTAAAATACACTCCCCCTGAAGTCGGTGACTATCTGATCGCAGGGCTGCAAAAATCACTGCCTAACAATTAGGTCTGAATTACCCTCATGGTTTTGCCCATTAGAGAAAAACAATTGCTATTGCGATTAGGTCTGAAAGAATTAGGCCCACAGAACCTTATATAAACCTGTGAGGGCACTCGAGTGTAGACTTAATGTAATATTCCTATCTCAAATACAATGCAAATACAATAACCAGGTTTACAATACTAACAAGAAAGGTACACCAAGATTATCCCGGAGCAAGTTAATAAAAAAGCTCAGTAACTTAAATATTTATTTATTTAAACAATATTCCACCTGCAGCTTTCCACCATTAAAGGGACCAATCAACCCCTCATATCCAAACACTACAGAAACAGAATACAGATAGCGCTGGCGGATTAATTAAAAATAGTTTTTTTTATTTATTTTAATTTGGTTTTCTTTAAGACATAAACATTTTTGGGTATCTCAATATAAACCTTTATTGCTGGTTTCACGTAAACATAGACAGTTGTCCAATTCCCAAATGACACACTATTATATAGAACAATTAATACAAACACATTAATACAAATACACACATTTCTCCTAATAACTTCTTTGAACAGGACACTACAGCTATGCTTAATTAGATACTCTGTATCTGTAGGAAAATAAATACCAGGTGTTGATACTTTAGCACATAATTGGCACAGAGTTTCCTGTAACAAATATTCGATACTTTGAGAAGTTGTATCCAGCTAAGAAGATGTTTATGTATTTCAGCAGCTGCATCGTTTTTGCAGGTATTATATCAAGTTTTTCCTGCCAAGTATGAAAAGATTAAAGTGGTATAACAGTCACGGGGAACGCATAGCAGTCTTCTGGCAGACTTATTTCATGCAAAGCAGCTGCTGCATAACATGGCCATGTTAATAGATCTTTAGAATATGTGTATATTACCACATCTTCTCTGGGTCTGTATGCAATTCCTTCACTCCTCTGGTGCTCCAAACCTTTCTGAGAGCCTTATCCAGGGGCTTAGTGGAAAATCCCAGTAGTGAGGCAGGTTGCTTTTACGTATCTCACCAGCTGCAGGTTCAGGATACTGTTTTAAAAGACGCATTTCCCCACCTGTAAAGTGTATCGGCAGCTTCCTCAGTCGGTTTAAATTTAGTCCCCAATCTGCTCCTTTTATTTCAACTAACAAAGTATCAAATATTTGTTACAGGAAACTCTGTGGCGATAATGTGCTAAAGTATCAACACTTCGTGTTTATTTTCATACAGATACAGAGTAACCAGCGATAAAGGTGAATATTGAGATACCAAATTTTTTTGTCTTAAAGAAAACCAGATTAAAATAAATATAAAAACTATTTTTAACTAATCCGCCAGTGCTATCTGTATTCTGTTTCAGTAGGTTTACAATACTGTAGCTGTGGCAATCCTTCCAAAGCTTTAAATTCCAAAATCAGGGTGACCCTCCCAGATTTAAAAAAATCCAAAGGTTAACATGGTAAATACTGGTCAAAATTTAGTAGATAATCTAAAAAGTGTATGGAATACATTGTATTTTCAATTGGCTTTAAATATATCGTAATTTCTTGGTGTATAGCGGCCTTCAGTTCATCAAGTGTTCTTGGTCGATGTTTGTAGAACTCAGCTTTCAGATGGCCACATTGGCAGTGTAGAGGCCTCATATGAAGCTGATGAGAATTGTTTTCCGCCCAGTAATGAAAAATCTGCTTGATAACATAGCCAAATAACTGAAAGTGAGCTCCGGCAAGAAACTGCAGGGATAACGCTGGAAATGACCGGCCAAGTGATGCGAAACTTCAGAAATTTACAACAAATGTGTATCATGAATGAAGGCCACCATCTGGATGATATCCTATTCAAAGCCAATTGAAAATAACTGTATTCCATGCACTTTTATATTATGTACCAAAGTTTTGAATTTCACTTACCATGCCTTTTTTTGTTAGCCTTTGAAATTCTAAAATTCTGCAGGTGAGCTACATCTTTACACCACCGCAGCTTTTCCTCATGTTGTCCAAGCTGCTACAGTAACATACAAGGTCTATAGCTTTATAGAGTTCAATGCAGCTCGATGGCATAACATAGAAATTAAGGTGGGGGGGTGCAGAGCAATGTATTCAGTAAAGCAGAGTACTATAACAATACCTGAAATTATCTCACTTTATTAATAGCTGCATGTGCATTTTTATTAGAGATGTGTGCCGGCCCCTGTCAGGGGTTTTGGATCTGTATCTCCTTTGTGTTTTGGTTCTGTATTTGGTTTTGCCAAAACTGCCCTTGTAGGTTTTGGTTTTGGATCTATATTCCTTTAAAAAATCATAAAAACAGCTAAAATCACCAAATTTGGCCTTAGAAAGGCAGTACATGACCATTTACAGAGGCTTGTGTGCAGCTGTGTGGGCTGCCCCTATTCCATTTCCTCTCCATTCTTTTCCTCCTCTTCTACACAGCAAAGTTATATAATGGAGCACTACCCCCACTGTAATGGAACAATCCAAAACTGAATTGAAGCACACATCTCCTGTAATGCAGCACACTTCCCTTGGCATATATTTCCTGAAATGGAGCACTCCTCCACTGTAATGAAGCACACATGTCCTGTAATGGAGCACTCCCCCACTTTAATGGAGCACTCCCCCCACCGTAATGCAGCACACATGCCTTGTAATGGAGCACTCCCCCACTGTAATAGATCACTCCCCTACTGTAATGGAGCATTCATCCACTATAATGAAGCACACATGCCCTGTAATGGAGCACTCCCCCACCGTAATGAAGCATACATGCCCGGGAATGGAGCACTCCCCAAATGTAATGAAGGGGTGTAGTATGGTATGCCGGCAGCCGGGCTCCCGGCGACCAGCATACCGGCGCCGGGTTGCCCGACTGCCGGCATACCAACAGCGTGGCAAGCGCAAATGAGCCCCTTGCGGGCTTGCTGCGCTCGCCACGCTGCTGGCACAGTGGCGTGCTATGCGCGCCATGCTATTTTATTCTCCCTCCAGGGGGGTCGTGGACCTCCACAAGGGAGAAAAAGTGTCGGTATGTTGGCTGTCGGGATTCCGGCGCCGGTATACTGTGCGCCGGGATCCCGACAGTCGGCATACTGAAGACCACCCATAATGAAGCACACATGCCCTCTAATGAAGCACTCTCCCACTGTAATGCAGCACACATGCACTGTAATGAAGCACTCCCCCACTGTAATGACGCACACATGCCCTGTAACGGAGCACTCCCCCACTGTAATGAAGGACTCCCTTCACTGTAATGCAGCACACATTCCCTGTAATCAAGCACTCCCCCACTGTAATGGAGCATTCTCCCACTGTACTTGGAGCACTCCCCCACTGTAATGGAGCATACACCCACTGTAATCAAGCACTCCCCCCATTGCAATGGAGCACTCTTCCACTGTAATGAAGCACTCCCCCACTATAATGGAGCACTCCCCTCTGTAATGACGCACACATGCCCTGTAACGGAGCACTCCCCTCTGTAATGAAGGACTCCCTTCACTGTAATGCAGCACACATGCCCTGTAATGGAGCACTCCCCCACTCTAATGGAGCACTCTCCCACTGTACTTGGAGCACTCCCCCACTGTAATGGTGCACACACGCCATGTAATCAAGCACTCCCCCACTGTTATGGAGCACTCCCCCACTGTAATGAAACAAACATGCCCTGTAATGGAGCACTCCCCCACTGTAATGAAGGTCACAAGGCCTGTAATGGAGCACTATCCAACTGTAATGGGGTACTCCCCCACTATAATGAAGCACACATAAACTGCAGTGGAGTACTCCGCCACTATAATAAAGCACACATGCCTTGTAATGGAGCACAACCCCAGGGTAATGAAGCAAATATTCCCTGTAATGCAGCACTCCCCCACTATAATAAAGCACACATTCCCTGTAATGAAGCACTCCCCCACTGTAATGAAGCATACATTCCCTGTAATGAAGAACTCCTCCACTGTAATGGAGCACTCCCCCTCTGTAATGGAGTACACATGCCCTGTAATGAAGCACTCCCTCACTGTAATGGAGCACTCCCCCACTGTAATGGAGCACACATGCCCTGTAATGGAGCACTCCCCCACTGTAATGGAGCACACATGCCCTGTAATGGAGCACTCCCTCACTGTAATGGAGCACACATGCCCTGTAATGGAGCACTCACCCACTGTAATGGAGCACACATGCCCTGTAATGGAGCACTCCCTCACTGTAATGGAGCACACATGCCCTGTAATGGAGCACTACCCCACTGTAATGGAGCACACTTCCCCATAATGAAGCAGTCCTCCACTGTAAAGAAGCATATATTCCCTGTAATGAAGAACTCTCACACTGTAATGGAGCACTCCCCCACTGTAATGGAGTACAGATGCCCTGTTATAGAGCACTCCCCCACTGTAATGGAGCACACATACCCTGTAATGGAGCACTCCCCCACTGTAATGGAGTACAGATGCCCTGTTATAGAGCACTCCCCCACTGTAATGGAGCACAAATGCCCTGTAATGGAGCACTCCCCCACTGTCATGGAGCACAAATGCCCTGTAATGGAGGACAAATGCCCTGTAATGGAGGACAAATGCCCTGTAATGGAGCACTCCCCCTCTGTAATGGAGCATTCATGTCATGTAATGAAGCACTCCCCCACTGTAATGGAGCACACATGCCCTGTAATGGAGCACTCCCCCACTGTAATGGAGCACTCCCCAACTGTAATGGAGCACACATTGCCAGAAAATTTGTACACTTTGGACCTGAGTCAGAGGTGTATGCTACTGCATTTGCAGTTGCGATCCTGTAGGCTGTGGATGTGCAAAACTCAGTCTGCAACTATGTTCATATACACAACATGGGACGCAGATCATGAAATCATCAACTTTCTGAGTGAGTCTATGGTCACTCAGAATGGGCAACGGATGTGCGGCACTGTCGCCATTTTACCTGCATACGGAATCACAGTGTCAGTCTAAGACATGCCCCAAAAACAATTTCCATCACTCCTGCATTTTTGCCACCACTCCCTGTCAGCCCCGACAAACAGTCACTTCCTGTCAATCACTTGAGAATGAATCCTCACTGCGAGTGACTTTAGTGTGTGCACCATGCGATCATGGCGCTTGCGCATTTGGGCAATAATCTCTTAGCTCCCTAAATCTCTGCATAGCAAACATCTCTGAATCAGGCCCTGCTGTGGGAACAAATCACATGTATTTCATCACACTCCCTTGGGCATACAGCCATTCCTATTGCCAGGGATGAACTGGGGCACTAAAATAGCCTGACAGTCTAGTAGCGCATGAGAAGTGGGCATGGTCATAACTCATCGGCCATGCTGTGTCTCTAAGCCGGACAGCCGAGCAGTGAGCTGGGAGGTGGAGCTGCTCTGCCGGTCCCTGGCTCTCTGTGTACCCTGCTGCCAAGCAGTACTGCTTGGGTAAGCTTTTAGGGTGGACCAGCCAATCAGGCCATCACCCTTCTAGCATTTGTCATACGTGCCAGATGGCCAGTTCGGCCTTGCCTGTAGCCATTAGTGTGCTGGAGAGCAGCAGCCATTTTCTTGTAGCATAAATCTTTCTTTTTTTTCTCCCAAGGGCTTCCTTCATGGTGGATGGAGCATGCACTCACCTGGCCTAGCCTCAGGGAGATTGCTAGACTGGCTCTTCGGAGAGATAGGGAGATCCCCACTATTTCATAGAGTCCCGCTTATATTCAAGGAGAGTCAGGAAGTATGTTTTATACATTTATATGATTATTCTATAAATGACTGTATATACTTGCAATATTCAGTTTGGAGGATGTTTGCAACTAGATAAACAGATTATAGATTAAGGAATTTTATGGATTTGCAATGGAGACATTTTATAGAGGAAAAGCTTGCACTATGTGTATCTTTAGTATGGTGCTTGTAGCTTGTTGAGTAAGTGTATTTGAATGACATTTCCCTAAATTTTTAGGGATGAGCGTGTTCGGTTCCTCCCCCCGAACTTTGCATCCGAGCCAGAATCCGAGTCTGGCTCGGGACTTCCCACCTTATTTGGATCCCAAAACGTGGCAAAACGTCATCATCCCGCAGTCGGATTCTTGCGAGTTTTGGATTCTATATAGGTCCCCGTGCATCTGCGCCATTTCACTCCAGCATTGGAGAGTGTACTGGACGGACATGTCCATCTCAGTACTGGGTGGCATGGCATGGTGTGTGGTGGGTGGCGGTGCCCTGTGTGCTGTATCTGAAAAAGGGGTACTCTCTGTCTGCTGTATCTGAAAAAGGGCTGCTCTCTGTCTGCTCTATCTGGAAAACAGGTGCTCTCTCTGTCAGCTGTATCTGAAAAAGGGGTGCTCTCGCTGCTGTATCTGAAAATGGGGTGCTCTCTGCTGTATCTGAAAAAGTGTATGACACTGCTGGTCAGACCGCAGTATATTATTTCACACATACACGTATTGTGTGACAATGTCGGTGAAGTCAACCGCAGTCTGTAATTATTATTATATAGATTTGACTAATTTTTGTGCCACTGTCAGTGAAGTCAACCACAGTGTGTAATTATTATAATATATATTTCTCACTCATTTGCGCGACGCTGTCGGTGTAGTCAACAGCAGTGTGTAATTATTATATATATTTCTGACTCATTTGTGCCATGCTGTTGGTGAAGGTCAACCCAACTTTGTGTTAATAGAAATGGAGGCTACTACTAGTGCTGAAGCTGCTACCACTAGTCATGACATTGACAATGCAAGTCCATCAACGTCATCTGCTAAGGCAGATGCCATGGGGCATAGAGGGCTTAAGTCAGGGTATGTAAAATAATTTGATTTTAGAGTGATAAAGAAAAAAAAATCAAAAGGAAAGTTAGCTGCAGATGCAGTAAGACAAACTGCGCATTCAGAATCAGAACCATCAGACATTCTTAAGTACCGTTTAGGGGTATCCACGTCAGCTATGTGTGAGTCTGACATTTCTCACACTGTCCTCATAGCCTCTTTCACCTCCTTCCACCATTTCTGAAACATCTGCACATGTGGAGAGCAGTACAAGTAAAGATAGCGATGAATCTGATGAGGAGGACATAATACAAATTGAGGATTCGTGTGTGGAAGTGGGACAGGATGAGGGGGATATGTGTGTACTATCTAACAGTGAGGATGTTGATGAAGATGATGTTTGTGTAAGTCAGCCACCGGTGGCTGCAGTTTTTGACCATGATAAAAAAGAAAGCCATTGCGAAGCCTGGGCATAAGACCAAAATAGCCACCTCTTGAGTGTGGGATTATTTTTACCCCAATCCTGACAATGTGTATGAAAGCGTCTGCTCCATTTGTAAGGCCAAATTTAGTAGAGGTAGGAATGTTAGCCATCTAGGCACCTCCTCCATGTTACGGCATTTGCGACGAAGACATTACATTTATTGCACAAGATTATTATGTAATTAACACCTCATCATCAACATCCTCAGAGTAATTACTTGATGGAGGAAGTCCTTCTAAAAAATTGTTTTGTGGGGGCCCAAACAAACCAATCATTTCGTTGTGCATGTTCTGTTTAATATATACAACATAAGGGTAGGTGGGAGAGCCCAAGGACAATTCCATCTTGCACCTCTTTTCTTTGCATTATGTGCTCTTTGAAGTATTTTTTTGGCATTAGTTTGTAAAACTAATATCCTGTCTGCCACTGCAGTGCTACTCCTAGATGGGCCAGGTGTTTGTGCTGCCCACTTCTGTCACTTACTTTAGTCATCCAGCTATCTTGGTGCACTCTTTTGGCCTAAACTTGATTAAAACAATATTGTGAGCTGTGAGGTGTTCAAAATAGACTGGAAATGAGTGGAAAGGAATGTTATTGAGGTTAATAATACTTTAGGAACAAAAACACCACCAAATTCTGTGATTTTAGCTGTTTTTATTATTTTTTCCAAAAAAATACAGATCCAATACCAATATAGATCCAAAAAACAAAGGCGATACAGATCCAAAACACAAAACCCGAAAAATGGACCGGCGCTCACCCCTATAAATTATATGCATTACTGCCTCAACTATCCTGCGGCAAGACTATTCATATAAGAAGTATGTTTGGCGCAAAACTAACATTGCACTACAGTGAAGAATGATGGTAAAAGCATAATTTTATGGTGATGCGTCTCTGTGGAAAGGACTGAAAAGCTCATGCACATATGGGGTAAAATATACAGCATGGATTGATGTACAGAGAAATCCTGTAGGATTTCTACTACAGACACCTACTGCTTTTGCATATTATCTACAGAGGAGTGGAAAGATCTTCTCAGGACCATCACAGGCATCAAGATCAGCTACATTTGGATGATGTGTAAATAAGCAATATTATTTTATATAGCTGACCTTTAGGCCCAAAATCAAGTTTTTTTTGTTTGAATGGAACTATCCTTTAAATGTAGATCAATACTGTAGATTTGTGATATGAAGTACAGTATTAATTGATAATGACGTAATAAATACAGATGTGTCCTTAACACACCATGTAGCGTGAGATGCCTGGAGTGAGTGAGCCGTCTGGTCCCGCGAAACTGCTAACGTCGGGTGTTTTTTTTATGTCTTAGTTGCAGCATAATGCTACTAGGACACACAAGGAAATTGTGCAGCTTAATTTGATATAGGACATTTGTATATTGGCCCTCATTCCGAGTAGTTCGCTCGCTAGCTGCTTTTAGCAGCATTGCACACGCTAGGCCGCCGCCCTCTGGGAGTGTATCTTAGCTTAGCAGAATAGCAAACGAAAGATTAGCAGAACTGCTACTAAATTATTCTTTGCAGTTTCTGAGTAGCTCCAGACCTACTCACAGATTGCGATCAGCTCAGTCCGTTTAGTTCCTGGTTTGACGTCACAAACACGCCCTGCGTTCGGCCAGCCACTCCCCCATTTCTCCAGACACTCCCACGTTTTTCCCTGACACGCCTGCGTTTTTTAGCACACTCCTGGAAAATGCTCAGTTACCACCCAGAAACGCCCCTTTCCTGTCAATCATTCACCGATCAGCAGTGCAACTGAAAAGCGCCGCAGAATCCTCAGCAAATCTACTAAGTTTTTAGTTAAATAACTAAGCGCATGCGCCCTGCGTGCCTTGTGCATGCGCATTTTGCAACAAATCGCAGCATAGTGAAAATCGGCAACGAGCGAACAACTCGGAATGACCCCCATTGTGTGTGACTGAGCCTGTATTTGGAGAACAACGGACTGGTATATGAAAAAAGCTGCGGTATATTGTAGCACTTCATATACACTTTCAGTCGCACACATATATACCAGTGTCATATATTAAATTGATCAGTACAGTCTTCTTGTGCATTATAGTAATAGAAAATTAAGAAATACCTCTGGCGCTACCACCTTCCTAATTCAGCACTATAAATGGCTGTAGTATGGTATGCCGGCAGCCGGGCTCCCGGCGACCAGCATACCGGTGCCGGGAGCCCGACCGCCGGCATACCTGTGGGCACGGTGGCGTGCGCCACGCTATTTTATTCTCCCTCCAGGGGGGTCGTGGACCCCCACGAGGGAGAAAAAGTGTCGGTATGCCGGCTGTCGGGATTCCGGCGCCGGTATACTGTGCGCCGGGATCCCGACAGTCGGCATACTGAAGACCACCCCTATAAATAGGTACAATATCACATTATCATAATGATTCTGCTCAGATTCCAAAATTGCTAAAATGTCCTTATTCCACTGCACTTGGAGTCAATCTCCTTCTCAGTCAAGTCCGATACATTTGCTTGCAGCATTTCAATGCAGAATACATAAAGATAAAAAATATCGAAGAATAGTGCAATACAGTTCACAAAATGTTTTATTTATTTCCACAGTAAAAACAGTTAAGACCATTTCTTCATCAAATGTTGTTTTAAAATCATTCCTTCACCACAAGGTTGGTGTAAAATTAAAGTCGTACCGTGCCCAGCTCCTGGCAATGAGCAAAAGAGTGAGTAATGGGAGGTTTTGGTTTCCTTCCTTCCCCCCTCCAAGCTTATCACCAGCGTCAACCACGATAGACTGTTTTGGATGCAGGTAAGTCAGCCAAGTCACGCAGCCAACGCGTTTCAAGTTGCTTTCAACTCTTCCTCAGGGCAGTATGGCACTTACCTGCATGCATCCATACTGAAAGAAAACCCAGAAGTACTATTCTGAGCTCCATCAATTAACAATGATAATCCATATTCATATAGAGACAAATATCACATATAACGACAATACACATATAAGGAATATTTACCGTATATACTCGAGTATAAGCCGACTTTTTCAGCACTTTTTTTGTGCTGAAAAAGCCCCTTCAGCTTATACTCGAGTCAGTATTTAGGAGGGACACGGAGGGCACAGCGCGCGGCTCTCCTGTGTCCCTCCTGCGTCTCCGGCGGCAGCAGCGTGTGTGTTAAAGGAAGTGCATGAACCGGCACTTCCTTTAACACACACACACGCCGCTGCCGCCGGAGACGCAGGAGGGACACAGGAGAGCCGCGCGCTGTGCCCTCCGTGTCCCTCCTTCAGAAGACAGCGCGGGAGCGACGGATTGGTAAGTAACTGGCACTGTGGGGCATATCTGGCAGCATGAGGGCATATCTGGCACAACCTGCACTGTTGGGCATATCTGGCACATCTGGCACTGTGCGGCATATCTGGCACATCTGGCACTGTGGGGCATATCTGGCAGCATGAGGGCATATCTGGCACATCTGGCACTGTGGGGCATCTCTGGAAGCATGAGGGCATATCTGGTACTGTGGGGCATATCTGGCACATCTGGCATTGTGGGGCATATCTGGCAGCATGAGGGCATATCTGGCACTGTGGGGCATACCTGTCACATCTGGCACTGTGGGGCATATCTGGCAGCATGAGGGCATATCTGGCACATCTGGCACTGTGGGGCATATCTGGCAGCATGAGGGCATTTCTGGCACATCTGGCACTGTGGGGCATATCTGGAAGCATGAGGGCATATCTGGCACTGTGGGGCATATCTGGCACATCTGGCACTGTGGGGCATATCTGGCAGCATGAGGGCATATCTGGCACTGTGGGGCATATCTGGCAGCATGAGGGCATATCTGGCACATCTGGCACTGTGGGGGCATATCTGGCAGTATGAGGGCATATCTGGCACTATGAGGGTTGTGTATGGCTAGAGCTGCATTTCCCACCCTAGGCTTATACTCGAGTCAATACGTTTTCCCAGGTTTTTGTGGTAAAATTAGGTGCCTCGGCTTATATTCGGGTCGACTTATACTCGAGTATATACGGTACATAAAACCACAATGTAAAAATCACATTTCACAAATCATTAGTGTATCACTTCCTGTTTACATATGACATCCAGAGGTTAAATTTTACATTTGTTATTTACTTTCCGTTGTTACTCTACACACTCAACATTCTCTTTATTATATGATTGACCGCATATAGTATGGTGTGACAAATCAGTGATGAAAGTCACTGGGCATGGCCGATGAGCCATGCGTTTCATCGGCACCTGGCCGGATGTCCCCCCTGCCTTCCAGGCCGCATCACTTCCGCCCCGATTCCATACATCAAGTGGGGATCCTGCCGGAAGCGCACGCAAAACCACACTCCATCGCCATGCTGGAGGCATGTGCTCACTTCCGTCATCCCCTTGTGCATTCCACGATCTCACAAACGGAATGCACTTCCCGAAAATATCCCATGCGTTCCAGCGTGGCAAGTGGGGTTGCCTGTGGGACAATTTATTACCCCATGTCTTGCATTCCCAGACTAAGGGGGTATATGCAATTCACGGCGAATTGCGGCAATTTTTCGCCGTTTTTTTTTTTAACTCAATTCGCCAGGTGAATTCCGGCAGGTGCCTGCCGGAATTCACCATATTCAATGAAAAACGGATTCGCCAGAATCGCGGGCAAAAATCGGCCGATTTGGCGGATTTTGCCGCGATTTTAAAAAACGGTAAAAAACGGGAAAAACCCGAAAAAAAAATGGCGTGCGGTCCCCCCTCCAAAGCATAACCAGCCTCGGGCTCATCGAGCTGGTCCTGGTTCTAAAAATCCGGGGAAAAATTGGCCAGGGATCCCCCGTATTTTTAAAACCAGCACCGGGCTCTGCGCCTGATGCTGGTGCCAAAAATACGGGGGACAAAAAGAGTAGGGGTCCCCCGTATTTTTAACACCAGCATCGGGCTCCACTAGCTGGACAGATAATGCCACAGCCGGGGGTCACTTTTATGCCGTGCCCTGCGGCCGTGGCATTAAATATCCAACTAGTCACCCCTGGCCGGGGTACCCTGGGGGAGTGGGGACCCCTTCAATCAAGGGGTCCCCAACCCCCAGCCACCCAAGGGCCAGGGGTGAAGCCCGAGGCTGTCCCCCCCCATCCAATGGGCTGCGGATGGGGGGGCTGATAGCCTTTTGTGATAATAAAAAGATATTGTTTTTTCCAGTAGTACTACAAGTCCCAGCAAGCCTCCCCCGCAAGCTGGTACTTGGAGAACCACAAGTACCAGCATGCGGGAGAAAAACGGGCCCGCTGGTACCTGTAGTACTACTGGGAAAAAATACCCAAATAAAAACAGGACACGGACACCTTGATAGTAAAACTTTATTACACACTACCGACACACATACTTACCTATGTTGACACGCCGACTGCCACGGTCTCCGACGATCCGAGGGTACCTGTGAAAAAATTATACTCACCTTCCAGCGTCCAGAGATAAATCCACGTCCAGAGAGATAATCCACGTACTTGTTTAAAAAAAAAAAACGCAAATACCCGCTCCATACCGGACTAGAAAGGGGTCCAATGCTTTCACATCAGACCCCTTTCCCCGAATGCCGGGACATCACGTGACTCCTGTCACTGAAGTCCCTTCAGCCAATCAGGAAGCGCTACTTCCGTGGCGCTCACCTGATTGGCTGTGCGCTGTCTGTACTGTGACAGCGCATCGCAAAGCCGCTCCATTACTTTCAATGGTGGGAACTTTGCGGGTAGCGGTGGGGTCACCCGCCGGTCAGCCGCTGACCGGCGGGTGACCTCACCGCTAGCCGCTAAGTTCCCACCATTGAATATAATGGACTGGGCTGTGCGATGCGCTGTCTGAGTTCAGACAGCGCACAGCCAATCAGGTGAGCGCAACGAAGTTGCGCTTCCTGATTGGCTTAGAGACCTTTCTGTGACAGCTGTCACTGACAGGTCTCATTCGTGGAAAGGGGTCTCATGTGTCAGCATGGGACCCCTTTCAGTCCGGCATGGAGCGGGTGTTCGGTTTGTTTTTTTGCAAAGTACGTGGATTTATCTCTGGACCATGGCTGAGGTGAGTATATTGAACTTTTCTTTTCAGGTATCCGTGGATTCTACATGGAGAAGAGGACCGATGTCGGCGTGTGAACATAGGTAAGTATGTGTGTGTCGACGTATGAAATAAAGTTTTACTGTCGACGGTGTGTGTGTCCTGTTTTTATTTGGGTATTTTTTCCCCAGTAGTACTACAGGTACCAGCGGGCCCGTTTTTCTCCCGCATGCTGGTACTTGTGGTTCTCCAAGTACCAGCTTGCGGGGGAGGCTTGCTGGGACTTGTAGTACTACTGGAAAAAACAATATCTTTTTATTATCACAAAAGGCTATCAGCCCCCCCATCCGCAGCCCATTGGATGGGGGGGGACAGCCTCGGGCTTCACCCCTGGCCCTTGGGTGGCTGGGGGGGGGGACCCCTTGATTGAAGGGGTCCCCACTCCCCCAGGGTACCCCGGCCAGGGGTGACTAGTTGGATATTTAATGCCACGGCCGCAGGGCACGGCATAAAAGTGACCCCCGGCTGTGGCATTATCTGTCCAGCTAGTGGAGCCCGATGCTGGTGTTAAAAATACAGGGGACCCCTACTCTTTTTGTCCCCCGTATTTTTGGCACCAGCATCAGGCGCAGAGCCCGGTGCTGGTTTTAAAAATACGGGGGATCCCCTGTCAATTTTTCCCCCGCATTTTTAGAACCAGGACCAGCTCGAAGAGCCCGAGGCTGGTTATGCTTTGGAGGGGGGACCCCACGCCATTTTTTTTGATGATTTTACCGTTCCAGCATTAAAAAAAAAAAAATATATATTTTAAAAAATATATAAATAATATTTGTGCCTCCAAAAAAAAAAAAAAAAGTACCTAATCCCTTCTAATATAAATAGATCTGCTATTCCCCAAAAAAAAACACAAAAAAAAACATGTTTAAATTTTTTTTATTTGTTTTCACCCTCCAAAGTGTGGCGGATTGAAAATGACGAATTTGCTGTCTAAAACCACTGCTGTCGAATTTCCAAACTTGAATTGAATATGCTTTGGTCGAATTGCAGCACTTGTATCATTGCAGAAAAGTCGAATTTGCAAAAATTCGAATTTCAAAAAGTCGAATTTTGAAAGTCCGTTTTTTGGTCGGAAAGCACTGAATTGCATAGGCGATTTTTTTTTTTGGTCGAAAATGACCCGAAATTCGACAATTTCGGGAATTCGACCGCAATTGCATATACCCCTAAGAGTAACAAACTCAAACATTTCATCAATAAGTAACAACAAATTGATACATAAATTAATAGCTCTGGTTAAAACACACAGGGACTCCTCCCATGGTGAAAGGGAAAATTATTACTTCTTCACCAAATAAAAATAACAGCTTTCTACATATATTGCTGTCAGGTCATATATAGTAAAATAACAATTTTCTACATACTATAAATCACTGCCAGAACATGTATGTGATTTATAAAAACTATTTGACTTCGAATTCTTGTGCATTAAAGTCGAAATTCTTGTGCATTATAGCCGCATTGCCTTGTGAGTACATAGACAAATGTAGGGGGGTTTCTGGTTGTTTAGAAACCCCCCTCCTTTTGGCAAGTGGCTGAAATTATGACAACAATAGCGATGGTGTATCATATGATTACTAGAACTGCAGCCACATCATGCAGTTTAAGGGACAGAGCAGAGCTGCTGCACTTGGCCAGTGGTAGCAGCTTCTTCTACCACACCTTGCTGTGTGTGTGACCTGAGTCCCAATCAGGGCACTGGACCAGAGAGTAGCTGCCAGGAAGAAGAGACAGGAGCCTTGCCATGAGGTGGGAGAATGTATGCTTAGAAAGTGCATTTCTGGTTCTATTATGTTTGTGTATTTATTTATTATGGTATGTTTAACCTTTTCCTGACCACTTATTTATATTATTTAAATATGTTTGATACAGCCTATACTATAGACCATCAATAGTGTTAAATATTGACAATGGTGGTCATTCCGAGTTGTTCGCTCGGTAATTTTCTTCGCATCGCAGCGATTTTCCGCTAACTGCGCATGCGCAATGTTCGCACTGCGACTGCGCCAAGTAAATTTGCTATGCAGTTAGGTATTTTACTCACGGCATTACGAGGTTTTTTCTTCGTTCTGGTGATCATAATGTGATTGACAGGAAGTGGGTGTTTCTGGGCGGAAACTGGCCGTTTTATGGGAGTATTTGAAAAAACGCTACCGTTTCTGGGAAAAACGTGGGAGTGGCTGGAGAAACGGAGGAGTGTCTGGGTGAACGCTGGGTGTGTTTGTGACGTCAAACCAGGAACGACAAGCACTGAACTGATCGCACTGGAAGAGTAAGTCTCGAGCTACTCAGAAACTGCACAGAGAAGTATTTTCGCAATATTGCGAATCTTTCGTTCGCAATTTTGATAAGCTAAGATTCACTACCAGTAGGCGGCAGCTTAGCGTGTGCAAAGCTGCTAAAAGCAGCTTGCGAGCGAACAACTCGGAATGAGGGCCAATGTATTCAATACAGTATACAGTGTAATCAAAGACAAATGTTTACTAAAGTCCAGGGTCGTTACTAGGTTCTTCTACTGCTCCCCCTGACCGCAGAGCACTTGCTCCAATGTTCTGCAGAGTGAGAGACTGTGGACTGCATTTGGAAACCCCCCTCTAGAAATCCTGCATTTGCCACTGGAGTAAGAAACATTTTCAGCACAAAAGAATCAAAAAAGATGCCCAACTCTAGAAGATTCTCATGCAACCTGGCACCATTGCAGCAAAGATATATGCAACATTTCTGTAAACTGGATAGTATGAATACTTAAATTGTACTTGGTTTGAAAACAAATTTCATGATAGAATACACAGTCATGCAAATAAAACATCAAATTAGCTTTTAAGATATTTAATAGCTGAAATTCAAAGTGGGGGATTATTTATAAAGTCTCTCCTATTAAGAGCATTTACTTACTGTATATTGTACTGCCAATGAATTACTCTATGAAAAAGTACAACTTCAGGGCAAGTGGTGGGGCTAATAATCAAAGCTTCTAATAAAGCAAAGTAAAAAAAAAATATTGCATATTATAACAAAGAGTTCAATTTGGAATGTTGTACAGCAAATTGTAATTGCTTTATTAAAGGTTAATTAATTATCTTTTATAATTACATTTAAGTAAATACAAAAATCTCTCCCCAAACCTCTTGATATATATGACTTCACAAAAGACGGATGGACATCCATGTAGATTGGAACTGGTCTATATATTTTTTTAGCTAAATACAGTAACCAAGGCTATTGAATTGTGCTGTGCAGTGATGTTGATCCAGAATAAAATCCAATCACCTTTTTGGCATCAGGAAGTCATTTTTCCTCATTTGAGATAATTGGATACAGTTCCAGTATCAGAAAACAGCTGTAATTTTAAGTCTATTTTAGAACATCATCATTTGTCATAGTCAAGCATCAGAATTTGAATACATTTTATAAACATCAAAAATTAGATTATTTACAGAATCATGTTTTTCTTTGCTTACATGTGATGAGTGATTATGAAAGTGATAGCAGTATGATAAATGATGTTTCATGACACTCCACCTCATCAAGTTTCACTTATCATTTTAGGGGTCGGTTTTCCTTTTCTTCAGTAAAACTGTATTTTACAGTAATAGCTGGCATTTGGGATGTGACTACTGTGTACATATTAGAAATTTGCCCTGAGAACACACAAGCACTTATAAATGCTATATCGACCATGGATGCAGTATGCCTCACTTGCATCCATGCTCTGTTCAGCAACAACTTTAAAAGCTTATGTTGGCACACTCCCTTTAGGGATCAGTTATCTGCTTATGATTCATTTATCATTTAGTAACCACTAGGGGTGTGCGACTGGACATTTATCGGGTTTTTTTGTTTTGGTTTTGGATCTGGATCTCCTTCGTGTTTTGGGTCTGTATTGGTTTTGCCAAAAAATCCTTGTGGGTTTTGGTTTTGGATCTGGATTTAAAAAAAAAAAAAATCATAAAAACAGCTAAAATAACAAATTTGGGGGTGTTTCTGTTCCTTCAGTTTTATTAACCTTAAATACATTCATTTCCACTCAATTCCAGTCTATTCTGAACACCTCACAGCTCACAATATTGTTTTTAGCCAGTTTGGGTCTCAGAGTTGGTTACATCATCCAAATGGAGAGATTTGGCCATGCTCTGGGATTATGTCGTGGTGGATGAGAGGTCCTTGCTTTGTAGGCTGCATCGTTCTAAGACGGACCAGCTAGCTAGAGGTCGGTGAGTCACTCTGGTTTCGTCATTGGATGTCCGGGTTTGCCTGGTCGCTTTGGCTTCCCAGTATGTGGATGTCAGGCCCGCTTCGGAGGGTTCTTGGCTTCTGCACTATGATGGGCTGCCGCTGATGAAGCACCAGTTCGGTTGGATGCTGAGGTGCAGCAAGACTAGCATTGGCCTTTTGCCTGCTTATTTCAGGACCTATTCCTTTTGGATAGGGGCTGCGACATCAGCAGTGTCTGCTGGATTTTCAGCAGCGGATATTACGTTTCTAGACCACTGAAAATCCTCCAGTTCTAAACGATACATCTGACCCTGAGGCTTTCCGTTTTTTATCTTTGTGCAGTTTTTATTGTTTACTTTGCATTGATTGTTGTTCATTGTTTTGTGCGTTGTGTAATGTTCGTCTTCCCTGTCCTTCCTTCTCGGGGACTATCTACCCGCCACTGTTGGCAGTTCAGAGGTTTTTTATGCTTTTTACCTATCTGACGAACTTAATTTGGCTCAATGATTAATTATTTGGCTAACTGGATTTAAATTTTATGTCCCGCTGAAGGGTTTACGTTTTTCTTCCGGCCTAGTTTACCTGTGTTCCCCCCCCCCCCTTCCCCCCATAGAATCTGAACTGCTCATCCATAATTTTAGGGGGGCATTTTTACTAGCAGCACTGAGTTGTGTCCCAACTCTATCTCTGATGTAATGATTTTTTTTTTTTAGAAAGAGCTGTGTAGAATTCTGTTCTGTGCTCTACTTTGTGTGCATCGGAGATGCCAAGCAAATCTATTTCTGTGTTCACATTTCTAGTTATTGTAGTGATCATGGAGACTTATCACATGTGCAATGGTGGTTTTCAAAAACGACACCTGGGGGATGAACACCAGAATTGCACCTCACATTGTACTGTGACTGAATATGCCATGCTGTGACAAGGTGCAGGGAAATGTAATGCAACTACTGTAATTTTTAGCACTAGACACTACATGAAGGATAGATGACCATGGAAAAATCTGTATACAGTGCATTTGGAAAGTATTTACATCGCTTCATTTTTTACACATTTTGTTATGTTACAGCCTTATGCCAAAATGAAATAAATTATTTTTTCCCCTCAAAATTGTACACACAGTACCCCATAATGACAATGTGTCAAGAAATCATATGTACATAAGTATTCACAGCCTTTGCTCAATACTTTGTTGATGCACCTTTGGCATCAATTACAGACTGAAGAATTTTAGAAAATGATGCCACAAGCTTGGCACACCTATCTTTGGGCAGTTTTACCCATTTCTCTTTGCACCACCTCTCAAGCTCCATCATGTTGGATGGGAAGTGTCGGTGCACAGCCATTTTCAGATCTCTTCAGAGATGTTCAATCGGATTCAAGTCTGGGCTCTGGCTGGGCCACTCAAGAACATTCACAGAGTTGTCCTGAAGCTACTCCTTTGATATCTTGGCTGTGTGCTTAGGGTCGTTGTCCTGCTGAAATTTGAACTGTTGCCCCAGTCTGAGGTCAAGAGCGCACTGGAGCAGGTTTTCATCCAGGATGTCTCTGTACATTGCTGCATTCATCTTCCCCTTTATCCTGACTGGTCTCCCAGTTCCTGCCACTGAAAAACATCCCCACACCATGATGCTGCCACCACAATGCTTCACTGTAGGGATAGTATTGGCCTGGTGATAAGCGGTGCCTGCTTTTCTCCAAACATGACGCCTGGCATTCACACCAAAGAGTTCAATCTTTGTATTTTCAGGCCAGAAAATGTTGTTTCTCATGGTTTGAGAGTCCTTCAGGTGAATTTTGGCAAACTCCAGGAGGGCTGCCATGTGCTTTTTACTAAGGAATGGCTTCCATCTGGCCACTCTACCATACAGGCCTGATTGGTGGATTGCTGCAGAGACTTTTGTCCTTCTGGGAGGTTCTCCTCTCTCCACAGAGGAATGCTGTAGCTCTGACAGAGTGACCATCGGGTTCTTGGTCACCTCCCTAACAAGGACCCTTCTCCCCAGATCACTCAGTTTAGACAGCCGGTCAGCTCTAGGAAGAGTCCTGGTGGTTCCAAATTTCTTCTATTTATGGATTATGGAGGCCACTGTGTTCATTTGGACCTTCAAAGCAGTAGATATTTTTTTGAACCCTTCCCCAGATTTGTGCCTCAAGACAATCCTGTCTCGGAGCTCTACAGACAATTAATTTGACTTCATACTTGGTTTGTGCTCAGACATGCACTGTCAAGTGTGGTACCTTATATAGACAGATGTGTGCCTTTTTTCAAATCATGTCCAATCAACTGAATTTACCACAGGAACATCTCAAGGATGATCAGTGGAAACAGGATGCACCTGAGCTCAATTTTGAGTTTCATGGCAAAGGCTGTGAATACCTATGTACATGAGATTTCTTAGTTTTTCATTTTTAATAAATTAGCAAAATTCTCAAAAAATCTTTTTTTCACGTTGTCATTATGGGGTATTGTGTGTAGAATTTTGAGGGAAAAAATAATTTATTCTATTTTGGAATAAGGCTGTAACATAACAAAATGTGCGAAAAGTGAAGCGCTGTGAATAATTTCTGGATGCACTGTAATCCATATCAGTTCTATGAGCAAGAAGTACCTGAAATCTCCTCGTTTTACCTTTATGTCAGTTATACCCAAAGGGTCCTGATATGGATCACCAGAATTCTGAAATCATGACAGTGAGTCCCTGCCTACCCTGACCGCACATCTCTGGTGTGAATGATATATAAACATATACACATACTGTATAAAGTTTGTGATTTGTAAAATTCTTGAAATTGCCAGCCATCTGGGATTACACTGGACAGTGAGGAATTCAGGATATCTGCACGGAGACTGGTTTTCTTCAACCCCAGATAGGCATTGTGTGGAAATATATATATATTTTTTTAACACAGTCTGCTGTGTATAGATGTGCCCAGCGTGACCTTACAAATTAGTCATGGTAAATTTGACTCATCCGTGGGCATGTGCATATGCATCTGCTTCCATAGGGAAGCATGGAGCATATGTTTGCTTTGAGTAGTCATGGCAGGTTGCCCATAATCATTGCCATGGTGTAAGGCTAGGCACATTTGTATATGCTGCGTTTTGGTGATGTTATAGAACTCCAGCACTATATGTGTGAGACTGCTAGAGACAGTGAGAGGGTCTTCTGCCAATAACAGACGCTCCTGTTCCTATAGAGCTGTATATGCTCACTGTAGTTGAGATGTTGCCTGGTCTTAGGCCTCTAGGAGTAGGGGCTCACACAATAGGCTGGATACCACAGGGTAATAAACCTGGAGTGTAGCATCTGGCAAGGCAACAGTTAATTGCAGGCAGACTGGATACCGGAATGATAACTGCAGGCAGGTTTGCCAAGATATGGTTGACTGAAGACTGCAGGACCAGATATGCACTGGTTATGGGAAATAATAACTGAAGGGATAAAGTGTTTGTTGCAGGTGAACACAGCCAAGCGATGGTTACCCGCAGGGAAACAAACAAGGGCTGGGTGTGTACTGTGATTGAAAGCAGAGTGCTGACAGGATGAACCTAGTTACAGTGAGACTAGCTGAATGAATAGAGTGACTAGGCTGCAGCCTGCAATAACAGACAGGATGCAAACCCAGTGGCTAAACTGTCACTGGAATACACAATGTTCTAGAGATACTGTAGTTTGCTGCAGACTTGCGACTACAGGCACAGCTGGAGTGGATTTACTCAGAACCAGAGCTGGCAGGATATAATCACAAAGACATGACAGGGGCCTGGATTGGGATCAGGACCAGACACGAGAGTAACTGGAGGGCTATGGCAAGACAATGGCAAGGAGCAGGAATGGACACAGGATAGCTGGTTCAGCAATCCTGCTGTGACCAATTTCTATCTAATTTAAAAAAGCATGTGAGTGGAGAATTATTGTGCCCGATGTACTGGTGAGGGTAGTACCTTCTTCACTGCGGACATATGGGCTTTGAATTTCCTATGTTTTTTGTAGTTAATACTAGAATCGCCGATGTGACATTTATCCTATTTCTGCACTACAGATCCCAGTCAGCCTTCCCCAGCATCTCAGTACTTTGATAATGTCACGATCCGGGTTACAGGACACCGTTATTTACCTTTTAGGTGTCTGCAGATGCTGTCATAAGGAACTCTTATTGTCTGGATGGTGTTACTAGCCGCCGCGGCCTCCGCCGCCATTGCTGCGCTTCTAGTGATTGGATGGCTCTGCATGACGTCTCCTGTTAGTTGCGGCCACTGCCGCCACCATTGTAATTCAAGTGCACAGGCGGGTCTGCGTGACGCTTCTCACCCGCTGTGGTCTCTGCCGCCGGCCCCGTGTGTCTGATGCGCGGGTTGGCATCCATTGGCTCCTGCGGCTGCTGCTGCCATTACTGCAAACCCCATGTGGTGCTACAAACTAGATTTCCCTCCAAGTCCCAGTATGGGCGCAGCCATGTTGGTCCTAATCACATGACGCTATTTCCATCAATTCACTGCATTGCTGAACACTGCCTGATTGCTCATCCAATCTCTGCACTGCTGAGGGTATAAAGGGACTGATCCTGAACCAGGAAGTTGTCAGTGCTTTGGTTGTCATTACCAGTGTAACCTGTCTCTGCTCTCTGTGGTTGATAATCAAGTTCCAGGTATTCCAGCTCCTGAGTCTCCATTCCATCAGAGATCCGCACCAATCATCACCTTGCGGTGCAGCCTGACTTCACAGTGTCCTCACTGCTCTCTGCTACTGGCAGTGCTCTAAATCACCGGCTTCCAGCGCCTTGCTCCCAGCGTTGTTCAGCTTCACAGTATTACCGATGTTCCGCCATCGGTTTCCTCTGTACAACATCTGCTGACCAGTTCATATCTCCATCTTACTATTTCAGCATATAGGTGTTGGTGAAAGGACTTTCCATCTCCTAATCTCCTAACCCGTCAAGCTAGTCTTGCTGTGGATACCACACCTAAGGACATTTCCCTTATTGCTGCACCCAGTGGAACTGTGTACTGTTTTTATCAGTCCTCATATTCTACTACTGCTACTGCCATGTACCATCTGAACTGTGCTGAATAAAAATACATTAATTTTATCCTTGTTGTCGTGGTCACACCTTCGGGCATTGGTGGAACAAATCTATCTGCATGTCTAGAAGTCCTATACTGCCACCCAGGTTTACATACACACCAACTGAGGATACTCCTGGTCAACACCAGCCCTCAGTTGTGACAGCTAACAAGTGTGCATAGTAATTGGTGGCTGGCACCTGTGTCTCTGTTGCTGCAGGAGTCCAGATCCTGGCACTGGAGAAGACAACACTTTGGATGGTGAGTAATTACAGATTATTAAGCTAATGATGCTGGGGCAGGCTGGCTGAGATCTGTAGTATACCACTGAAATAGGATAAATACTGGCTGCTTTTACATGTATGCCCCCTATCTGCAGTTTAAAACACCTTTGAATTCAAAGAAACTTTTATGTGCTTGAAGTCAGCCTAAGTTCTTGTGAGTGGAGTACGCTTAACTTCTATCCATCGGGTATATCTATAACTGGTGGTCTAAACATTGTGGTGGAAAAGAAACCTTTATATGCTTGATACATCTCCATAGAGCGTGAGTCAGGGTATGTCCTCTTATGGGATTGACCTATTTGTTTCTAAACACCATGGGTGGATTGAGAACACAAAAATGATACTGAAAAAAATGTATTATATATATATATATACGTATATACACTGTACATTTGTTTCTTTTTTTATGAAATCGCTTACTTAGGAGAGGACACAGAAAAGCAGAATCCCTTTATCAGTGTCCTCTGTTTCACTGATCTCCATTGAAGGGATGTGTATCTTTTTATCTATCGGAATATATATCTAAGCACCTAGGGCAGTGGTTCTCAAACTGTGTGCCGTAGCACCCTGGGGTGCCTCAGGACACTTGCAGGGGTGCCTTGGATTGGTGGTCCAGGACCAATTCAAATTATTTATGGTCAATGTAATAGGCAAAACTAGTGCTGGTGGCTGCCAATAATTACATATGTGGTCAAACAGAAGCAAATCTTGTCCCTCACCACACAACTGACCCTAAAGTATGACACAAAAACACAATTTACTTAATTTAATATTTCTTTCTAGATTTCTCAATAAGAAACTTTTGGCATAGGGGTGCGGCAAAATAAATCCTATACTCTCATAGGCAAATGCAGGGGGGGTTTCCGGTTGCCTGGAAACCCCCCGCCTCTTGGCAAGTGGCTCAAATGATGACAACAATAGCATTGGTATATAATACGACTACTAGAGCTGCCACCACATCATGCAGTGTATAGGATATGACCAGTGGCAGCAGCTTCTTCTACCAAGTTTGCTGTGTGTGTGTGTATCCTCAATCAGTGCACTAGACCAGAGAGTAGCTACCAGGAAGAAGAGACAGGAGCCTTACAATGATGTGGGAGAATGTGTGCTTAGAAAGTGCCATAATCTGCATCTATAGTGTTAAATATTAATACTGTTTTCCATACAGTATGCGGTGTATAAAAAGACCAATGTTTACATTTATGTCCATGGTCATTACTGGGTTCTTCTACTGCTCCCCCAGACTCCTGCACTTTCTCCAGTGTTCTACAGAGTGGGATATTATGGAGGGCATTTGGAAACCCCCCTCTAGAAATCCTGCGTTTGCCACTGACTCTAGGGCCCTGTGATTCAAAAAAGTTTGGGAACCACTGGCCTAGAATATTGAGTCCTACTTCTTTTGTATTGTATGTTATCTTTTGAACTTGGTGAGGTTCTTTGTGGTGAAGCCATTCTGGGCAGCTAAATGTGCGACATATGGGGGCGTGGCTTGGCACAGCATGGAGTAGGCAGCAGGCTGCTGTAGCTCCCTATTCTTCATCCTTGAACCCATCCTTAACCCCGGTGTTTTTGGAATTCACACTCATCTGCTGCTGTGTGAACCTCTTCTTCACCCCCTGAGACGTCTGGCGCCGCTGTGCGCCTTGTACCTGCGGAGATTTGGACATTGTGGAGGGTCCTGCCCGGCATAGGTGTGCGCAGGGGGGGTGCCTGGTGCGCACAGGCACCCCCTAATGTCTGGCATCCCGATCTCACATGCCTGATGCAGCAATCGGCGAGCAGGCTGATTACTGATTAGCAGGCTGATTACTGATTATCGGCGAGCAGGCTGATCCCCTCTGCGCTGCACCCTGTCAGGACTGTATTACTGACCGGACGCCTGGGTTAATCAAGGGTGCCACTGCCACCGGCTTTCCAACTCCCGGCTCCACCTCCATGTACAAAAACAGCGCGATGTGATGATTACATCATGCTGCTCGCACGCCCACCCACCACACCTGCCACATGCCCACCTCTCTCCTTCTATGCTATGCCAACGCCAGCCACTGATGAGGATCAGCATGCAGCCAGCGTTCCTCTTAGGAAGACAAATTCAATACTGACAGGCAGTCGTCAGCAGCATTGACACGTCTCTCGTTTTTTCCAGCAGCAGCAGCAGTACTAGTCTGCGACTGTCAGTGTCAGTGAGTGACTGACTTGTAAGTAAGGTGCTGCAGCTTGCAGGGGAAAGGGAGGGGGAGCCAGACCAGGCTGAGGAGGAGCAGTGTAATTGCAGCGAGTGCCATCAGGGGTGTTTGGTGCACACCGCAACATCTGACAATGCATCTGCTTTATTAGGATTGGTACAAGGGTGGATATTTTATATTGCGTTGACCGTCAATAGATGGTGCTAGACACGCCCCAAAAGGCGGTGCTAGACACACCCGTCCGACGGTGCACCCCTTAATTAAATGTGCTGCGCACGCCTATGCTGCCCGGCCTACAGCAGCGCCTTCTGCCCTGCTTGTGACCTCTCCCTGCACAAGGTACTCTCCTCTCCCCTCTCTGTGGTGCTGGGACACATGCTCCATTATTAACTTCTGCTGGCAATTACAGAGGCCCACTGCTTCCCACTCAGTGTGCTGCAGTATATAGGTTTGTGCCTAGGCCCTGCATTGGGCTGGTTGCCTGGGTCTCACTCAACATATTTGGATTACAATTCTGATGTGCTCCACTGCCTTCTATGAATACTGACTGTGCCGTGTTTATCTTGGATCCTGTTTGATCACACTCAGAGGTGCATTTTGTGTTTCTTAATTCCCTGAAGCAGCTGCTGTACTCCAAGCTTCACTATATAAGACTTTGCCACTCTCTTTGTGCTTATTTACTATTTTTTCCCTGAAGCGATTATTCCTCCTGCAGTGCTATGGGAAAACCGGCAATGCTGCTGCCACTGCTTCGCACTTGGAAAGATTTGCTAGAAATCCACGTGGGCCGACACCCCCGCGTAGCCAGGCTACACCGCCTCCCTCACCGCAGCACGCTTCGGAGGAACCCACTGTTACTGATGTTATGCAATCCACACAGCAAATTCAGCAAGCCATCAATACGTCTGAGACGAGGGTGATGGACAAGATCGTCCAGGTTCCGGCTGACATCTCAATTATTTGTCATGACATGCAAAGGCTGCGTGAGCGTGTGGGGGGTGTAGAGCAACGTGTCTCTGACATTGAAGATGTGACTGCACCACTCAAGGATAGTGTAGCTGACCTTTCATCCCAGATGGCTGCTATTAAAACCAAGTTGTCGGATATGGAGGGCCGCTTACGAAGAAATAACGTACACTTTGTGGGGCTGCCTGAGCGAGTTGAGGGTACACATCCAGAAAAATTATTGGAGGACTGGCTACTCGGTGTGTTTAAAAAAGATGATTTTAGTGCGCAATTCGCTGTGGAGCGCGCACATCGTTTACCCTTTCAGGCCCCCCCCTCCCGGTGCCCGCATGCTCCACTTCAAGGATAGGGATGCCATTCTCCGCCTAACCAGGTTGCACAGTCCGTTGCAGTTCGATAACAACTCTGTGTCTGTTTTCCCTGACTTTGCTATGGACGTACAGAAATCCAGGTCCCAATTTCTTCAGGTCAAACGAAAGCTGAGGGACAGGCAGATTCAGTTTTCGATGCTGTTCCCTGCCAGACTGCGGGTGATATATGAGGGCTCTACCTATTTCTTCAACTCTCCGAGAGAGGCCGAGGCATGTCTGGAGCAGAGACCCCCGTGCACCTTGCTGAATGGAGCTCCTATGGCACCGCCAGTTTATTCTGTATTTTTTTTTCTCTCAGGTTTTTCTTTTTTAATTATGTGAGAGTTCATATAGTTGACTATTGTATGTGAAGGTTTATTTGTATGTCTTTTTACCGGGGGCCACTCTCCTTTACAGGGAGACCTTGCTGTGATATAGTAGTTAGGGGTGTCTACTTCTAACTGTTCCCTTTTTACGACCTTTACTATTTAGGTTTTTTTTTTTAGTTTAGGTAACGGGAAGTTTGGTTGGGGATATAGGTATATCTAGGATCCTGATGTATGTACAGGGTGGGTGGTGGTTGGGTTGTTGCTGTTTTATTGTTTTGCTTAATTATTGGTATTTTTTGTTATGTCAAGTACTGCTGGTGATTTAAGGCTGCAATGTATCTTCAAAGTCATGGTGGATGTGTTCTGGCATCCTTGTTTCTCGACTGCTCCGAACTTTTTCTCTTCCTCTCTTTTGCCTATTTGTATGCCTGCTGCTCTGATCTACATGTGCTCTGATGAGGTATTCTCTGTCATTGTGTCATTTCACCTTTTTCTCCTTTTCTCTTCTTTTCTCTTGTTTTCCAGTCTAACGTCTTTCAGTGTTGGTAGCATCTGAGGGGCTTCACCTACTCGGCTGGAATGTGAGGGGCCTTAACAATAAAATAAAGAGAGCATTGGTCCTGTCGCAAGCTAAAAAATATAAGGCGGATATTATTTGCATTTCGGAGACTCATTTGGTTGGTGGTAAGACGATGGCCCTGAAAAAACCGTGGGTGGGATGGCTGTTTCATTCTACCTTTTCACAAAATGCCAGCGGGGTGTCTGTACTAATCAGAAAATCTGTAAATTTTCATTTAGATCATAGTCAGGTGGATCAGTATGGTCGCTTTGTTTTTCTTAGAGCCTTCGTTAACTCCACCCTTCTACATATTCTTGCAGTATATGTCCCCCCCCCCTTACAATAATGATGTTTTGCGACAAGCTATGTCGTTTGTTGCATTGTTACTGTCTACTCCCACCATCTGTATTGGTGACTATAATAATGTAATGGACTTATCTTTAGATAGGTGGAGTGAGAGCCCCCATACTGATCTATCATCTCCTTCTCCTACACCCTTCTCTAAGTTAACTACTGAATTGGGATTAATTGATATTTGGAGGGTACGGTTTCCCCATGAGAGCCAATACTCTTGCTATTCGGCTACTTTTAATACATTCTCCCGTATTGACCTGGCCCTCATATCACCGGATTTGACCCCTAAGGTAACTCGGATTAAATACTTACCCAGAGGGATTTCCGACCATTCACCTGTCTTTTTGGTCTTAGATCCTTTGTCTCCCCTGGAGGTCTTGTTTTGGAAACTTAACCCATTCTGGCTGTCCTTAATGAGTGATGGAGCTGATTTGTTTGCTGACTGGTGAGACTTCCAGGATTTTAACGCCTCCTGCCCTACCCCTACTGTTAAGCATGATGCATTTAAAGCCTCTATCCGTGGCTCCCTCATTAAAAGGGTGGCTGCTATTAAAAGGTCTAGTAGGGAAGAGGAATTCCACCTTGAAAAAATCTGTTGTCAATTAGAAGCCGACTATATTTTGCATAAATCCCACTCCTTGCATGCTAGCTGGGAGACGGCCAGACGGGAGTGGACGACGTTTCTTTTAGATAAATCCAAGCGTCGGTTATTGTTCTCCAAGCATTCTCTATACTCACAGGCGGAGATTGGGGGTAGTTATCTCGCCTTCCTATCTAGGGAAGAGAGGGGTAGTATTTCTGTCCAACAGGTGTGTGATCCCCAGGGTGTTATGAAGTACTCGTGCCCTGATATTACTGAAGTATTTTTTGATTACTACTCTTCGCTGTACGGGTCTAAAGTGTCTTATACAATGGATCAACTGAGAGACTATCTCTCCCATATACAATTGCCCCAACTGTCTCCGGAATCTGTTGAATATTTGGATTCCCCGTTTACCACTAAGGAATTAGATGCTGCTATAGCATCGTTCCCCAATAATAAGGCTCCCGGGTGTGACGGAATACCCATTGAATTGTACAAACGGTTTAAAGAATTCTATACCCCTTATTTGGTTGAGCTATATAACACTTTGTTTGAATACGGTTCTTTGCCCCCCTCGATGTCTGAGGCTATAATAATATTCATTCTTAAGCCAGGTAAGGACCCCATCTCCCCGGACTCCTATTGCCCTATCTCCCTATTATCTACAGATGTAAAAATTTTGGCTAAAATTTTAGCTGTTCGTTTAAATAAAGTTGTTACATCTATTGTCCACTGTGACCAAACGGGTTTTATGCCGGGGAAGTCTACGGTACAGAACCTCTGCAGACTCTTTTGCCATCTGCAGAGAGGGGACCGGTCCGAGTCGGGGGCAGTGGTGGTGTCCCTGGATGCTGCCAAGGCCTTTGACTCGGTAGAATGGGGGAACCTGTGGGAAGTGCTTCATAAATTTGCGTTTGGTCCCAAATTTGTTCAGTGGGTCCAGTTGCTCTATTCTTCCCCGGCTGCTCGTGTTTCAGTCAATGGTCATGTGTCACGACCCTTTTCACTGGAGAGGGGTACGAGGCAGGGCTGCCCACTCTCTCCGGCCCTATTTGCCCTTACCATTTAACCGCTAGCTAGTTGCATACGTATGTCCCCGGACATTGTAGGCATTAAGGTTGGGAGCCATGTTGATACTATCGCACTATATGCCGACGATATGCTTTTATTTCTTAATGATTCTGAGAATTCGTTACTCACTATGTTGCAGTTAGTTAATCATTTTGGAACTTATTCTGGTTTACAGATAAATTGGAACAAGTCCAATATCTACCCCATATCTGGTGTTCTCCCTGATGTGACGGACTCCTCTTGCCCGCTGCAGTGGACCCTCCAGTTTAAATATTTGGGGATTTGGATCTCTCCTTGTCCGCAGGACTAAGTTGCGTTAAATGTGGAGCCTGTGACACGTAATTTTAAAAAGAAGGCTCACCTGTGGAAGAAGCTTCCTCTCACTGTGATAGGTCGTATTAATTTATTTAAAATGTCTATCCAACCCAGGTATCTGTATGTGCTGCAACATTCTCCTGTGTACATACCTAAAAAAGTTATTTCCTCTATTGACAGCATATTGAACTCTTTTGTTTGGGGAGGCGGGGCACCTAGGGTGGCTATGAAGGCCCTGGTTAAGTCCAAGTTAGATGGAGATCTTGGCCTCTCTAATTTGAGACTATACTACTTGGACTCTCCGCTGGTTTACCTTTCTTGTTGGCTCCTGGATGCAGGTGGGGACACATTGTTGGGGTTCTATGCCGAGTGGGTGGAGTCTCCTCTCTCTCTACTTCATTTATTGCTATCTGGCTCTACTCTCTCTGGTCTTCCCTTTATTCTTAGACAGGCTCTTCTGGTCTGGCGATTGGCGCACACCTTTTTTGACTGGCAAGACATTGATACTGATACACCCTTGTGGTTTAATGTCTCTTATAGGGAGCTACTGCCCCTATCCTCGGATACTTTATGGCGGCGGATGGGAGTTACAACATTTGCTCAGCTTTATGATAATGGTATTCTTAAATCATTTGAGTGGCTACGTGGCGACTATGCTGTTGCTAATACTGCTTTTTTTCACTACCTCCAGCTGCGTCATGCACTGCAGGCGCAGCTGGGTACAGCCCCCTTAACTATATCGGTGTCTCCAGTCAGGAAACTGCTCCTTTCGTTGGGGTCCAGGGGACACATATCTCTGATTTATGCCGCATTGAATGTGCAGGTTAATTCTCATCTGTTTGACCCCTTGAAACTTAAATGGGAAGGTAATATTGGCGATCTCTCCAATGAACAATGGAGACAGATTTTGGGATCCATTCGTTATACCACCCCGTGTGTTCGGTATTAGCAGGTATATTTTTATAACTTACATAGAACATATCGTACCCCAGTAATGTTGTATAGTGCACATCTTCGCTCTGATACCTGCTGTCCGAAGTGCAATGGGGAGGGTGCTGACTTTTGGCACCTATTATGGTCATGCCCAAGGTTGGCACCATTTTGGGCTGCAGTTTGGAATGACATTGTCCTTACAGAACGATCATTGCCAGTAATGAACTCTAGATTGTGTCTGTTCGGGTTAGACCTTGAGGAGACACATTCTCTGGTCATATATCGTTATGTACTATGCTTAACCACTCTGGCAAAAGTCTTAATAGCCAGAAAATGGTTCTCCCCTGAATTACCCAATATATCTCATTGGCGGGCTCTGGTCAACGAGGTTTCTGGCCATGAACGAGCAATGTTTAGATCTACTGACATGCTGGTTAAATACTCTAATAAATGGGATAGATGGAATACATCAGCCTTTGGAGTGGGTGGGACGTGATGGAAAGGGGAATGTATCCTGTGTAATGTATATTGTAGCTAATACGGAATGTGATATTATGACTGTTTGCTCTGGGGCGGTGCGGGAGGCATGGAGGCTTTAGAAATGACTCCTTATTGTTGTATTTACTATATATGTATGCGATATGTTGCCTGCTTCATGTCATATCTTGTTAACAGATATACTGTAAATCCAATGTCATTGATACAGATGTGTCCACTTACATCTTTGCTTTTTTACAAGTTTGGCACAACATGCAAAACATGGCTGAGCTGTTTTTCACAAGTAGCAAGTGGATGAATTTTCAAATTTTTGTTTGCCATAATAGAATATGTATAAAGTAACATATTAAAGAAGCAAATTAAGACAAATGACAAGGCATGGCTAAATCTCTGAGTCTATGGCATGCAAAACTGTGCCATACATGGCGGGATATAGCAAAGATGTATGTGGACACATCTGTATACTATTTTTGTACTTGACATGTTTGTTGAGCTAGGTTTAGCTGCTGTATGTTTTTCTGTTTGTATATGTAAAACACTATCAATAAAAAATTACTGAATTTTTAAAAAAAATGTGCTACATATGCTAGGGTTTCTGTCACTTGTTGTATTGAATTTTCTGTATACTTGTCCAGCATCACCCTGGAAACATGACAGGTGACACTGTCATCCTGATAAAAACATTTGTCGTTCCGTAAAACTGCCACAATGTAGGGAGCACAGCATTATCAAGAACATCTCTATACCAGCTGAAACAGCCCCACAGCATAACGCCACCACCACCATGTTTGCTGTATGTACTGTACACTCTGGCATCAGACGTCCTCCTGACAATCGCCAAACCCAAACATGTCCATCTGATCTGAAAAGTGTAAATTGGGATTCGTCACTCCATAACACTCGCCACCACTGTTCCACTGTCCAGTTTTTATGCTCTTTACACCACTGTAAGCACTGGGCTGCATTCTTCTTTATGATTAGAGATTTAGAGGCAACTGCTCGCCTATAATATCCAAGTGCATGGGCCTCCCTATAAGTGTTCTTCCCAAAACGGACACATTAACATCCATTTTGTGTGCAATGGTATGCATGGGATGATCCCTGTTCTTTTACAGCTCTCTGTTTAACATTCCTGGGTTGCAGTTTCGAGGGTCTTTCAGTGAGGTGTATCCCTGAAATGACAGTTCTTCTCCCACGCATTAATGACAAAAGACACAGTGGTTTAGGAACCTTCCTAACATCCGCAATCCCCTTTTCAAACTCGGTTAGCTCCTTACGGCAAGCCAGTTCCTTAGCAAATGATCTAACCAGTGCTCCTCTACCCGTTTTCCACATTCACAAATGTGTCTGCTTCGGGAGCACCCCATTTCACTTGTGCATGGGTGTCCAATCACTTTTGTCTACATACTGTAGTGTACTGTATATCTTTTTCATATCGGTAATACACAGCTTATGATATATGAGAACGGCAAATAATAGCATTATTTTTTTTTTTAAAGCCACTTCTTACCCTGTAATCAGAGGGGTTTAATTACTAAGTGTTGGGTTCTAAAATGTTTAAAGCCTGTGGTTCTGATCCTATTTATGCCCGTAGTTGTGTTTTGCTAGTGAAATCATTGTCCTCTTAAATTTCAGGCACAATCACAAGTGACAAGTTTTAGAACCTGATGCTTATTAACTAAAACCCAAAAGAGTGAAATCCTCATACGTTCTATTGTGGTTGCCATCATGACTCTTTTCCTGAGGAAGTGGGAAGTCATCTCTTACATCAAACTCCTTCTTTGGACTTTTACTGGCTTGCACAACTAGACTACACTGCACAACCATACCTCCCCACTTTTAAGGCTCCGGAAGAGGGACATATGTGTGCGCCTGAAATTAGGGGGCGTGGCCTCACAGGATGTGCCGCAATCACAAGCCCCCATTTTTATAACTGTAGAGGCATGGACAGCTCTCTGTGACCTGCTGGCCATGTCCCCTGGCCCTCTCTCCTGTGGAATAGATGCTGTGCAACAAGTGAGAGGGGGTTTCCCAACTGCCCTTCACCATGGGACACTGTGGCCCGCGGGTGGGACAGCAAGACAGTCCATAAAAAATGGGACTGTCACTCCAGAACCAGGATAGCTGGGAGGTATCCACAACTACATCACACAATGTATTGTACATGTCACATAATATATTATACATGTCAATGCAAAGTATGTGATTAATCATACAGAAGTTCTAGAACTGTTTATTGTTACAAAATCAGCTACAGTATGTTAATCTAGACACAAGTGAATTAAAGATGCTGCAGTCCTGCATAATTAAAATGACATTAAAGCAGAATATTTTATGTAAATGTGCCTATGTAAATTTGACCACCATAGAGGTATCTTCTTGAAACCATGCTTCTCACAATTCTTTTTTTCTGAATTTTTTTTTATGCATATGGAAATGTATGCAGTGATGTTAAGGGACTGATTGTCAGTCTGTATATTACTGCTACTGCCACAAAATGCCTTGGAATACTTTTTCTTTTAATGTTTTGGAATTGCACCGTTGTCTTTGTATAGCACATGTTAAATTCCTGTACTGTTACTTAGGGGCCTATTCATGATGAAAAGTGATAGTATTGAACTTGACGAGATTTTATTGTAAAAATTATAGCCATTCATCATTTATCCTTTAGAAAAGTATCAATGGGGGTCATTCCAAGTTGATCGCACGTAGCTGCTTTTTGCAGCCCAGAGGTCTAGACATACCTACCAGCTGCAATGCTTTCAGCCTGTTCGGTCCTGGCTCTGACGTCAAAAACCCGCCCTGGACACGCCTGCATTTCTACAAACACACCTGCGTTTTTCTTACCACTCCCAGAAAACGGGTCCGAATGCTGTTTTGCCGCCCAGGAATGCCCACCGCCTGTCTATCTGCAAGCGATGGCTGCTGCGATCGCTTTCTTCGTTCCCTTCGTCGTTGCCCGGCGACGTCCATAGCCGGGCAACGACACGTGTGCGCATTATGACCCCCGCGCGTGTGCAGTAGTGACCCAGTTGCAGCTGTGCGAACAAAAGCATGCTGCGATCGGGTCGGAATGACCCCCAATGTTTTCTGTGGAGACAGCTTTTTAGGCATGAGATCCTTTTCCCTTGCCAGGCTGTCTTGCAAGAATCTGCGGCAGCTGTTTGAGGCTCGCATTCACAGCTCCTGCTTACTGAGAAGATGTGGAGTCCGTGCAGCCATCCACGATAACAACTGTGCAAGCACTTAGAAAATCCAGCCGGAAGAGAGGAAGACAGGGCGTCATGTAGCAGCAGCAGCAGAGATGTGAACAGAAGGACATGCATCAGCAGTGGTGATTGAAGCAGGGAGTAGGGAGTTAGTAGGAGCAGGGAAGACACAGCAGGGTGGGATCTGAATCAAGGGCATAGCTATCATAGGTGCAGGGAGTGCAGCTGCTATGGGGCTTAGAGCTGAGAGGGGCCCAGCATCCCTGCCAAAGATATATGTGTTATATAAAAAATAATCCCCTTTGGGTGAGACATAGAGGCACGCACACACTTTTGCCTTGGGGCCTACAATATATCTAGTTATGCCCCTGGACCTACTCATTGTAATTGGTGTAAAATGGGCAGGAGGACACTATACTGTTACATAATATGAACTGGGGCAGTTTAATGTGGCACAATATGAATGAAGGCTCTATAGTTTGGCATTATACTGCATGAACTAAGGTTACTGTAATGTGTCATAATATGTACTGGAGGCACTGTAATGTCATAATTTGTATTGGGGGTACTGTGTTGCATAACATTGTGTGTACTTTAGCTTTACAATGTGACATATTGTGAACTAGGGAACTACTATTGTTCATAATATAAACTAAGGCACTACTAAGGGGCATACAATTTCCAACTGCTGTGGAGAGGCGTCTTTCTAAAAACATTGGGACAGGGGCCCCATCAAAATGTTGCTATGGGGCCAACAAAGTACTGGCTATGCCGCTGAAAAGAATAGATACCTCTGTTACACAAGCTGCTGTGTAAACGGCAGCTTGTGAACAGATTCGGTGGCCGTAAACCATCTCAGGATGGTGTACAGTTTTCACTGTCAAGTTCCAAAAAAAGCATTTTCAGAACTTGATGAATCACATTTACATCCCATATTAAAGTACAGTTTGAGGACTATGGAAATGATCGAGGGGAGAATTGTAACCAGGACATACTGTATCTGTGAAATCTACTGCATTACATGAATAATGAATGGATCTGACACTTATTTTATACAAAAGTAGGTGAAAATGTTAATTTTCACCTGCTGCTGTTGAAAGTAAGTGATGATGAATAGACCCCTTAGAATTTTTTGGCTGGAATTTTTAAAGGTAGAGTAACCTCAAACATTTGCATGCCAGAATTGTGCCTAGCGCACATGGGGAAAGTATATGCTAGACAGCTCCAAAGGGGGAGAGGGGCTGTTTTTTCAATATTTTCCCTCAGTGACATAACACTCGTGCCATTAGGCAACAGTCTGTAGCACTTCATCATGGATAAGATAAATTAAACAGTAGCAGCTCTTATAAATTGCTATTTCTGCAAAGAAACATTTTAGCGCCATCATTGAAACTGCATAGGGCTGTATTCAAATCCTATCGCACCCGCTATCTACTGTCAAAAAGTCACGTGAGATAGAGGGGCGATATTCAAATGTGCCCTGCAATCGCGCTGATCGCGCTCATTACAGTCTGGTTTAGGCGTGTCAAGAATACAGCCTGCGGGCGCTAAAGAGGGCGGGAGGGAGGGAGAAACATTTGAATCCTGCCCATAATGTCCTGTAACAGGAATGTTTTCTACATTATTTATTGGCAGTTAGTTATATGGCACAACCATATTGCATAGTGCTTTACAGTGAATATTTCCATAATTTATATCAGTCCTTGCCCCAGCAGAGTTTATAATCTACCGTATGTTCCATGATACACAGAATGGAAGTTGCTCAATCAATTTATTGGCCCATCACAGGTGCGTGTAAGTGAGCAGTTAATCTAGAAATAAAAAATTCCCCCAGCACTCTGCAATGGGCTTTCAAAAGAGACTTGCATCCTACACATTATGATAAAATGCAGAAGACTCACTTACACACATTTGCAAACAAACTCTATGGTAAGCCACCAGCGATGTCAAGGAGTCTGTCCTGTGGTGGTCCTATAATACATAATACAGGTTGAGTATCCCATATCCGAATATTCCGAAATACGGACTTTTTTGAGTGAGAGTGAGATAGTGAAACCTTTGTTTTTTGATGACTCAATGTACACAAACTTTGTTTAATACACAAAGTTATTAAAAATATTGTATTAAATGACCTTCAGGCTGTGTGTATAAGGTGTATATGAAACATAAATGAATTGTGTAAATGTACACACACTTTGTTTAATGTACAAAGTTATAAAAAATATTGGCTAAAATGACCTTCAGGCTGTGTGTATAAGGTGTATATGTAACATAAATACATTCTGTGCTTAGATTTAGGCCCCATCACCATGATATCTCATTATGGTATGCAATTATTCCAAAATACGGAAAAATCCGATATCCAAAATACCTCTGGTCCCAAGCATTTTGAATAAGGGATACTCAGACTGTAATAGCACCTCTTTTGGTCATATATTCATGTATTTTATAAAATGAGAGCCAACTTACCTGGAGGCACCATAGGATCCTCCAATATGACACTGCATGGATCAGTGTAGCCTCCAGCTACTGATCCCATACAGTACTTGCCTCTCAGAACAGTGATACACCAAAAGGAAGTTGCTCAATCAATTTATTGGCATATTACATATTGCATGTATGGGATCAGAAGGGTATGCTGTTATTTGTAGTGCCATATTGGAAGATCCTGGTGTGCCTCCAGGTTTGTTGCTTCCCAATTTTGAAAAACATGAATAAACAGTATGGCCAAAATGTGTGCTACAGGTTGAGTCTCCCTTATCCAAAATGCTTGGGACCAGAGGTATTTTGGATATGGGATTTTTCCGTATTTTGGAATAATTGCATACCATAATGAGATATCATGGTGATGGGACCTAAATCTAAGCACAGAATGCATTTATGTTACATATACACCTCATACACACAGCCTGAAGGTCATTTTAGCCAATATTTTTTTATAACTTTGTGCATTAAACAAAGTGTGTATACATTCACACAATTCATTTATGTTTCATATACACCTTATACACACAGCCTGAAGGTAATTTAATACAATATTTTTAATAACTTTGTATATTAAACAAAGTTTGTGTACATTGAGCCATCAGAAAACAAAGGTTTCACTATCTCTATCTCACTCAAAAAAGTCCGTATTTCGGAATATTCCGTATTTCGGAATATTTGGATATGGGATACTCAACCTGCATTATTATGTAGTATAGGATCACCAGAGCAGAGATACCTTGATGTGGCTTATGGCTTAACATATGTTTGCAAATGTATGTAACTGAGGGCCTAATTCACTATGGATCGATATTGAGGCTGAGATAGCGATTTTCAAAAATCTGCTACTGCTAAAAATCGCATGTGAAGAGCCGCCCAGAAAGGGTAAGACACCCACTGATGCATCGCGATGCATATGCAAAAAATGAGCACCATCAACAGTTGTGGCTGACCCCAGCATATTCAAATCAAGGAGAATGCAGTCGCACCGGCCGCCATGTTTTTGAAAGCAGTATTTACAGATGATGTTAGATACACGCCCCAAAAATGGCCATGACATGCCTGCGTTTTCCCAACCACTCCTCACAAATGCCATATTGCCACCCAGAAACGGGCACTTCCTGTCAATCAAAATGCGTTCTCTTTACAATTAAGCTGAATACGCAAGGTGATTGCATTTTGCCCTTCGTGCATGCACAGTGTGTTCGCAGCACATGCGCAGTCTGCCAATAATCACTCACTGCGTGCAATCTCACATTTGCAAATGGTAGTGAATCAGGCCCTATGTTCCCTGGCATAGGTGTGGTATAGAAGATCTACAGTGTCTAGGTTGACAGACATTAGGTTGACCCCAGATGATCAACATGCATTAGGTCGACATGGAGAAAAGGTCGACAGGGTGAAACTGTCGACAAGGTAATGGTCGACAGGAAAAAAAATTGCTGACACACTTTTTTTTTGCACTTTTGGGGTTAGTGTGGATAGTTTTTGCATCTGGGACCACCATTTGTAGAAACACTTCCCAATGTGGGTTCTCTTCGCTTGACATTCTTCAGGCACAGGTTATGATTTGTGGCATGGATAGCCAAGGATGGAAAAAGCCCAAAAATATGAAAAACCCCTAAAAACATGCGTCGACCACTGCCATGTTGACCTTTTGTCCATGTAGACCTTTTCCAGTGTCGACATTTCATAGATCAACCCTTTGTCAATGTCAACCTAATGCATGTCAATCATATGGTGTCGATCTATTGAGTATCGACCTAGACATTGTAGATTTATATTCTGGAGCCTCCCTATCACATGGACACACATATCACATTAGGGTTAACTTTTTTGTCAGAAAACAATGAATGTACTGTTCTTGGAGAGTGGGAAGAAAGAGGAGTACCCGTAGGATTAGGTCGACAGTCAATAGGTCGACCACTATTGGTCGACATTGACATGGTTGATACAGTAAAAGGTTGACATGTTAAAATGGTCGACATGGGACATGTCACCACATCAAAAGGTCGACATTCCATGTAAAAAAAATATTTGGACTATGATTGGGAATAGTAACATGTGCAGAGTGCAGCTGTAGCAGAGTGGGTGCACTAATTAGGGTTCCTGGTCATGTTACAAAAAATGACACAAACAAGTCTAAAAATGCCATGTCGACCTTTTTATGTGTTGACCTGTCCCGAATCAACCATTTTCACGTGTCAACTATGTCAGTGTCAACCAATAGTGGTCAACCCATTGATCCATAACTGCAGCCTAAACTTAACCCCCCCCCCCATCTCCCCCCCCCCGCATGGTTTACCTCTCTGATGGTACAGCACATGCCCGGGTTGGGATCCCTGTGGTTGGGATTCCAGAGCCGGGATTGTGACCCTAGTCAGGATTCTAGTGTCAGTATTCCGAGCAGTGTTGAGGTTCTGGCATCGGTATTTTGACTGCTGGGGTCCTGACCAGATCCCATCTGAAGACCTTTTGGCAGATTGGGTATCAGTGCATACACACTGCAAAATGTTTATGATTTTGCGGCTAAATTTATTTCATCTCATGAGCATCCTATAAAATGCGATCATGAGACTGATTTATCTGAGATTAATGCAGATGGTATTGTATGTGCGTACATATTATACAATCCTCTGTCAGATCATAAAAATTCTCAGATTATCTGCCAGATTAAATACGTATGTAACAGTTGAAGGTGGGCATAATACATTGTCAGATAAAATGTCTTTCTATCTCCCAAGAACATGATTGGCTGGTACTGTATCTCTCATCAATGATTAATATTTTACTCCCCCCTGGGGAGGAGACATTTCACTTTTCCTCCCCTGGGAAATGTAGGTTGGCCATCTGTGGGAATGCATTCAGTATACTACCAGATACGGCTGACCAATTTTAGGATCTATCGGACATGCTGGATGATTCAGCATCTCTGATCAATCAATATTTTGAGATCAGTCAGATATGCAGTACAATTGTCTGGCCAATATCAGGTTGGTCATCCCAATTATTGTATAATGTATACCCAGCGTAAGATGTGAACAAAATCATTTACAAATTTATGTTATCTTTTAAGTATGCTTCAAGATCCTATCATGGGATGTGACTGAATTGCGATAAATGGTGATTGCACGTGTTCACATTATACAGTCCTCTGGGAGATCATACCATTCTCAGCTGAACTGCCAGATAATTGTATAGGATGTACCCCCCTTCCCCCTCACTCACTCAAACACACCATCACATTTAATGTAAAAAGTTGCTACTCAATTACTTATTACTTCCTGTTCATGATGTTCTATAAGTGCAAACTGGAAAAAATCTCAGTCCAGTATAATACGGATATGTTAGGCGGATCCATAACAGAATGACAGAGGGGGCACCATGACAAGAGAAGGAAGAAGGGGAAAAGGTGCTATCTGTGCGCACTGAAGACTCGAGCACTCCTGGAAAATGGGTGTGGCCTTGTATCTGTATTATGGAGAGAGAGTGATGCCTTGGAGAGGCAAAGGGTGACAAGAGAGAGAGGGTTAATGTGAGTCAGTGATGCAGGGAAGATGCAGAGGGTGAGACAGTGGGTAACGGAGTGATAGTGAGAGTCGGTGAGGCAGAGGGTAGTAGGGAGAGGTAGAGGTTGATAGGAGAGGGTGACAGTGAGAGGCATTGGGTGACGCCAGTGAATGGATAACAGGGAGAGGTGTGGGTGATGCCAGGTAATGGGTGACAGACAGAGATGTGGGTGATGCTAGGAATTGATAACAGGGTGAGAAAGTGGGTGATACCAGGGGGAGGCAGTGGGTGACAGAGAGAGGTGAAGGGGAGAGATAGTAATTTGAAGAGGCAGTGGCGACAGGAAAGGCTGATTGGAAAAGGCATTGGGCAACAGGGAGAAGGTGATGGAGAGAGGGTAACTGGAAGAGGCAGTGCTTGACTGGGTGAAGCAGTGGGTGATGGGGAGAAGGTGATGCCTTAGAGAGGCAGAGGGTGACAGAAGAGAGATAGTGATGAGGAGAAAGTGACTCTGTTTCAATCACAGTGGGAGACTGATGGAGATCTGCTGGGCTTATGTGCAGGGCCATTTCTAGGCAATATGGCTCCCAATTCAAGCAGTAAAAATGCATCCCCCATGATATCTCTAAAAATAAAAATATGGGATATCGAGAAACATTTGCGCATGCTGTGGCATGCTTCAAAAAGGGGCAGCAACATCACTGTAAGGCACATGACCCCAGTTTTGCACCCTGCACCCCTTACATTATTTGTAATTTTTTCTCTTTACTGTAATGCCCCTTACACATTATGTACCACAACATAATGCCCCTTACACAATATGTCACACAACGTAATGCCCTTTATACAATATGCACCAGACAATAATGCCCCTTAAACGATATGCACCACACTGTAGTGCCCCTTGCACAAATTGCACCAAACTGTTATGCTCCTTGCACAACATGCACCACACCGTTATGCCCCTTACACAATATGCACCACCGTAATGCTCCTTGCACATTGTGCACAGCATCATAATGCCCCTTACACAATATGCCACACACGATAATGCTCCTTGCACCATATTATGCCCCACACAGTAATACCTCTTGCACCACATTATGCCCCACAGTAATGCCCCTTACACCATATTATGCCCCTCAGTTATGCCCCTGACACCATATTAGGCCCCACACAGTAATGCCCCGTACACCATATTATGCCCCACACATATAATGCTCCTTATACAATATGTACCACACCATAATGCCTCTTAAATAATATGCACCACACCGTAATGCCCCTTACACATTATGCACTGCACCATAATGACCCATGCACAATATCCCACACACTGTAATGCCCCTTATTCATTATGCACAGCACCGTAATGCCCCTTACACAATATGTTCTGCTCCGCACAGTAATACCCCTTGCACCATATTATGCCTAACAGTAATTCCCCTTGCACCATATTATGCCCCACAGTAATCCCCCATACACCATTTTATGCCACATACAATAATGCCTGTTTAAAAATTATGCCCTACAGTTATGCCCCTGACACCATATTTTGCCCCACACATTAATGCCCCTTTCAAATTAGGCCACACAATAAGGCAACATCTACTTTTAAACTTCCAGCTCATTGTCATGGGTTTCATGCCACCCCTCGTTTGGCACCCATGACCACTTGGATCACTTCAGCATCTTCCCCCAGTGGTCCAGTGGTCCCAGTGCTTCCAAGTAGCGCTGTTTATGCCTGCACCTTTCACTGTTACTAGTGGTACTACTGGTTCTCTAGCATCTGTCTCCCCTGAGGCGGTGCCCATTTTCAGAGGGACATTTTCAACAGTATTCCATGCGGATGGCCAGACTGCATGGAATTCTGCAGCATAAACAATTCTGCTGCATTACATGGCTCACCTGGCCCTAGAAACTGCCCTGCTTATGTGTTCCATGCCCAGATTGAACATTATTTGCCACAGGTCATGTGTTGAATCTAGCCACGGCATTCCAAGGTCTCCATTATTTGGGATGTTATACATACAGGATGCCATACACTACCCTGGCCAGCGGCGCCACCTCTGTCGGTCTGCCACGTCAGCCAGGGCACTTTCCCTGCTCACTCCAACCTTGTTGCACCTCTTATTCCTATTTAAAAGATCCATGCCATGTTCATCTTACAATATGTTCTTCAGAGTAAAATAAATAAATAAGAAAAATCATGACTGGTGGTGATGACAGAAAGGTGTCACAAAGCTGGGACAGGCGTGATAGGCCTCTCTGTGCACATACATCATGATTAGTAAAACAAATACATTTTGTTCCAAGAAAATTGAATGCAATTATGTATAAAGCTATCATCATGACAGAGAAAAAGAAGCCAGATATCATTTTCAGTTAATAATCACAGCCTAATGTAATGCATAATTAGATTTGAACTCTCTGGTCTGCACAATAGGTCAATCCCCAAAGCAACATCTTGTCGTTATTAACAAACAACTTTATTCATTCTAGCCACAAGCCAATTTGACATTAAAAGCAAAAATGTATGTTTTTTTTTTTTTTAAGATTACAGAGAAAGTCAAATATTACTAGTGGAAAATATATTCTCAAAAGTCTTCCCAATTATCAACAAAAAACCTGCTGCTTGCAAAAAAGAAAGATAAACAGGAATATTATTCTTGAATCACATACTAAAAGTTTTCTAGATGGACTTATTACATGATTCTTCCATTTCAAAGACAAGAGAAGGTGTTTCATAGGGGTGCTTGTCAGTATTTCGGTATGCTTGTAGCCTTGCTCACTAAAATGAAACATCCCAAATGTTCAAAACACTGCTCCATGGGTATAATAATAGGCAGGTATTAAAGTCACGGCACACAGAGATCCACAAAAAAGGGAAAAAGGATTATTAAAAAAAACCTTAAAGTACCTATAAATATGTGTTGTCTGAAACAAAGGTAAAATGTGCTTAACAGCTAGCGAGTTTCAATGTAAGTAATTCCTTGCAGGGCTTTCATTTACTTTAATTCGCCTAAAGCTCTACCCTGGTAAAAGTCTTTAAAGTGGCTGAATGATGTATGCTCTTCACATTTACTAGCAATGCTGTTTACAAATCTTAAAACCAAAATGTTGTATTTAGTCTATAAAACAATTACTGTACATGGCTATGCAAAATGTGGAATCTCACTGACCCATATAAGATTTTAAAATTTTGCTGCCATCAAATGTTTGCAGCAATAATGTTACATATAAAAGATTATTTTTGCATTAGAACTGCATATAGGGGGTAATTCCAAGTTGATCGCAGCAGGATTTTTGTTAGTAATTGGGCAAAACCATGTGCACTGCAGGGGAGGCAGATATAACATGTGCAGAGAGAGTTAGATTTGGGTGGGGTGTGTTCAATCTGCAATCTAATTTGCAGTGTAAAAATAAAGCAGCCAGTATTTACCCTGCACAGAAATAAAATAACCCACCCAAATCTAACTCTTTCCGCACATGTTATATCTGCCTCCCCTGCAGTGCACATGGTTTTGCCCAATTGCTATATAAAATCGTGCTGCGATCAACTTGGAATTACCCCCATACTCAGCACACTATAGGGTCTACGTAGTAAGTCTTGGAGACAGTACATGGGGATAAAGTACCAGTCAATAACTGCCATGTTACAGACTGTGTTTGAAAAATGACGGGAGCTGGTTGGTTGGTATGATCTCCGTCCACTTTAACGCTCTCCAAGGCTTAGTACATACACCAGGGGCAGATATAGGGGTCAGGCCACCCGTAGGCACATTATTGATCTCACCCCCCCTCCCAAATCACGTTATTGCACCCTTCATTTAGGCTGGCCCGGGTGCCTCAAGATCACCAAAGCCACCCTAACCACATCCCACTACCACCTCCTGGACCACAATTTGCTGCCCAGTGTCCCACTCCCATCATTTGCTAAAAAAAATATATATAAAAACAATGTTTTTATTAATGTGGGCGCATAATATGGTGACAGGGGCATAATATGGTGACAGGGCATTAGCGTGGGGCCCTAATATGGTGTAAGGGGCATAATATGTTGTTGCTATGCATGTGCATAGGAATTTTTTTTTTTTTTTGCATATATATATATATATTTTTTTTTTTTTTTTTTACATTTTATTATTTATTTATTTTTGGGGATAGGCACTACCTATTTTGTCGGTCCTGGGTCCCACAATTTCTTATGGAAGCCCTGGGCAAAATACACTGGGTTTTATTTTTAATATTAATGGCATTTCAAATTTCTTCGTCAAAACTAATACAGGTTGAGTATCCCATATCCAAATATTCCGAAATACGGAATATTCCGAAATACGGACTTTTTTGAGTGAGACTGAGATAGTGAAACCTTTGTTTTTTGATGGCTTAATGTACACAAACTTTGTTTAATACACAAAGTTATTAAAAATATTGTATTAAATGACCTTCAGGCTGTGTGTATAAGGTATATATGAAACATAAATGAATTGTGTGAATGTACACAAACTTTGTTTAATGCACAAAGTTATAAAAAATATTGGCTAAAATTACCTTCAGGATGTGTGTATATCGTGTATATGTAACATAAATGCATTCTGTGCTTAGCTTTAGGTCCCATCGCCATGATATCTCATTATGGTATGCAATTATTCCAAAATACGGAAAAATCCCATATCCAAAATACCTCTGGTCCCAAGCTTTTTGGATAAGGGAGACTCAACCTGTATTGCAAAACACTGATTAGTAAATCTAGCCCTTTGTTTCTGTGAAATGTAACTTCCTTATTTTTATTTTTTTTACAGTAAAATATTTTTATTCTTAATTATGGATGCAATTGAGACATGATCAAAGCAACTTAAATAGAGAAAAATAAATATTCCATAAGTGAAAAATAAATAAAATATGTATGCATTTTAAATATTGTGACTTTTTAGATCCATTAATTAGTTACTGTGTGTTTTAATTTAAAAAGTGGATAAGATAGCATTTAGATTTCAGTGTTGACCAGGTACAATCAGAAATCAATATAATTTCAAAGACCACAAAGTAACACAGCTACAGTACTGTACATTTGAAGTGCTCCACTTTTATTTGTTCAGACCAGGGTAGCAATGGCTGTAACAGCCCTTTCAGCTACTAATGTGTCCTGAAGGACTGCTTACCTGCTATGAAAATTATCGGTTACCAAAACAATGGGCGCAGACATGAAAATGGTTGACATGGGGCATCAATTTTTTTTACTGTTTTAGGTTTTGTTTTTTCCTTAAGATGACCAGGAACCCCAATAGGTGTACTGCGTCCTCTTGCATGGCTCTACTAGTCCATGTGCACAGTAAAATATTAAAAAGTTAAAAATCATTAAAAAAAAACATTTTTGTGTGTCAACCTGTCCCGTGTCAACCATTTTACTGTGTCAACCATTTTCCTCTGTCGACCATGTCAGTGTCAACCATTAGTGGTCGATCTATTGACTGTCAACCTAAGTGCTGTCGACCTACTGTCCGGTTACCCTATCAGCGCCCTGGGGGCCAAGAGACAAAAGAGGCCCAAAATGCTACTGGCACACAATATGTAGAACACTTTGGGGGTAATTCAGATCTGATCGCTGCTGTGTGTTTTCACACAGCGGGCGATCAGGTCCTAACTGAGCATGCGTATGCACCGCAATGTGCACACGCGTCGGACAACAACAATGGGCATCGCTGGTTAGTGATGGGATGGTGCGAAACATCCAATTGCACGGGCGTTCGCAAGGTGATTAACAGGAAGAGGCCATTTGTGGGTGGTAACTGAGCGTTTACAGGGAGTGTCCGGAAAAACGCAGGCATGCCCAAGTGTTTTCAGGGAGGGTGTCTGACATCATCTCCGGCCCAGATCAGCCTGTTCTCATCGCACTGTAGGAGTAAGTCCTGGGTTGCGCACAGACTGCACAAAGAGAATTTTCGCAGTTCGACGTACACATGCAATCGCACACTTGCAAAGCGAATTTACAATCCCTCTAGAGGCGGCGACTATCTGATCGCAGGACAGCAAAATTAGCAGCCCAGTGATCAGATCTGAATTACCCCCACTGTTCATGTGTTTTCCTGCAAATACTAGCCTGCATACAGTAAGTTTCACATTTTTTGATGCACAAACACTGACTTGCTGTGTGGACACTGCTGGCAGCATTCAAAGAATGAACTTGTGTTCATGTCTCAGGAACTTAGATCCTATGCTGAGTCTTGCTGACTGCTACAGTATGTACAGGAAAACAGAGTTTAAGTGCAGAGTTGCCACAGCTGTCACAGAGCGATGTTGTTCTGTTGATCTAATCTACACAAATAAAAGTGTCACTCTGTTGACTTTGAAGTAATTTCTATACTTTCTCTTGACATATAGTCTTATTTAATTTTACAGTATAAACTAATGATAATTACATTTTCCCATCTTGTTTTTCCACGTTTTACTTGTTATGTCAGTCAAACACAATTTTATGTGTGTGGCGTTTAACATTTGCTGCATGAAACTGACATTCCAATTTCTTGTATGTGATTGATATGACAGCCACTGGTTTTAAAAAGCTCTGTCGTGTTGTTTCTGAAGTGTCAGTGGAAAACAAGTATTTTGTGAGTTTATTAATTTCCAAGGAAATAAGTACTGAGAATAAATTTGTGCTCTTTGGAAATTTACTTATGACCGACTTATCATATTGTAAAAGAATATGTCATTATGTTACAAAGGTAGCCAAATCGTATTTCTGCATAGCAATAGGGATGGGCCAAATAGGAGATTGCATAAAATCAAACTTCCCAGCTTTCCTCCATATTGGAAAAACATTAGACTTGTACCAGTCTGTTATGCAATGAAGAATGAGAATACTGGCAGTCTGCAAAGAAGCACAGATGGCTAATTCTGGCAATATTAAATCGTTTTCTAAATGTTTATCTGCAAAAATAGAAACACCTCGACAATATTCTGTTGTTAAAGCAATTGATTAATATGAAAAAAATGCTTCAATACTAGTTATTTTTGAGCCTGGGCAAGTTTCAAGAATTGCTCTCAATAGATTTTCCGAGCGTAACTGTGCCACTATAAGAAGTACATTTATATAACAAAATGAAGCTCAGTCTACAGGTCAACAGTACTCAATATTCTGTTTAAAGGCACCCAATGCCCCATATAATCTGTTCCCTAGTGATTCTTCCTTACATGCCACTCAGTCATAAAATGGATATTTGAACTTAAGGTGTAAAAACCTGGAATATGAGTCGCACAAGCAGAGTCAGGAAGTGAATAAGGAGGTGTTTTCCATCCTACAGCCCTAAAAGGCTCACATGTAAATTAATCAATTCCTAATACATTGTAATATTATTGCTATCTGTACTTATCTTCTGTATAGAAATATTTGGTAAGCAGCAGATGAATACATTATATGGGGTTATGGGGTCCTTTGACTGCACACCCTAATTCTAAATATAAAACTTGCTACCATGATGAGACTTGTACTTGCACATAGAAAAGAGAGAAAATGCAGATGTACACTCTAAAATACTAAGCACTGCTAATCAAAATACATATAATGAACTCAGCAATTTAACAGAACAAAACTGAGGCGCTTAGCATAATTTTTGCCCAAAAATATAGGCCAATCAACCATGACCAGGTGACCTCATCTGTTGGTTCACCAACACTAAGGTTCAAGTCCAGGGCACTGGACTTAAACTTTAGTGTTGGGGAACCACCTTTCAGATTAATAAATTGTATGGTTTATTTGCTTTGCATATGTTAAAATCTGGATTGCAGTTTCAGATATGGGCCTTATGTAAAAGCCTACAAGATGCAGGCAAGATGGAGACAATTCCGGTGAGAGACATTAATTTAAGAAGCAAAACTAGGGCTGGATCATAGTTTATAAGGGACTCTGAATAACTAACTTTTGGGGACCCCTACCAATAAAATTGTCAATACGATATGCTGACGATGTTATTACAAAGTATAGTGTGTAAATAATCCCAGCACCACAAATGTGTTAAACACATTATAATGGCCACAGTTCACACTATGCCACACAGAAACTCTAGTTCACATATGGAATAAAACAAAAGACCTTGGAAATCTCTACAGCGCTGTTTTTAGTCAATTTTATAATCAATCCATTCCGTTTTTTCTTCCTTTTATACATCACTGCTACCACTTCTGATAGTCACATCCATATGATAGATGCAGTCCAGTCATAACAAAAGTCAAATATGAGAAATTTATTAAAAAACTGTAAAACAAAAAGGTTCTTCTTTGTTCTAGACAGCACATATTTCAGCAGGTATCACAGTTCGGCTTTTCATTTAAACAAGGAGTTATCTCACCGGACCTCCTGGACACCGACTGTAATTACGGCATTCCCCCTCCTCCGAGAATATAGCTACTACCCAGAACTGTGCACTTGAGGGCTTTTCTGCCGTTGGTCGTCCTCCGGCTCTCTATCCTGAGACCAAACCCCTTGTGACACTGATCCTCCCGCTGTGCATCCTGTCTGATTTACCAGCTCGTGGCTCTATCCTCACATGCAGAGTGACCAAATCCACCTACTGCCGCCGACGCATTTCTACCCAATCAGGGTCTTTGCCAAGGCATAGGTGGGTTTGGTCTCTAATTTATAGTCTGTCCTAGAAATCCGGTGTGCTAACTCCTTCATACATTTATACAGGTTCCAGCTTCTATTATACATGCACCGGGGCATTTTAAAGGTGCATGTCACATTTTTTCATCTTATACTAAAAATACAACTTCATTACACAACTTTAAAAAATTCATATAATGCTGGACTGTTTATTTAATTTCATATAATTACTTCAATTCAACAGCATCATACGGTCACACCGTTTCCATTAATATCATCATACTGTCATATAATTTCCATTAAAATAAACTTCAATCTTCATAATAAATAAACTTGACTAAATGGCTGCTTTTACCTAAAGAAACCATTTCATCTCAAAGTCACCATTTAGTCCGTCTGGCTGCAAGGTTTTTTAGCTCATATATCCAAAGCATCTCCTTTTTTTTTACCAGACAGGCTGCTTAATCATGTTTTCTCCAATTACCCTTGACCTGTTCAATAGCTATAAAATTAACTATACTACTAATTGAACACTTATGTTCCTCTTTACAGTGTGCTGACAAACAATGATTCTCAAACCCCTTTCTTATGTTATTCATATGTTCTCTCATCCTGACTTTAAGGGGTCTACTCGTCCTCCCCACATATTGTTTGCTGCATATACACTGTATCAAATAAACAATGTTACTGCTATCACATGTCATGAAGTGATTAATTTTATACTGTTTCTTTGTTGCAGATGATATAAAAGTTTCCATTTTACTTCCTTCATTTCCCTTAATGGATTTACATGCCATATACAAACCGCACCTAAAAAACCCTTTTGATCTCACTCGTGTTGTCATGGTGGGGGTAGGGATTAAAGCACTTTTAACCAAAAGATCCTTTAAATTTGGGGCTTTTTTATTTATCACCCTTGGTTTTTCTGGCAATATTTCTTCCAGTATAGAGTCACTCCTGAGGATTTCTTCAGCACTCCCTCAATATTTTTATACTTATATTTTTATACTTATATATGTTGTTACAAAGGAGACCAAAAAAATCATCTTTTTTCCCCCTCCTACTTGGCTGTAATAAAGTGTCCCTTTTGATTTCATCAATGCTTTCCAGTGTATTCTGTAGAGCATTAGAATTATAGCCTTTCTGCACAAATTGGCTTTTTATTACCTGGACCTGCTGTTTATAAATGAGGCCCTCGGGGCAGTTCCATTTTAAATGCCGGAACTGACTTCCCGGTAGCCCCTTCAGCCAATTTGGATGGTGGCTACTATCCTTTCTAATAAAGGAATTACTATCCATATGTTTTGTGTAATTTTGAGTATGAATAGTCAAAACCTTAATGTATACTGTCAAATCCAAAAAGTTGATATTACAAACACTCTGGGTGTAGGTTAGTACTACTCCAAAGTCATTGTCATTCAATTTATTCTGGAATTCTAGAAGGGTTTCTTCCCCTCTTCTCCACACAAAGATGATATAGTCTATTTACCTATTTAGAGTACAAGACCCGCCCCCAGCCCGCCCCAAACATGGCGCTCCTCCCATGAGCCCATGAATATATTAGCGAAGCTGGGGGTGAATCTCATACCCATTGCCGTCTCAAGGTGCTGCAGATAGTGCGTATCTATAAAGAAAAAATTATTATTGGTCAGAATGAATCTTAGGCCTTCCAAAATTAACTTCTTCAAATTATCTTCAGTATTCTCCTTTAAAAGGACACTCTCTATAGCCTAAATCCCTCTATCATGCTCTATTATTGAATACAGGTACCCGACATCCGTGGAAACTTTTATATCAACTGCAACAAAGAAACAGTATAAAATAAATCACTTCACGACATGTGATATATGCATTATCAATATGTGGGGAGGACGAGTAGACCCTTTAAAGTCAGGATGAGAGAACATATGAATAACATAAGAAAGGGGTTTGAGAATCATTGTTTGTCAGTGCACTGTAAAGAGGAACATAAGTGTTCAATTAGTAGTATAGTTAATTTTAAAGCTATTGAACAGGTCAAGGGTAATTGGAGAAACAATGATTCAGCAGCTTGTCTGGCAAAAAAGGAGATGCTTTGGATATATGAGCTAAAAACCTTACAGCCAGATGGACTAAATGGTGACTTTGAGATGAAGTGGTTTCTTTAGGTAAAAGCAGCCATTTAGTCAAGTTTATTTATTATGAAAATTGAAGTTTATTTTAATGGAAATGATATGACAGTATGATGATATTAATGGAAACGGTGTGACTGTATGATGCTGTTGAATTGAAGTAATGAAGGCCATATATGAAATTAAATAAAGTAAAGTAGAACCTGTACAGTTGAAATAGATTTACAGTCCAGCATTATGTGAATTTTTTAAAGTTGTATAAGGGAGTTGTGTTTTTAGTTTAAGATGAAAAAATGTGACATGCACCTTTAAAATGCCCCGGTGCATGTATAATAGAAGCCATAACCTGTATAAATGTATGAAGGAGTTAGCACACCAGATTTCTAGGACACAGTATAAATTAGTGACCAGACCAAACCCACCTATGCCTTGACAAAGACCCTGATTGGGTAGAAACACATCGGCGGCAGTAGGCGGATTTGGTCACTCTGCGTGTGAGGCTAGAGCCACGAGCCGGTAAATCAGACACGACGCACAGCGGGAGGATCAGCGGCACAAGGGGTTCAGACTCAGGATAGAGAGCCGGAGGACGACTAATGGCAGAAAAGCCCTCAAGTGAACAGCTCTGGGTAGTAGCTATATTCTCGGAGGAGGGGGAACACCGTAATTACAATCGGTGTCTGGGAGGTTCGGTTAGATAACTCCTTGTTTAAATTGAAAGCCGAACTGTGATACATGCTGAAATATGTGCTGTCTAGAACAAAGAAGAACCTTTTTGTTTTAAAGTTTTTTAATAAATTTCTCATATTTGACTTTTATTATGATTGGACTGCATCTGTGCTGTAGAGATTTTCAAGGTCTTTTGTTTTATTCCATATGGTGTTGTGTTGATTGGCTGATCAGCATTCTCTTGGAAAGTACAGCTGCAGTTTATTCTTAAGCGCTTGAAGAAGGATCCCACTGTGTGTGTATTTTTCTAGTTCACATATGCCACAGTGCCTCTACACTGATACTGTAGCTATCTATGGGGGACCCTTTGTGTGAGAGCCCCTGGATGACCACCCTGTCTGCCCTGTTGTTACTCGTGCACTAGACAAAACCAACCTATATAGGCAATTGCACCAGAATCATGCTCGCACTTTCATCTCACAGTCTATTACATAAAGCCCATGGTGCTTTTGCGAATAGAGTTTTATGTGATGTTTGGACTTTATTAAATCTCAAGGTTTACTGTACAAACTACATATAAAATCCCAAAACCATTGAAGAAATGCTTTTTGTTGTGTAGGTATAGCAGTCCACAGAGAAAGTACTGTATGAGAGCTACACAAGATGAATGACTCTTCATATGTATGGTTGGAATCCATTTGGAATGCTTGGGGTTTAGGTGGTGTTTGACATATGTAGACCATTCCTGAAATTTATTAAAAATCATATAAAGAAAAAACCCTTTTCTTTTCCAACACTGTCCTTACCTCCCTTCTTATTACATTGTTTAGCTAGGCTCCTGATAGTAATTTGGGGACAGATTTATTAAGCCTGGCGAAGTGATAAGTGGAAGGTGTTAATGCACCAGCCAGTCAGCTACTAACTGTCATTAGTCAAACCCAGCCTGTAACATGGTAGTTAGAAGCTAATTGGCTGATACTTTATCACCTTTCACTTTATCACTTCACCAGGCTTAAATCTGCCCCTTTATCACTTGGAGACTATCAGGAGACTGCCAGTCACAACACCTCCCCCTACATCCCACCCACTGAGAATCCTGACAGTCGGCAAGCCAGTAAGGGGCTTTTGCGCTCAAACCCCTACCCCCACCATCATTCCACTGCCGGGATACCGGCGGAGGTATGCTGAATGACGGTTTCCTGACCGCAGATCATGCATACCCAACCCATACATACTTATTACAGGTAGTTTCAGAGTAGGAGAACGAAGTGTTATGAAGAGACAGAGAGAGAGTGGGCTGTAGACCCTGGCGGAGAGAGACTATGATTTGATTTTTAAAAGTGAAGCTGTATGAATATACATAATGAAGTTGTATGAATGTATGAGAGTTAGTTATCAAAATCAATTAATGATGTTTAATTAGAGAACATACATGTAAATACATGTAGCACATGTACCAATGGACATTCCAAACAGCAGTGTACAGTATATGTGGAAGGTGATTTTATTTTCTTTTTAATACAACAGCAAGGTAGTTCTAAAAAGTTAAGCAAAAAGGGTGTTTTACAATATGGGCAAAGAGGCATCTTATTTTAACTTCACAGGTCGCCCAAATAAATACTTTATTTTTCTCAATCTTTATATGTTAGTTTTTCTCTTCCAATCACTCAGTTAAATGCCAGGATAGAATATAAAATTGTAGAGGCTTTAAATAAATTATATATTCCCATTAAAATTTTAGGAGCACCTACTTTTAGACAACAAGGAAAATATGTTCTGTATTGTAAATTTATATGTAAATTAATATATATTATAGCCACTTTACGTAATAACATGTAGACTTCAAATAGCTAATTATCTTATTTCTACTAAGAAAGGTTTAGCAATAATTAAAATAATTAATAAATTAATTGTGTATTTTAAAGTGTTTATTGCCTGGTTTCCAGCTATCACTAACTCACGTTGACTATACATAAAAAAGCAACGTATATAAGATGAAGTTTGACAGCCATCCAAGTGACTTAAATTATTTATCTGGAAAAGATGCTTACTCAAACCAGTCAAGCAGCAGTAACCAAACAAGATCATAGAAGACAAAGTCAGTGTCAAGAAAGTGGATGTCATGAGAACATGGCCAAGCCAGAGAACAGACTTAATTGTTTGTTAGCATTCAGGGCTTGACATGTCACTGAGTAGAAGAGTTTAATGTTTAGTAGCAAATACCATAGGGAAAGGTTGGGTTCTATAAATATGGTCCTTTGTATTTGCTGATTATAACATATAAATGCCTGAAGCCAGAATAAGACATAGGTATTTACCCGAGGTTTAATAGAGAATTAAAGGCAATACATTGCCACCACCTCGTGCATCTTGTTTAATCAGGGAATTGCCTTTCGTTCTAGCTCAAGATACTGAGCTACATTTTCAGTGATGCAGGAAGAATCTAGACTTATAGTACAATTTACCAGTTTAAAGTTGTAGACTGAACCGATATTCACATGAATCCAGACATCAGCAACATCACTAGTGTTAAAGTAAATTAATAGATTGCATCATCATATCATGAAGATCGATTTAACCCACTAAATACTATAACTGCCCTAAAATCATACATGTGCCTGGCAGTTTAAAGTAACATCTGTCAATTTGGGATTTTGGTCTAATTACAGTAGTTTTCCAGCAGCTGCTATTGGGTTCATTGGGTTTAAGTGAGTGAAAGATATTTCTAAGAACAAATTCAGGGAAAATTCTTGAAATCACACAATGTTTTTAAAGTAAGAATACAGGTATCTAGATTATGTGGCTTTCTAGAACATAATTATACTGATGTATATATATATATATATATATATATATATATAATGAAGACAGTAACGCAATCAAGCTGTGGAAGTCAACTTCAACAGCTTGATTGCGTTGTCTTCATTTTGTTTGTCCACGGTGCCAACCACACTTTGCCTACATATTGGGGCAGGTGGGGCACCCGAGCAGCTGCAGTACATAGTTTTTGTGAGTGCTGGATGACCTTCTTTGCCTAAATATATATATATATATATATACACACACACCATCAAACAGACAGCTGAGCGGCACTCATAGAGACTGGCAACAAGTAAATAAACTGCTCAGAGTTTAAAGGCTGTAGTCAACGTTTCAGAGATGGCTCTTTTATCAGATCCAGCTGTCTCTTTGATGCATGGTTTTCCCAGGTCGGCAACAGAGCAAGTTGTTATTTCGATGGAGGTAGGAGTGCCAGACACCACAAACTGATATATATATATATATATATATATATATACACAGAAAAAAGATTAATATTGTGTCACATATGATAAAGACGAATGTATCAGATATGTTGTTCAAATTATAATAATATACGTGTGAAGACACTCCCCAGTAAAATTAAGAGGTGTCTGCTCTCTCCCCCAAAAACAGGGATGGTAACTCCCTAAACTAATGGAAATAGCAAAAAAGGAATGGGAGGTGTAAAGCGACCACTGGTGTCTACAATGAGGTAAGATACCAAATTGATAAAGATTTTAACAATTTATTAACAAAGTTACCAGTTCTCTCTGTAATGCACAGTTTGGAAAAATGGGACAAGACAGACATACATAAAAAAACAACGTTAAAAATAATAATCAATTACTTATAAAAGGGATTAAAAAATGAAATAAATAATTTTTTAAGAGAAGTATAATCTTATCTGGATATGAGGTCATTACAGGTTGCCAAACACGTTTCGTCTCACAGACTTGATGAAGAAATAATTTGATAACTAACATTTGCAACCAGCAAATCACAGGTTTTCAGGCCTATAGAAATTGATAAATGTAGAAAGTAGGAATTGATAATTAATTTATAAATTACAGATGTGTCCTACTTCATTGTTGCTGCAATCACATTAAACAGCTCTTTTAGTCACACCTGGTTGTGAGTGAATTTACTAACATCATGTGTCTTTTTGTGAATTTTTCCCTGAAAATTCATCTTATTCACATGGCAAGTTGACTCTGCTTATTAAAAAGATATGCAACATACTAATATTCTGTATGCAAGTGCAGCGCTACAGTGTTTTTCTGGTAAACACTGTTATATAACAATTCATATGTAGATACAGGCGTAGTTGCATACATAATATAGTCATGCCACATATCATGTTAATAAGCAGAGTCTGCTTGTGCATCTTATTCACACAGTGATGCGACTATACAAATAAGACACATTTTCAGCAAAAAAGATGACTAATATTTGCAGCGTTGCATGGTGCATCGCGTATTGAGGCTAAATGTGTGAGGACACAAATGTAATAATAAATGGACCCAACAAATTAATTTCAATGTCACCTTTACCTATACCTAAAGAAAGCACTTGACAGTGGGATTTTGAACAAAGCGTTTGAATTTTCAAATATCACTCATCCAAGGATACCTTATTTATATTGTTTGCCAAACCTACACAAAAATCAAAGTAACCCAAAGTGAAGACTGATCATCTTGGGCATTGATTCACTTACATCATCTCTCTTGAGATATGTTGACATATATCTGCAAAAGTTGGTATCCAAATTTCGATTTTATTTAAGAGACTCAACATTAGATAATAAGATAATAAAAGTCATTTTTTAGCCTTATTTTAGACTGTCACAAATGATTATTCTAAACTCCTAACACTTTTTTTTTACTAATCTCTAAGTCCCCTCTTTGTACTGTTCACAATTCCACACAGACTCTGAGCCACAATGCATGTCAGGGCTTCAGAGCCTCTGCTGTGCACACTTTGCTGGCTAATCAGTCACTGTGATATGATCACATGATTAGACCAGTTTTTTCCTCACCACACCTAAATATTCCCCTCTCACAATGCCTCTTCGGGCAAGGTTATTGCCGGGTTAACCTGGGTCACTGTTCAGTGTGAAAGAGTCTCCAAAACAAAGAAAACTCAGGTCCAGTGATCCGGGAATCCAACCTGGTTAGTTTGCAGAGTTGGACACAGGAAGGAAGGACCCCAGTTAAGGTGCAGTGTGAATGGGTAACCCATCTGACCCAGGTCTCGTTTGCAACATAAGGAGAGATAGATTCATAGCCCTTGGTAATGATGTCATCTCTAAAAATTGGCAGAATATTTCAATGCACAAATTCTGCGGTATGAAAGGGGAATATCTCGGGTCTGCCACAGATTGGTACCATGTTCCAAATCCCAGGTCAGACCTGGGATATTGGTGTAAAAGGGGTATTACAGAGCCTCTGCTTAAAACTTACAGAGTCTAAGCTTTATTTACATATCACTGAGCAACCAGTCACAGTATACACAGAGCTATTAATTGTACTACTAATGATCACAAGCTCTCACATACTATCTAAGAGGAAGGCTAAATCCTTCTGTCCTCCCTCTGTCTTTATATATACATATATATATATATATATATTTATATATACATACATATACACTTTATCTCTCACCAAAGCTTAACACGTAGACCCTTATGTCATGACATTGGCATGTAATGACAGTTCTATGACCACTGACCCCTCCATGCACAAGAGAGAGTTAGGAGCAGGAGCAATATTTAAAAAAAAATACATGTGCCACCTTACAGATATAATAAATAAAGCTGACCAACAATTTATTGTCATATTTTACATGTTTTTTTTAATTTATAAAATATCTTAAGTTTATTAAGGATTTAATGATTTCATTTAGATCCTGATACTTTTACCAATGAAAACTGTGTTTTATCTCACTAAGGGGGACATGTACACTACGAAGTCTTGGAAGGGTATAAAGTCAAGCTAGATAAAGTACTGACCATCTCCTAACTGCCATGTTACAGGGCTTTGGGTAGGAAATGCCGGCAGTCGGGATGTCGGTGCTCAGAAGACCGACATGGGGAAGGTAAGTTTATTTACCTTATCCCAATGCCCCCTTAACCCTCCCCTCCCTGCAGCCTAATCCTAAACCTAATCCTCCCACCCTGCAGCCTAACCCTAACCATCCTCGGTGGTGCCTAAACCTAACCCCCCTTCCTGCAATCTAAACCTAACCCTCCCTCCCCTGTAGACTAACCCTAACCCCCATTCCCCTCAGCCTAACCCTACCTTCCCTGCAGCCTAATCCTAACCATTCCCACACAGCCTAAACCACCTCCCTTCCCCTGCGGCTTACCTGCCTGACGGCCTGGTCCTTGATCATTGGGTGTCCTGGCAGTTAGGATTCCGGCACCGGGATTGTGCTCCTTGTTGGGATGCTGTCACCAGCATTTTGAACAGTGTCTGGATTCCGGCATCAGTATTTCGACTTCAAGGATCCCGACTGCCGAGATCCTGACCAGCTGTGTTTGAAAAAAATGGGTCTTAACGTGTTAAATCCTTTTCTTGGAGTCTATAGGGGGCACATGAGGCATAACGCTGAGTATAGGATGGCTGGAAGCTAGGCAGGCACCAAAGGGGTTACTTTTAATAACCCAGCAGGCCTTGTCTTACTGTCCCCTATACCCTGCCACAGACCCTAGGCCTGCTAGTTTTAGTAGCATGCCCAAGGTAGGAGCGGACAGAAAGAGGAAGGAAGAACACATAACATACAGAAGCACACTGATAAGATGATTGGCCACACACCACTAACACAGGAAGAACTCACGCAAGACAGATGCGTCAGTAAGGGCGTCCTGTGCCCCCTATGGACTCCAAGAATAGGAATGAATGAGGTAAGAGCATAAATCTAATTTTCATGAGCATCCACTAGGGGGCACAGGAGGCATAATGCTGGGACATCCTAAAGCTGTCCTGTTAAGGGTGGGGTCCAAAGGCTGTGTCAGCCAAAGCAAAGGTATAAAATCAACTCAACTTAATACAAAATACAGGTTGAACATCACGTTCATCGCATTTTGCCTCTTTTCAACCTCAATTACTATGTTACTATGTTACTATATGAATAAAGCTTAATGAAGGTTTGGGCAGAAGTCCAAAGTTGTTCAGCAGAGTCTCCATGAGAGGTTGCCCACGAAGTACCCACAGCTCATGTAGAATGAGCTGTAAGCCCCCCTGCAGGGGTAGGAATGTTTGCTGCCGAGTAGGCATGATGAACCATCAAATGGAGCCACCTGGCCAAGGTCTGCTTAGTAGCTAGCCCCGTTTGCGGGAATCCAGCAATACACACAGGGAATACAATTTGTGGATATCCCTAGTCCTGTCAACATAAATGTGAAGATCCTGCACCACATCCATGGAAGCCTCCTCCGGAGGCACATTCCACAAAGCCGGTAGTACAATTTCCTGGCTCAGATGAAACCAGGAGATAACCTTGGGCAGGAAGCCCAAGCAAGTGCAGAGGACTGCATTATCCAGATGAAACACCAGGAAGGGCGAGCGTCAAGACAAAGGCACCGAGGTCCGAGTACCGCTGGGCTGAAGATAAAGCCAAGAGGAATAAGGTCTTCCAGGTAAGCCAACCTAGGTCAACTGATTCCAGTGGCTCAAGTAAAGGTATATAATTTGCACACCGCGCCAATAATCACCTGCAGCTTAGGTATACCTAGGATGAGACTCCTCACCAGTCTCAGAACAATCGGAAATACAATACAATTAGGTATAACAATAGCGCTGATAACAGTTGATCACATACAGAGTCAGCTTACATCAATAATGATATTCCACTTGTTCAGTCACTCAATACTCTATGCGTAGCAATCCACTGGTGGATGTATTCACCTCTTTTAGAGGGAGGGATTCACCTTTAGATAATCCAAAAACAAATGGACATGGTGCAAGTACAGCCAGATAATTTGGATAAAAGGTGATTTTAATACAAAAAACTCACAAACAGAGAAAGAAAATAGGCATATAACCACTTTTGTGGGTTAAGGACATATGACCAGGCATCAACACTGTTACCCTCCCAGATCGTTAACAAGGAAGCAGATCGGAGTTCCGGAACCTCGAATCCACTGTGTTTCTAGCCCCTTTTTTATGTTATATGTATGTTCGGCTAGGCGTGTTTTTAAATTCCTACTTGTCTTGCCAATGTAGAACAAGTTACAAGTACAGGATAAAACATATATAACATTCTTTGTGTTACAAGTAATGAAGTTATGGATTTGAAATTTATCCCCATTAACTTCAAATTCTTTCTGTTTACTGGGGCCCTTTACCAGCCGACACATGGGGCATAGTCCACATCTATGAAAACCATGGCTCCTAGTGCTGGAGCGCTTGGTATCATTCATAGCACTATGTACCAGTTCATCCTTAATATTTTTGGCTCTTCTATATGTAAATAGAGGCCTATCAGGGATCTCCTTCCCCAATACAGGATCCTCTTTTAATACTCTCCAATGTTTCTTAAAAATGGACTCAATTTCCCTATGTTGAATATTAAAATCACTAATAAAATTCCAAGTATGAGGATGGCTATCTGTGTCTTGAGTTTTTTTGTCCAAAAGGGACTTTCTATCTACAGATTCCAATCGCAGTTTTGAAGATAACAACTCTTCCTGCTTATAACCCTTCTCAAGGAATCTCCCACTCATTTCACCAATCTGCTGATCACATATACTTTCTTCGGTACAGTTACGTTTTACTCTTAAAAACTGGCCATAGGGGATCCCATCAAGCCAGCTTTTGTGATGAAGACTGCTTTTCTCTATATAGCTGTTAGAATCAGTTTCCTTTCTATAAAGCTTAGTAAAGAGAGTGTTATCCTTTACATAAATACATAAATCAAGAAAGGTAATGTCAGTTTTACTCATAGTGAAGGTGAGGTTAATGTTATAATCGTTTATATTGAGGTTCTGACAAAAAACCTTCAACTCCTCATCAGTTCCACTCCAAATGAATAGGACATCGTCTATAAAACGTCGCCAGGACACCAGACTCGACCCCAGCAGACCATCATGCCATACCATAGTGGTCTCCCAATATGCCATAAATAGATTGGCGTAGCTGGGGGCGAATCTGGTGCCCATGGCGGTCCCAATAAGCTGGACACTTATGGACACTTTAAGGACCTTGTGAACAATAAACCTATAATAACACTACAAAATGGACATCTGGAACGCATTCTGGAAGAAAAAGGTCTAACTTCCGGTTTTTCGGAGCTGGAACGCATCGTGGAACGCAAATGACGCACTTCCGGTTCCGGTAAATCACCGCGATCGTCATTTCCGGAAGAGGATCAGCAGAAACGGACGAAAATTGATTAGAAGTCACAAGTGTAGCCAATTCTACCTGATTAGTTAGGGTATTTAGGAAGCATCTATTCAGTCAGCCACCATGCCTCTGATGAAGGACTAAGGTCCGAAAAGCTTCAGGCGTGGTGACTGACGTTTCTGGGGACTACTGTTGGACTGAACGGCTTCCTGTTTACCAGTGGATTCGAGGTTCCGGAACTCCGATCTGCTTCCTTGTTAACGATCTGGGAGGGTAACAGTGTTGATGCCTGGTCATATGTCCTTAACCCACAAAAGTGGTTATATGCCTATTTTCTTTCTCTGTTTGTGAGTTTTTTGTATTAAAATCACCTTTTATCCAAATTATCTGGCTGTACTTGCACCATGTCCATTTGTTTTTGGATTATCTAAAGGTGAATCCCTCCCTCTAAAAGAGGTGAATACATCCACCAGTGGATTGCTACGCATAGAGTATTGAGTGACTGAACAAGTGGAATATCATTATTGATGTAAGCTGACTCTGTATGTGATCAACTGTTATCAGCGCTATTGTGATTCCAGTGGCTCAAAGGGAGAGGATTGGAGGGCCAGAAGCACCAGGGAAAGATCCCACAGGGCTACTGGAGAAACAAAGGGCAGCTGGACATGGGGGACTCCCTATAGAAATGTTTTAAAATCTGACAAGGTAGCCAGCTGCTGCTACAAAAAGAACCAAATGGGCCAACACCTGAACCTTCAGGGATGACAATCTAAGGCCCAGGTCCATACCCGACTGAAGAAATGCTAAAAGTCAGGCTAGAGAAAAGGATCTAGGGTTAAAATTTCTAGAGGAACACCACGCAAAGTAGGTTTCCAGACTCGATGGTAGATATTGGCCGACGAAGCCTTCCTGGCATAGAGCATAGTCTGGATGACTGTCCATGTAAAACCTTACCTTCTCAGGATGAATGTCTCAATAGCCATCCTGTCAAAGTGAGGCGGCTGAGATTTGGATGGAGTTATGGACCCTGTAACAGGAGGTCCGGATGTAATGGAAGACATCACAGTGTGTCGATGGACAGACTGAGGAGATCCACGTACCACAAGCGATGCAGCCAATCCGGGGCCACCAGGATAATTGTGCCTCCTTCTCATTTTAATTTCCACAGGAAAGCAAGGAGATTGGTGGAAAGATGTACATGAGTGGAAACGTCCAAGAAGCCATCAAAGCATCCACCAGAAATGCTTCTGGATCCCGTGTGGGAGAGCCATATCTGTGAACTTGTCTGTTGTGAGGTCTATGTCCGGAATTCCACACTTTCTGACCAACCTGCCAAACACTTCCGGATGTAGTACATGCCCTGACTACTGAGGAAGTCTGCTTCCCAGTTGAGCACCCCTGGAATGAACACCGCTGATAGAGCCGGGATATGCTGTTCCGCCAAGTGATAGATCTTGAAGATTTCCTGCAAGTACCTTGACTGCATGTGCCGCCCTGGTGGTTGATGTAAACAACTGCCATTGAATTGTCCGAGTGTACTTTGACTATGAGTTGAGGAGAGACTGAACGGAGAGAAACGCCCAGTGAATTGCTTGCAATTCCAACACATTGCTGGGGACTGCCCCCCACCCCTGAAGACTGGCATCGGTGGTGATCAAGGTCCATTCTAGACCTGGAAGGGGGGCCCTTTTTCCAGATTGGAACGAAGGAGCCACCACATCAGGGATACCCGTACTTCCTGAGGGAGAACCAGGGTCTGCGATTTGATGTGGAAAGTAGAAACGTCCCACTGCGAATAACTTTCAATTGTAGAGCGTGAGAGTGGAACTGAGCATACTCCACCACATCGAATGCCACCACCATGGAGCCCTGAATCCGCATGCAGGCATGGATGGATACACTGAGGGTGATTGAGCATCCTAATTCTGGATTGAATGACGAGGATCATGTCCTGTGGAAGGAAGACTTGCTGGACTCTGGAGTCTAGTAAGGCTCCCAAATAGTGTGTTTCCTGTGAGGCGTTAAGGACAATTTCATATAATTTATTCTTCAGCTGTGCAACTGCAGAATATCCACCATCGACTGAATTTGGGCTGAGAGTTCCTCCTGATACTGAGCTAGGAGGAGGAGGTCATCCAAGTAGGGTAAGAGCTATATCACTTGGCACCGCAAGTGTGCTGCTATCACTGCCATGATCTTATTGAAGACTCGCGGAGCTGTTGACAGACCAAATGTCAACTCTTGAAATTTGTAGTGCTCTTCTCGCACAACAAACCGCAGAAAACTTTGAATGCCTGGGCGAATGGGAACATGCAAATATGCGTCCCGGATATCCAGAGATGCCATGTAATCCCCTGGTTCCAGAGCCAGAATGATAGAGTGCAGAGACTCCATGCGGAATTTGGGAACTCTCAGATATATGTTTAATGCTTTGAGGTTGAGATTCGGTCGAGAGGAACTGTCCGGCTTCTGAACCAGAAAGAGAGAGGTGTAAAAACCCTGACCTTTCTGATCCCAAGTCACTGGAACAATGACGTTGGAGGCGAGAAGGGAGCTGACCCACAGGTGTGTGTGGACCGTTGCTGGGGCATGCCGCGGTGGCTGTGTGACGTTACACATAGCCGCTGTGACCCAAAACATGGCAGGTAGCCGTCTGCCACTGCAGCTAGGCTGTGTAGACAGGAAGCTACTCGCCGGGTGTGAAAGCATTGCCGCCATCCGATGCTTTCGCACTTCTGCATGGGGGGGTTGGGCTTGACATGTGGGGCGGACTAGCCCTGTGCTTTGTGTCCCCCCACATGTCAGAGATTCTGGTCGTAGATATGCTCATTTTAGCACATCTACGATCAGCTCTGAATTAGGCCCTTTATTTTGAGCTTTGGAATTCAAATAACTGTAGGAAAGCCATTGTGATAAGTGTGGCCATATGTAACAAGTTTAACAATACAACAGTGGTTCATGCCATCATGAGGAAAATGTGCTGTGTGGTACCGGGTGTGGTTCATAGGGATTACCACACTTAGGTTGACAGTGTCTAGGTCGACCACTATTGGTCGACAATGACTAAGCTGACACCTAAAATAGGTCGACACAAGCATTAGGACATGTGCAAGGTCGACATGATTTATTTATTTATTTTGGCATTGTTTTCTTCGTAGAGTGACCGGAACCCCAATTAGTGCACCATGTTGCTCGCCATGCTTCGGGCAAGGTGCCTCGCTCCACAACCGATGCGCTCGGCACAGGTTACTGTTCCCAACCGTAGTCCACGTGGATCGTTAAGTATGAAAAAGTTTAAAAAATTTGAAAAAAAAGTGAAAAACTCATTTCAACCTAGTGACTATGTCGACCTAGTACATGTCAACCTAGTGACCTAAGTGTGGTCGACCTAGAGACAAGATACCGTGGTACCTTATGCAGTTTTTCCTGCAACTTTTATTTCCCCTGTGTGCAATGGCAGTTGGCAGTAGCTATTGTAATCTCCAGAAATAGGCTGCAGGGGACTGTTTGTGCAGCCTCTGACTTCAATCTATAATTCATTTAATTTTAAAAAGAAAAAATATTACTGTGTACTGTACAGTATATAGTACATGGTATAAAAATACCAATTACTTTTTTGGAAACACATGCCTAAAATTGAGTTGGAAATAAACAGGAAAATAATGCAGATTTATTATGAGGAGTTGAATATGCTGTAGGTGTTAATAATAATTAATAGTCCTAAATCTAGTGACAGAAGATTATGAAGCGGAGGAGGCATCGCTGCTGCCCTGAGACCCCTGTGTTGGGTTGCCACACAGTAGGAAAGTAATTATTAACCCCAATGTTAGACAAAATATAAGGATCTAAAGTAACAAGCTAAAGAACACAACCACTGCATATATGAAGCTAGGAAAAATATTACTGTACATTGTAGTATAAAAAATTAATATTTGCATGAAAGCACAAAAAGTTACATTCCATGGGGACTGCTTTTGCAATCATTGACAGGGGTAAATACCACTTATGCTAAAAATGAGCAGATTTTTTATTATGATAAATAATCCCCTATAGGGGCATATGTACTAAGCTTTGGAGAGAGATAAAGGGAAGAGAAATAAACTACCAACCAATCAATTCCTAACTGTCATTTCTTGAGCGTCCACTAGGGGGCACAGGAGGAAAAAACGCAGGGTATAGGATGGCTGGGAGCTAGGCAGGCACCAAAGGGGTTACTTTTAATTACCCAACAGGCCTTATCTCCCTGTCCCCTATACCCTGCTCCCAACCCCAGGCCCGCCAGTTTTTTCTTTGGTGCCAAGACAGGAGCAGGCACCTTTACTTAGGGGGTGCTGTTTCACAGCCTCAAGTTACTTTTTTAGTTAGTTTTTCCTTCTTTTTTTTTTCTACAGTGCCGTGAAGACAGAGCGTGATGCGGATGAACGTGTCAGGCGCTCAGCACACCCGCTCCGATACCCGCTGCCTTTGGCGGCAGTGCTGGTAATTGGACCAGCGACTTCCGCCACAGGATACCGAGCCACCGGAGGATTCCCTGCAGCCGGGGCCGGGAGGGGCTTGCTAGCAGCACAGCTCATGGCCTGCCCCTGGGAATCTCATCCTCCTCTCTCTCTCTTTATGTCCCTTTCAAAAAAATGCTGAGCAGCCATTTTAAAGCATATTGCTGCTGGGACTTTGCACAGAGAAGAAGGCTTGGGCTCAGTCTCCCCTGTACCTCACTCCAGTAGCCAGGTCCTGCATTTATATCTCCTGCCTGCTTAATAGCTGGACATTGGAGTATCTTTTCCCATTTATTATTTAAACCATTGTGTGTCTGTGTGTTTCAATATTCTTTCTCCACAGGATCTTGTCGATGCTGACCTGTGCAAAGAGTGTGTCACAACTCCGCTGCGGGAGGCCCCTGCACCTGCAGCAGTATCACTGGAACCGGCGTGGGCAACCACGTTGACACAGGTAATGGCGCAGCTCGTGGATTGCTTGGCCACACCACAGCCTAATCCCCCTGATACGGTACCTCTTAATACATCTGCTACAGTGGGTCCTGCATATGCTGTTCCGCTACCACTGGTAGAGCCCCCATTCATGTAGACCTTTGCGCAGTCAGTTCAATGCCTGTCGCAGTTCTCTGCTTCCATGCAACAACTCATGGATAGAGAAAAGCGACACAGGCGAGCTCACACCTCGCGGGAAAGCTCTACCCCGGTCTCAGAAGAGGATTCTGCATCGGAGTCCCTCTTGGATCAAGACGACAATGGCTCCCGGGGCTCAGATCTCGACACCTCTTTTGGAATTGATGAAGCACTATCTGTGGCAGAGGTGGATGCCCTCGTCAGAGAGGTTCGGGCGGTTCTAGACATTGAGGAAGAGGACTCAGCCTGAAGTCCAAAACCCCGGTCTTCAAGTGTCCGAAATAGGAGTCAACACAGTTAGAGGACATGCTGGAAGTTGCATGGACTAATCCAGATAAGTGGTTTCAGATTTTCAAGCATTATCAGACATACTATCTGTCTCCACCTAAAGACAGGGCTAAGCGGAAGATTCCTCCTCCAGTGGATGCCCAAGTGGTACGCCTAATATGCTCTTCGGTACTGCCCATACAGGACACCTCTTCCCTCAAGGATCCTACTGATCAAAAATTGGACACCTTCCTAAAGACTGCATATACTCATGCTGGTACTATTGCCAGACCAGCACTGGCTTCAGCCTGGTTAACTAAGGCCATAGGTAGCGGGGCTGAGCAGCTGTAACACGGCCTGACATCTGCGGTCAGTAGGAAGGACTTATTGGTACTTGTCAGGAAAATTGAAAAGGCAAATACCTATGGACACGGCGGTTCTCACATCTAAAGTTTCATCTTTAACCATAGCGGCCAGGCGCTCTCTGTGGCTCCCTTCCTGGAGAGCGGACGCCGCCTCCAAAAAGGCACTTGAGGCTCTTCCGTATGTGGGGGATACCCTTTTTGGACAAGAGCTGGATAAAATTGTGCCGGAGACTACTCTGACGTACAGAGGAGGGTGAACACCCGGAGGTGCACACGTGCCCACTCCTCTGTTAAAACGTTGCTGACTTGTGCCCTACACATTGTTCTGTAAGTGGCTAGTGGCAATTTCAGCAGTGATGTATGGCACTCACACAGTGATGACGTTAATTATCAATGAACGGTGGGGTTGGTGGGGTTGATTGGCGCTCTATCAAATCACCAGTCAACTACAAGTTTCAGTACAAAAAAAGGACTGTTTAGATTAAATTGGGGTTCAATTTCCATTAAGGACAGAGGTGTACAGTATTGAAAAGCAATTTATAATTGTACTGTATTCTGTTACCATTATTGTATCATGCCAAAGGTATTGCTGCTAGTTTACCATAAAATTTTCACAGCCAGTGTTTAATCTGCATAAACTTTTTTCAGTGGTGAGAACTGTAATGGAGTTGTAATTTCACAGCGTGACCCTCAACACCACCAACCCTACTGTTCAATTGTAAGGCATGTCATCACTGAGAGTGCTGCATATCACTGCCGAAATTGCCGCTAGCCACTTACAGAACAATACATATGGCACAAGTTGCCATAAAGTCACATGGGCAGTGTTTAACCCTTTATTGATTTTGTTACCAAATGGCTACAACTACATCAGGAATTTTTTCATGTAATCTCACTGTTGAAATTCATATTTTGTGGCCATTTGGCAACATCAGACCGACGATTACTATCAATCGGCACCATCATTCTGGGCGACGTGTTTGTATTTAAAACATGTACAAATATTTTCTTCAATTGGACCGATTTAATAAAATTAGGTGTTATCATGCTGAGACTTGTAGTGGATTGCTGCTTCAGTGATTTCCTAGATATTCCCCAACACCAATAAAAAAATCAACAAACACATTACTTAGAATACAGTACCTACAGCACCCCTTGGTGGTGATACAGTATGTACAGTACAGGTTCTCATGTCCATTGATAAAGCTGAATATTTATCGTATATAAAAACCCTTTGTGAGGTCTAAGAACACTGTACGCTATTTACGTATGAAGTACCGTAAGGGTACGCTCGTTGCGTAACAATCGCTTAGCCGTAGTCGAGACGCTCAAGCGTCACGTTCGCTCACGGCCAAGAGATCACAGGCAGGCACGCTATTGGCTGCTGACTAACGTAATGGTTCACTATAGCGTAACGGACGCTGTATCGGGAGCGGGCTGCTCGAGCGATACAGACGCTCACGAGAATACGCTGTTGGTATCGGGCACACTTATAGGTGAGCGACTACCGTAATGCTACGCTATCAGCGTAGCGGACGCTCAAGACCACGAGGAGATCACGAGCTGCGCTGACGCTCACCATGTTAAACCTTTATATCTAAACCAGAAACTATGTAATATGCTGTAAAACCTTAGTGTAGAGATAGGGTGTAGATGCAACCTAGTGTAACCTTATTAACTTAAAAGCTGTTTGAGCGTCACCGACGCTCTGAGAATACTAGACACTATAAGAAATACACAGATACCTGGGCTTAGGGTCCAACGCCTAACATATATATATTTTGAATGATATACTTGCAAAAGAATTAATACAAATACAAATCATACACTACAATATAACATAGACTACCTAACCAGATAACTACACAGGAAATACAATACAATTACTATCTAAGGGAAAATAAGAGAGAAAGAGAAGAGAGAGAGAAATGGCTCATAATAACAAGAAGATCAATATGGTTGCGGAGAAAAACTTACGCACAAAGGAAACGATCGCATGCGCCTCTGGACATCCAGCTCCCGATTTTCAGCAATGATAACCGTTGAAGAGTGAGAGCTGGATGTGATCGGCCTTTCTATTTATGCCCCACACACAATGCAATTCAATGGTCCCTACAATCTCATTGTTCATTGGACACAGGAATTCCTCCTCGCATTATAACAAAAGGTCATAGGTTGATTCATACAGGTGGGCTGTGACTATTTCCAACAGCTCAGGTGGGAGGGAAACTGGGTTTCCCGCCGCATGGGTAATAAAGTGCAAATAAAGTAAATGTTCATAAACTTCTTATGTCCATAACTATTCGCACGAGCGATTGATCCGCTTCAAACCAACACCGGAATATTGCTAATTAAATATTCTTCCGATGGATACTAAACAACACTGTATTACTCCTGTCTGACCCTTCGTATCAAACAAAGAGGGATTTCTCTGTTCACGAACATTCTATATTAACCAAACTTTCAGAATCTATCAAAGGGACCATGATCTACAAAATACATTATATGGTGAAAATATGTAATGATTGAGTCGCACGCTACGATCACATAAACTCTACCGTAAATACGCATACCGTGCGCCTGCGGGTGCCCGCGACTGTGAGTATGTGCACGTACGGGAGAGCATACGCATGCGCAGCACGGACCTGTGTGAGGTGCAAATATGGCAGTGTGCATAGAGATATTTTTCTGACTTTGACAGTCCACCCTTTGGCAGTCAACAATAACTGCCACCTTCTAAAAACATTCAAAAAGAGAAAAATATATGTCAGGGGTTAATATATTTCCATGGTTGGGTAGGGGAGGAGAGAGGAGTAGGTGTGAAGAGGGTATGACCTAGTGAGATAGCAGAAGCATGTGTGTATGGATCCATGTTTGGGGGGGTCATGTATCATCGTGCCGTACGTGTTGTACATCAAGCTTCGAGGTATTGCGAAGTATACATTTGAATTCCTTCTTATCCCGCGGTACGGGTCTGTGGATGGGCTGTCAAACTTTACCGAGCTCTTTTCGGCTTTGGTTGTAACAAAATGGGGGAGCACATTTTAGTTGATGATACATGAATGGGGGAGATATGTGATTGCTGATATCTGTGCCTGTATTCCCTATCGACTATGTGTGTCATTACCTGAGGGTTGTAGAAATGAAGAAAAGACATAATTACGGTAAATGCGGTGGTATTCTATGTCAGGTAAATGAACATTCGTCGATTGAGGTCTTGTTTGGTGTCTGTTGATTGCAGTCTTCTTTGTGCTTTTGCTCATAAGGTGCGAGCAAAAGCTGTCAATGTCCATAGATTTACAAAAGTGTTGGGCTAGCGTAATTTTAAAATTTTCTAGGGAAACTAGGGATCCATGGCATAGTTCATCAAATCAGTGTATAAGGTTGTCAAAACTTCTTCTTTTAATCCATCTGTTGTCTGTATATCGGCTCATCAAATTCCTCGTCCAAGTGGGTCTTTTTACCTTGGAGGAAACGGAAAAACAGGTGAAAGAAACGGACCGTAGAAATCGCATTTTCATCACATCATTGTTTCTACATTTGGGTCATAAATCAAATCCATTGGAATTACAGTTTCCTCACTCCTCAAACTCATCACCCTAGTACGTCGATTGCACCTCATTAAAGCCTGACCGCATCTAAATATCAAACCAATCGTTATGATAACACCTAAGATACACAGGAGAAACTTCCCAACATCCATTATAACTCCTTGGGCCCATTCTCCTAAACCGGAGAACCAATTTCGCGGGTTCAACCATGACACCCAACTAGTCAGCTCATTACTCACAGCAGCAAGGGTGAGATTGTGTCTTCTGCGAAATTCCCACTTCAGTTGGAGAATATCGTCCATCTTTTGGTCTATGACCTCGACCGGGTCCTCGGTGCTATTCGTAATATATGTGCAACATTTCACGCCGTATTGTGTTGCCAGTGTGACACAATATCCGCCTGTTACTGCTGTGAGGTAATTAAGAACCATTCTATGCTGGACTAGTTCTGTTTTGTAAGCCTGAAGTTCCCTTCCAGTATACCTAAACGTGTCATCATACATTTCAGTGATATTGTCTAACAAATTGGCGAGCGCAGAAATGTATCTATAGTTCAGCACTCCTCTAGCAGTGCGAGTGATATCTAACGCGATTAGAAACTGAATCCCGGTGGATTCATGGATCATGTCAGAGGCCGGATGCTCTGTTCTTTCTATCAGGTGCCGTTTAACGATGTGCTCGTAATGAGTATGAGTATAAGGAGTTTGGGCAACACGGTGTATGTCTTTCATTTTGTCATGTGATACAGTCATTACTTCAGGCAATACCTTTCCAATACAACACAATCCTTCAGAGTTTGGGGCAAGCCACTTATACGCCTTTCTCCCGCATATGAAATATGCATCATCGGGGAGAACATATGGGACGGAGTAGGACATAACCATATTACACACCTTCCATGTGAAATCTCCTAACCCTAATTCTTCCATCTGCTTAGTACACGTATCAGGTTGTACGATATGTGCACAGTATCCTGGTGATACTTCTCCAACTCTCGTAATCCTACTTCCTAGGGTGTACCTATACCGGAAAGATTTTCCTCTACTAGCTATGTGGCGTATAAGCTCTGTATCTGTAGGCATTCTATCTGCTCTATGCGAAAAGGTCATGGTTTGATTACTCCATGACACTTCCCAATTTCCCGGCTTTCGGGGATTGGAGATGTTAAAACATAATAGGGACCTATCCACATGGTATTGGTGGAGCTTCAAACTAGGAAGGATGGAGATATTAAACCTCCTGTCCACCGGTCTCCCACCCTTTAGCTCAAATACCTCCCCTAACGTTAAAGGAAATGGTACTAGCCCTGATTTGCTATGACCTTGAGGTACTTGAGAGCATACCCAACAATCTGTTTTATTTAACACGCTACCCACTAAAGAGTGATAGTCACTCAAGGGATGCCGGTCCATGTGGACATTAAAACTGGATTGGCATTTCTTTATGCACCCATCCTCAACTACATTGTTACAGAGCCTACAGATACAGTTTTCTTTTCAGCTAACAATGTTTACAAATAACATGGCTGTTAGATCGTTTCCGGTACTCGCCTTTGCTTGGTGATTGGGTTGTTATTGGAAATTTACACCTCTGTCTCAGTCATCGGGATCTTTCTGGATCCTTTCTCGACCTCTCTGGTACTCTCGCCGGAACAGACTGCTCTGGTCAACATCATGGTCAACAGGAAAATCCAGATCACAGTCTCTTGGGGCAAGTCCATCTTACAGGAGGAGAAAAGAAGAAATTTGTAATGGGGGTACAGAAAATCAGTTTGAGGGGGAGAGAAACTTGTTACGATAATTAGTTCTCTCGTCTTGTTGTTCTTCTTGTTCTGCTGTCTTCTCAAGGGTGCTGTCTCTCAGTCTTCCAAACGACCATTCCGGTGATGCAATATTCCTTCCAAACTAGCGATCTCTCTGTAAGGAGCAAAAATCTTGCATTACCATTTGCCTAACTGAGGTGTGACATACCATCTTTAAAACATGAAAGCATGAGTGAGAAGAGAGAGAAAACAACAACAGCAAAAAAAAACAAAGAGAGAGAACAATTTATATGCATGTGTATATTACTTAAATCAACAGAGAACAACAACAGGGAAAAAAAACATTTTTCAAACAAACAGTTTTCAAACATTTTATAACATTTCAAAACATTGTCAGATCATCAGGCTGTCATATCTACATGTCTAATGGTTTCCTTGCGCAGTCCCTCCCCCCAGCACTTCCATATTCCATTGTCTGTATCTGGCCAGAATACATTGATGCGGATAGGTCATGCTGGGGTTTGGTAGACTTCTGCAAAGACCAAGTATATATGCAATGTTTGAATCCTACCAATAATCGTCAGAGATGGGGAGAGAGAGAAAAGAAACATTTCACAGATACATTTACAACGTTTCACCCGGTCATTCCTGTGTCTTCAGGGAATGACCTCCCAATTTTTTAACTATAACCTCAGGCTTACCATCAGTCCTAATGATCACCTTTCCTGACTGCACATTATGGGTGTGGCTCAAAATTCTTCCTATATGATCCCTGATTATAATTTTGTGTGTTATAACTTTGCTCATTTCTTGGTCTAGGGGGTCTAACTTTATGTGGGTTATTACAGTTGCTGGCATAATGCCCTTCTCTTCTACAATTATAACAAATCCTTGGTTTCCTCCAAGTGTCAATGACCTGAGGTCTTGGTTGATTTGATGCCTCCTCAAACGCTCGGATGCTCATCGCCATCAACCGTTCTCCCTGCGCTTCCCTGGTTCTTTGGATATTGCGGTCATGCTCGATAGCGGACTCTCTTAATGCAGCCACCGAGATGCCTCTCCAGTGAGGTATGGAGGTTTGTACCCTGATTTTTAGTGTGTCTTTTAAGGTGTCCATTAATACAGACACAGCTACCTCTCTGTGGTGTACATTAGTGTCAATGTCATCTATACCCGTGTACCTAGCCATATCCTGCAGAGCCCGGTGAAAATACTCTGATGCGGATTCACCTTCTTTTTGTTTTATTGTAAAGATTTTATTCCACTTTACTACTGTAGGAAAATATTCTTTCAACTGCAGATTAATTCTTTTTACATTATCTTGGTTATACTCGTCTGTTAGTGGCACTTCCTCATCTAGTTTACAATCAGCGATAAATTTCAATGAATCAACATCGGGGGGTAAACACGTCCTCAAAACTGTCCTCCAATCTTTGTTATTTGGCTCTGCAGTGTGTCCTAGCACTCTAATGTATTTCTGACAAGCAACTAAGTCTTTCCTGGGATCAGGAAATTCAGACAGAATTGTTCTTAATTCTGTCCGGGAAAAGGGGCAGTACATGGCGATGTTCCTGACAGGAGTGACTCCTGAAGAGTCAGTTTTCCCATTTGGTACTGCAATTACCCTGACAGGATTAAGTCCAGTAACGTCATTCTGAATTGATTCTACGATATAAGGTACATTTGTTTGTGCGTGATGTATAATACCATACGTACCTGTGGACACGACCTCACCTGACCCTCCGTTAGGGGGTTTGATTACAGTCTTTACCGATTTGGTCGCGTCCACCTGGATGTCTTGTGTGATGGCTTCTGGAAAAGGCTCCGACATTGTGCTGGGCTCACTTTCTTGTTGTTGTTCCTGAGGAAAGTTTAACATGGGGTGCGACTTGCATGGGTTAATAGTTGTACATTCAACAGCATTACAATTATCATTGTTACATTTATTACACTTATTCTTATCATCTATACTACAGTTGCTAAGAGCGTTTTTATTGTTCACCCCTGTGCTTTTCTCCGCAACCACAATCCTCTCCATTGCCATGTCTCTCCTCTCAAGATGAAAGTTAGGTGTGTAAGTTACATTTCTTTGCATTTCACTTTCCTGTTGCCATAACTGCAAACAATCATAATGTTTAACTCGTTGTTTCCAGAATTTTATGAGACAGATCCTCCGCCTTAAATTATGCAACACCTCTGTGTCAAAACTACCTATCCCGGGTAATGGTGCCTTATCCCCCGCAGTCATTCGTGTCCATTCATCACAAAAGGTCTCAGTGTGGGGACCATATTTCCCCCACATTACTAACCGAGCAGACCCTCGGGGTCTGCAAGCCTCTGGAGTCTGAATCCGGACTGCTGAACGTCTCTGTGTTGTGCACTTGGCTGCCATTGTGGACCTTACACAGAAAAACTTCCTAAAATGCACCAAACACAGAAATTTACGTTGGAAATCCTTAAAGCTCTTCCACTGAACTTCTTCTGCTCCGAGTATCTCCGGTCCGCCTTCTAGCAGACACGTGTAGCCGTTGCAGGCCCTATCTCTAGAGATTTTCCTGAGAAAATTCCCTTCCTTTTTCTTTACACAAATCACGCTTGCATGTGCTCCCTACAACACGTATGAGGGCAAGATTTACGCATGGATATACGACCTCATATCACGTTGCGTTATTGGTCACACATACAACCGTGCGGTCCAATCGTACCACTTATAGACACTTGTTGCCCATAAATGGTAGGATCATTGGAGTCTCCCTACTGTGCTCCAAAACAGCCAGAGCGTAATACAACGAAAACTTTATCACACTCTGTTGCACGTTTTCACTCAGACCGTGCTCATCACGTTCCACCAAAGATCACACAGATCACAAAGTCCACAAAGCGGAATTCAATACCGTTTTATCACATAGATCACAAAGTCCACAAAGCGGGATTCAATACACTCATACCGTTTTCAACCCACTATCATTCTTATAGTTTTCTGATCAAAAAAATCATTTCCCGTAGTCTGATAGCTCTCCCCAGAGGCGTTACAGTAAAGTAAGGTATTTAAACTAAGTTTTATAAAAACTGAAATCAATTTGTGCTATTTATCGCCTTGCGTTATTTACCGCGTTGCGCTATTTATCGCCTTGCGTTATTTACCGCGTTGCGCTATTTATCTCCTTTTAAAAATAACACTTGTGGTTTGAGTTACGTGGGCGTACCCGTACGCTCCGTTGCGTAATATACGCTGCGTGCGTCGGCCCCTGGATTGCGTACACAAGTCTCAGTCTTTTGTTAGAGACACATGTACGCAAAGCAAAGATCCACCGTAACACAACTTATACGTTTATCAATGTAGATGATCCTCGATCATCTACAGCGCACCACACTGACCTCCTTGTCTCTCAGGCACAGCAGTGTTTGTCTATATTTTAACTATATTACCTTTACTCAAACTATTGAAATAGCGGCAAATCTCTCTCAGCGCGTTTATCAATTATAAAAAGGCAAACAGAAGAGTGATATACGAAAATACACAAATGAAAAAGAAATGCAGATATATATGTGCGTGCGTGTGTACGCAAGACAGAAAAATAAACAGTTTTAAAAGAGACTATCGTTTTGTTCTTACCTCCGGTTCCCGGATTCCTTCAGCACCCTTTACTAAGCGAAGCAGACGCTTATCCAAACAGCACTACGAGGAATATGATCTCCCGCCCTTTGCTGCTGGATAATGTCTGCTGAAATTACCTAGTGCAGATATGTGAAGGACAGGACGAGCCGCCAATTGATAAAGCTGAATATTTATCGTATATAAAAACCCTTTGTGAGGTCTAAGAACACTGTACGCTATTTACGTCTGAAGTACCGTAAGGGTACGCTCGTTGCGTAACAATCGCTTAGCCGTAGTCGAGACGCTCAAGCGTCACGTTCGCTCACGGCCAAGAGATCACAGGCAGGCACGCTATTGGCTGCTGACTAACGTAATGGTTCACTATAGCGTAACGGACGCTGTATCGGGAGCGGGCTGCTCGAGCGATACAGACGCTCACGAGAATACGCTGTTGGTATCGGGCACACTTATAGGTGAGCGACTACCGTAATGCTACGCTATCAGCGTAGCGGACGCTCAAGACCACGAGGAGATCACGAGCGGCACTGACGCTCACCATGTTAAACCTTTATATCTAAACCAGAAACTATGTAATATGCTGTAAAACCTTAGTGTAGAGATAGGGTGTAGATGCAACCTAGTGTAACCTTATTAACTTAAAAGCTGTTTGAGCGTCACCGACGCTCTGAGAATACTAGACACTATAAGAAATACACAGATACCTGGGCTTAGGGTCCAACGCCTAACATATATATATTTTGAATGATATACTTGCAAAAGAATTAATACAAATACAAATCATACACTACAATATAACATAGACTACCTAACCAGATAACTACACAGGAAATACAATACAATTACTATCTAAGGGAAAATAAGAGAGAAAGAGAAGAGAGAGAGAAATGGCTCATAATAACAAGAAGATCAATATGGTTGCGGAGAAAAACTTACGCACAAAGGAAACGATCGCATGCGCCTCTGGACATCCAGCTCCCGATTTTCAGCAATGATAACCGTTGAAGAGTGAGAGCTGGATGTGATCGGCCTTTTTCTATTTATGCCCCACACACAATGCAATTCAATGGTCCCTACAATCTCATTGTTCATTGGACACAGGAATTCCTCCTCGCATTATAACAAAAGGTCATAGGTTGATTCATACAGGTGGGCTGTGACTATTTCCAACAGCTCAGGTGGGAGGGAAACTGGGTTTCCCGCCGCATGGGTAATAAAGTGCAAATAAAGTAAATGTTCATAAACTTCTTATGTCCATAACTATTCGCACGAGCGATTGATCCGCTTCAAACCAACACCGGAATATTGCTAATTAAATATTCTTCCGATGGATACTAAACACCACTGTATTACTCCTGTCTGACCCTTCGTATCAAACAAAGAGGGATTTCTCTGTTCACGAACATTCTATATTAACCAAACTTTCAGAATCTATCAAAGGGACCATGATCTACAAAATACATTATATGGTGAAAATATGTAACGATTGAGTCGCACGCTACGATCACATAAACTCTACCGTAAATACGCATACCGTGCGCCTGCGGGTGCCCGCGACTGTGAGTATGTGCACGTACGGGAGAGCGTACGCATGCGCAGCACGGACCTGTGTGAGGTGCAAATATGGCAGTGTGCATAGAGATATTTTTCTGACTTTGACACCATGTTCTGTAGTGGTCCAATATAAAACAAAAAAGTGCAGCAACCAGAAAAATAACAGACATGCTGTACAGTATTAGGGAAGGAATATACAGCGCTATAAACTGGATATAGACAATATAGCTTTTTATTTAAACAAAAATTACCATTTAGTGGCAGCAACAACAAAATTAAAAAAAAAAATATATATAGATATTAAAATGTGTAAAATAGGGCAAACACAGCACAGCACTTCATTGAATATATTACCACATATAGAGGCCAAACACAGTCTCCTGTATAGAATCCTTGGAAAAAGATGCCACAGTCCAGGGGGTGTATATAGCACTTGTATAGATGGTATAGTCCACATGGAGTGAATGAAGAACCTTCAAAGCTTGATTTTGGACGATTGGAGTCCTATTGAAAGCATGGTCTCTTGTTCCTCTCTCGGACACCAACAAGTTCCCCGTTTGAAGCGTGCTGGATTTCTAGGCGTATTCCAGGATCTAGGTGTATATTTGTAGTGGTGGCCTCTGCAAACCGACGCGTTTCGCTGTGTCAACAGCTTTATCAAGGTGTGTGTGTGTCCATTGTAAAATTGCCCTTTATAAAGGCTGTGCTGATTGCCCATTGTTAGCAGCTGTACTTAATTTACAAACATCAAATATCATGAAAAATAAAACTATATCCAGTTTAATATGATCTTAATAAGAGGAGACAAGTGTATATGTGCCCAGAAATTTTATTTATTTATTATTACTTATATTCAATATATGAAATAATTAAAACATTTCCTGGGTTAGTATTGCGATCATGTGATCGCGTGTGTATGCTTCCTGTGTTTGGAACGCATACTGGACTCTAATAGGTCACCAAAATCAAGGACGTCGATCACGTGACGCTATTTGCGTACACGTGACCGGCTTTAATCCTCGTGAGAGCCGCAAAGATCACGTCGAGGTCACGGTCACATGACCGGACCCGCGTGTGCGACGCGACTCCCGGAACTAGGTCACGTGATCACGGTCACCTGGCCGGACCCACGTGTATGACGCGAATCCCGGAAGTGAGTGCCTTACTGGCAAAACGGACACGTCAGCTAGTGTCCACATTGGGATCAATTGCCCATAGTTCAGTGTAATCATATTTATAGAAAAGAAAACCCCCAGATTGTTTATCTCTTTGATAAGACATCATGAACTCAAAAGAGAGAAAACTTTGTTTTCAATAAGAGAAAATAGATTCTTTTTTGACCACAACCATTAGAATGGATGTACACAGTACTGTATTGTACATTGGAGATGGGAATAAAAAAGCATCCAATAAAAGCATTTCTTGTACTGCAAGTATCATTTGACTACATTGGAGATTTCACGCATGTGCAATGCCATGCAATGCCGTTTTTCTAAAGTGACACCTTGTGGACGAACACCAGTACTACACTCTAATGCATCTCAGCTGTGACCAGCTGCAGGCACATGAAAAGTGATCAGTTTTTCATTAATTTTGTTGGCAGTCAATTAACCTTTCGGATAGTGGGAGGAAACCCATGCAAGCACAGGGAAAATATACAAATCCACACAGTTAGGGCCATAGTGGGAATCAAACCCATGACCTTAGTGCTGTGAGGTAGTAATGCTAACCATTACATAATCCGTAATGGCATACACTTACACACATATTTGTATATGTTTCTAAGCTCAAACATATACTTTATAAGACACTTATTTCCTATAGTCTATATTTTCCATATTAACATTCTATTAAAATATGTAATAATTAAAAAAAAAGCATCAGTTTATTTTCTATTTTTAGGAAATCAGCAAAGAATTGTACATTTTTTAGATTGACATCTTACATAATAATCCTATAAAGGGCAGTTTAGACAGTAACATTCATCAATCATAGATAGCTGCTCATCTTGTGTAACATCTGCCATACCTTGTTCCAAACTGGATAAATTGTCATAACACACATTAACCTTCCGACACTGGAGCAATAACTTGCAGTGCATTGTATCACATCAGCATGGATTTTCTGTCCGAGACCTGTGTTATGTAAAGTCTCAGGCAGTGCTTTTTTCCATCCGGAGCTTTTTCTTAAGCCTCTGGTCAAAAAGAGTTCATGTTGAAGTGAGAAAACAGGTCCAAGTCCCTACGGGTAAAACTGTTTTGACAAGATATGATAAATGCTCTTGGAATGAAGCTGCAACTAACAGCACTTACCATGATGGGGAAAGAAAAAACATTTGCAAAATGATCTTCACAAATATAGTAGCATGGAAATATTGTATTGTGAGATCTGGAATAAATGATCTAGTTTACAGTAAGAACTCTTACAAGGGCTGTTTGAGATAAGATAAGTGTTTTACTAAATGTGTATTTGCAGCTTGTACTGTCCTTCATGGACACTTTCTGCTGCAATTCTGAGAAGCGTATATAAATGTACTGACTATTAAAGTTATTGGTAGACCCCAAAGCATGAAAACACAGGAACAAGTCATTATGGAATATTTCTATTGAATATCAAATCAACAAACCAATATTTATAACTCTACAAGCTGAACACATTGAAGGTATAATTATGATGCCTCATATGACGCTGAATATATTTGCTTCCTGAACTGTACCAGAAAAATTGCAAACATAAAAAGAGCACTTGTGTCCATAAGTTTAGCTAGAAGCACCTGAGGATAGATCTAACTGCACATTAGTAGCATACAATATGTGCCGATTTTATGTCAGGAATTATAAGTGCACACACGCTGAAACGGTATCTTCGGACAGACTCATGATCACCTAAAGATGGATGTACTTTAGATTCCTGGCTGCTGATAAGTAACCTACTATATGGTATTGCAATGACTTATCTTACCTTTTTATAATGGTTTGATTAAATATTTTCTGCAGCTAGTTGGTGTCCTGACTACCCATGTAAATGTGAGAGCTTGGAATGGTTTCCTTTCATGGACTTTTTGTTATATATAGCTATTGTGACTAAAATCCAGTATACTTTTATTTTTAACCACAGGAGTCTTCAAAATGCACAAACACAAGTTCTTCAGTGGACCTTGAGGTCCAGGACCCATAGCAGTAGCCAGCCCCTGGTCTATTACCTTGGCAACTTGTCCAACATCAGGAGCAATGCTTTTAGTGTCTGAAAATCAGTTAGCACAAACTGACAGGTGCCTGCAACTACTGTCGCTGCTTCTCAACACTGACAATCAGCAACACCTGGCCTGGATTCCCTCCACCCGCAGTCCTGCAGTTCTAAACCCATGTTATATTTGTGCTGTCTTACAAAAGTATTCAGACGCCTGACCATTACACCAACAGGCACTATAATGAAATTGTGTTTAAATACATATACTTTAATATGGAGTTGGTCTCTCTTTTGCAGCTATAATGGCTTCCACTCTTCTTGGAAGGCTTTCCACAAGATTTTGAAGTGTTTCTGTGGGAATTTGTTCTAATTCATTCTGTAGAGCACTTATGAGGTTAGGCACTGATGTTGGATGAGAAGTTCTTGCTCGCAATGTCTATTCCAGTTCCTCCCACAGGTACTGGTTGGGGTCAGGGCTCTGTGCAGGCCAGTCAAGTCCTTCCACACCACCAGTCAAGTCCTTCCACCGTTGCCCGGCGATGGGCGTCGCTGGGCAATGGCGCCGGGAACGAAGAAAGCGGTCACAGTGGCGACCGCAAGAAGATTGACAGGAGGAAGGCATGTCGGGGTGTCAACTGACCGTTTTCCAGGAGTGGTCCAGTGAACGCAGGCGTGACCAGGCGTTTTGAGGGCGGATGACTGACGTCAAATTCGGGGACCTGCATCGCTGGATCCGTTGCAAAGGATAAGTAAGTATAGGGCTGGTCTAGTTTTGCTTGAAACTTTTTTAGCATAGCAGGGCAGCACAAGCGATCGCAGCCCTGCTATGCTAAAATACACTCCTTCATAGGTGGCGTCAGGTTGATTGCACGAGCAGCAAAATGTTGCTACGTGCGATCAACTCGGAATGACCCCCCATGCTCCTTAGCAGTTGTTGACCCCGCTCTGTGATTTTATGTGGTCTTTTGCTTCATGGCTGAGTTGCTGTTGTTCCTAAATGCATCCACTTTAAAAAAATATCACTTACAGTTGACCATGGAATATCCAGCAGGAATGAGATTTCATGAACCATCTTACTGAAAAGATGGCATCCTATCACAGTACCACGCTTGAAGTCAGTGAGGTCTTTAGAACGACCCGTTTTGTATCCAAAATGTTTGCAAATGGAAATTGCATGGTTAGGTGCTTGATTTTATACACCTGTAGCAATGGGTCTGATTGAATTCAGACACCACTGCACCGATTGGGATGAAACCAACATGAGGTGGTCCAGTTGAATCCTGGCAAGGTTTAAGGGGGTTTTATGGTCTCAGTCAGACCTCAGTGGAATGTGCCAGGAAAAACTTTGACACAGAGAGCCTTTTCTGGGCCTTCAACTGGATGTATTTGGATGAAAACTTCAAGGAGTGGAAACATTGCATTCCAGAAGATACACTAGGGGGTTGTGGTCACAGTTGGACCTCCCATTGGTGTACTATGGCCAGAATTTTGACCCAGGAAGTCTGTTCTGGGCCTGCTACTAGATGGATTTGGATGAAAACTTTACAGGGTGGTAATATTGGATCCCAGGCGGCATACTTGGGGGTTGGAGTCCCAGTCAGGCCTCCCATTGGTGTAAACTGTACAGTACATTGATCCAGGAACCCTGTTCTGAGCCTGCCAATGGATGAATTTTGAGGAATACTTTACAGAGTAGTAACAGTAGATCCCAGAAGACATACTAGGGGGTTAAGGTCCTAGTCGTACCTCTCGTTGGTGTACACTGAGCAGCACTTTGACACAGGGAGCCTGTCCTGGTCCTGCCAATAGATGGATTTTCACAGAGTGGTAACATTGGATCCCAGAAGACATACTAGGCGGTTAGGGTCCCAGTCGCACCTTTCGGTGTATGCTGGGCAGCACTTTGACACAGGGAGCTTGTTTAAGGCATTCAACTGGTTTAATTTGTATGGAAACTTGAATAAACTGTAATAACTGATAGAAATATCCATAATTCAATGACCTGAAATAACTGACTTAAATAACCATAAATCAATGAACTAAAAAAACTGACAGAACTGAAGGTGGGAAGACAAAAAATGTTGTGTACCCAAAAGCCTTGGAATGGAAAAATTAATAACAGAAGGAAAACTTTAACCCATCTTGCAATGGAAAAGATTAGTAAACAGAACAGAAAGAAAACTGGGGGTCAGGGCTGCTGGTGACACCCCAAAATAAAAACACAACACTGGGCAGCCAACCCATGTGTGTGTTGGAAGAGCCACTCATTATTTTGAATGCCGTATTTTGATAATGCGGTCTGTACCTTCCTGACATCCTGAATAAACTGCAGCAAGTTGTTTCAAGAAGGTGTGTGTGGCTATTCAGTTGCCACTGTTTGCCACAAGTTGTGTCATTTTGGCAGCCAGATCCTGCTGTCCACCCAACCAACAGATCCAGAATGGTGAGTCTTATTAACCTTAAAGTTAGCTGTGAAGATCTGTAAAGTGCAACGGAATATGCTGCACTATATAAGAAACTGTAAATAATAAATAATAATATTAAAAACAGAAATGTGCTGAAAATGTGGAAAAACAAGTTCTTGTGAAATTGATGCAGCAGAGGAGAGGCTAATAGTGCAATACCCAAGTTGGTGGCTGCTGAAGGAAAACAAGAGTTTGAATCTGTCTTGTGTAAGCATGCTGTAGTTCAAAGGGACACAGATAATTAAAGCGACAGTCTGTGAAACATGCTGGTAATTGTACTTACATAACTGCAGTGTTAAGCAAAATTATAGGTGCTGCAAACCTTGAGTACAATGCTTGTATTACAAAAAATGTATAAAAAGGTGTTTGATGGTTGCAATTGTGTTTTATAGGTGACAAACCTGTTTCAAAAGCAAAACTGTTAATTTATGCTGAGAGAAACAAAGTTTCATTTTCCTACACACCCAGACCCCAGTATGGAAGGGCATTGCTGAATGTGGCCACTGCATAGCAGGCACAATAAGCCCAGATGCTGCAGGTCACAGATGCCCAGTTAGAAAATACTAAGCTCTTGTGTGAGGAGCTGGTTCAAGCAAGGCAAGGACATGGGGTCTCTGGGCCAACTATCTTGCAGGAAATAACCTACTCAGATGATCTGGAGGCATATCTCTTAGCTTTTAAGAAAACTGCTATGAGGATTTAATGGCTGCCAAGAATAAAAGCAGAAAGCTGGCACCATAGTTGAGCGGTGAAGCTGAGAGGGTCTGTTGATTTGTCTGATGAACAAGCTTCTAATTATCAGCAGGTGAAAATTGGGATACTGACCTGGATAGGAGTGACAGGATCAGGGAAAATCAGTGCTTCCATGAAAAGCATCTCATTAAAGGTAAAGCAATTTGTTCACAACTGGCAGAACTCCCTAAAGTGCTAAAGAGCTTGTTGTAGCCAGAAACCAATTTACCTAACCGTATGATGGGGATTCTAGCCATTCGTCACTGTATTCATGGGCTTAACTAAAGCTTACAGAGCGGAGTGCTGCAAGCGGACCCACAGTTTTATGAGGACCTTGCCACAGCAATAGACCTATATTTGGAACCTTATCATATGTCAAAGGCTCCAGAGGAGAATCTAAAGCTAATGTCTGGAAAAAAGGTTGACCTTGCCAACAGTGTAGCCGGTGGGCAAAGGGGGTAATTCAGACCTGATCGCTCGCTAGTGTTTTTTGCAGTGCTGCGATCAGGTAAAAACTGCGCATGCATATGCACCGTAATGCGCAGGCGCATCGCACGGGTACAAAGTGGATCGTTGCTGTGCGATGGGTTTTATGAAGGAACCATTCGCACAGCCGATCGCAAGGAGATTGACAGAAAGAAGCCGTTTGTGGGTGGCAACTGCCCGTTTTCAGGGAGTGGTTGGAAAAATGCAGGCGTGTCCAAGCGTTTGCAGGGAGGGTGTCTGATGTAAATTCCTGCCCCGGACAGGCTGAAGTGATCGCAGCAGCTGAGTAAGTCCTGGGCAACTCAGAAACTGCACAAAGTTTTTTTGTACCGCTCGGCTGCACATGCGATCACACACTTGCACAGCTAAAATACACTCCTTGGTTGGCGGTGACTATGCGAATGCAGGACTGCAAAAAATAGCTAGCGAGCGATCAGGTCTGAATTACCCACAAAGTCTCTTCGACTAAGTGCTTTGAGTGTAGTGAACCTGGGTATTTCTGGGCTGAATGCCCAAGCCATCAGGAACCCATATACTGTACAAATGTTCAGCTAGGTTATGCCTTTCCTAGTTGCTGCACCATGGTCCCTTCTACTGTGAGTCCATTGTGGTTTTGGATGGACTGTTATAAACCATTAAGCTGTGTTAGCCTAGGTGGACTCTGAGAGTGAGCTAGCATTAGTCTCTAGTTCTGTCATTCCAAAAGGAATGTCAGCAAGGTTGACCAAGGTGAAAGTGTTATCTGTTCATGTAATTACAGTGGCATTTTAGCCAGTTAGTCTATCACTTACAATAAAAGGGCAAACATGTAAGGTAGTGGCTGCTATAGCCCCTAGAAAGCCTGTTGCTAAGGATTACTAGCTAGGAATTGGTATGTCAGTGACAAGGTACAGTACTGTTTATACTAGCCAGTATGTCAGAAAACATCTCCAAAATCTACTTATACTGCAGGACCTCCCCTAGAGTTCATAAACAAGGTGGAAAGTGGGAAGAACAACCCTTTATAGAATGAATGTTGGCATGAGGGAAACCCTGTGTCTTCAATTATTGACATTAAAATGGAGGGCTGTTAGATGCCCATTAAAGCCTCTGGAACACCACCTTTGGGGCAACAGGTGATATGTTTTTTCCTGTTCCTGGGTGTACTACTATTAAAGAGCACAATAAAGTATCATTCCCTGGTGTAATACTTAAACAGTGGCCACACCACAGACCGAAAGCTAGGTGGACTACATAAAAGCAGGAAGTTGAAATTGTGTTTCAACTAGGTGTGGATCAGTAGACATAGTTAAAAATGCAGACATTCTCTCCTGTAAATGTGCGCTCCCCACAATATCCACTTTACCTTGGTTGGCAAAGCTAAGGGAAGTGACATCTGTCAAAAAGGCTTGTTTACCCCAATGTCCGCTTCACCTATTGTAAGTTGGTGATGCTAAGTAGAGGGATATGTGACAAACAGGGTAGTTTGTCCCAGTCTCTTGTGAAAGAAAGTGATGCTTTCTCTGGGAGACTGCAAACTAATGGTAAAGACAGGATTAATTCCCCACATATCAAACACACAGCACAACTACACAGGTACATCACATGGGTGTGAATAATGAGCTGGTGAGTGCTTTGGAGGACATACAAGCAGACTGTGTTGTGTTGGGGATGGGGTGACTGACATTAGACAAGCTGGCCGGTGACTAGCTAGTTTACCAGTGTATAGCTAGAAGCAGGGTCACGGGCAGAGTTGGTGTTACGGTGTTCAGCTCGCTACTGCAAAATGTAAATTTGCGCCCTCCCTTCCAAATTGAATAAAGAGTTTGCAAGCCTTAGGCACATGCCACAAAAAGGGGTTTGGTCTCAAAAGCAAGGGGCATGGCCACACACTAGTACCCCCTATTCATATAATGTCACACAGTAGCACAATCTTATTTACATTACACCACACATAGTGCCCCTGATTCATATTACACCGCAAAACCAGGTTGGTTTTGCCATGTAAATGTTTTCTGCTTAAAAAAAACTTATGAGTTTGGGCGGAATCTCGGAACTCCGGCTGTCTTGCACTCCATTACATCCGACCAAAGAAGTCTGATTTCAGAGAAACTAGGTGCTACTGTTGATTAAGTATTCCTGTCAGTTTAAGGCTCTTTGTGAAAAATCCATTATACACTGTACAAATGTGGACATGAAATGCAGAATGTAAAATAATGACAATTACAGGACAGGACCATACAACATGATCTTTAATTAATGCATAGTATAAGTAAAATTATTTCTATAATTTTGTCTTAAAATATACTCTTGTACTCTTGTAATTGCATTTAAAAGACCCACAGAAAACATATCAATCGAAATTACATGGACATTTTGAGCCAAGATTTTTTTCCATCTTCTATAGTCAGTCTCGTACAAGGGAAGTGAGAAAGCAGGGATGGCTTTATCAGTAAAACCGTTTACGACGTAATGAAGAATTTTAGTGTCAGTTATGTACAGATTTGCTTCAGTTATGTACAGATTTGCTTGTGTATGCTGCAACTGCATAAATGCTGACATCTACCTAAGTAACTCCTATTCTATTTATTAAAGAAATAAATCTTTTCCAGATATTAACAGTTTTACTAGTAAAACTGTCCTTTATTTTACATTCCTGCAAAACATAATTTACTATTTTTGAAACATAAGAATACTGTATATTGTTGTCTACCTACTAGACTGACAATTTGTGTAGTTTTAGAACATTTTTATTTATTTGTTTAATCGAAAAGCTTTTTCTCCAAAATGTTTAAAAAACAGAATTAAGTTTAATAAGTTGAGGAACTGTGGGCTGCAAATTGTACCTACAGCAAAGAAAAGATAATGATAAACTAAAGTCAGATGAAACAATGAGGAAGCATTAAATCTTCATCTATTGTACCAGAAGGGAATTTCATGAATGCACCATTCAGATCCTAAACTTTGCCCAAAATCCTCTTGCCACAAATCTGTGTAGCCTTGATTTCTTTAGAGAGCTCTGTATCCTGTCCTTATTAAACAGCGGTATCTCTTGTGTTTGAAGAAAATCTTAGAAACAGGATTCAAAATAAAACAAGTCATGAACTTGATGCCTACAGTATGTTAGACTTTCCAACATGTTTATCTCTGGAGCCTAATCCTAGATGTCAAATCGGAATGTGTCCCTGTGCTGCCTCCTATTTACAAAAAGCAATTGCAGGCTTTGAGTATGACACACAGTCATTAGGTCTTTGTTTAAACAGACACCTCAAGAGAGTCATTTCTGTTTGTATACACTGCCTCCAAGAAATACTGTCACATACGTACCTGATAGAGCTGAAATACAAAACAGCACACATACTGTAATTAAGCTAAAAAACTGAAAATAATCTCTCTCTCTCTCTCTCTCTCTCTCTCTCTCTCTCTCTCTCTATATATATATATATATATATATACGGAGAGGTCCCCTGGGCGGGAGTGTGGCAATCCCCCCAATAGCAAACCAGGAACCAAGCGGCACTAGTTGGATTTGATGAAAAAAAGTAATATATTCAAAGTGGCAAAAAGCATGATATAAAGCCAACGTTTCAACGCCATGCAGGGCGTTTTTATCTTGGTGACATGCTGTGCCACTTTGAATATATAACTTTTTTTCATAAAATCCAACGAGTGCCGCCTGGTTCCTGGTTTGCTATTGGGGGGATTGCCACACTCCCGCCCAGGGGACCTCTCCATGTGTATTTACTTTGAGGAGGGCACCGTGGTCATTATCATTATTTGTTTGGAGTGCCTATTAATTATATATATATATATATATATATATATAAAAACAATAAGCTAGAACCCACAGCACTCATACATCCGGGTTGCCAGTGGTATTGTGACCACACCATTTAAATTAAAAAAATCATACACATTCAGCACTCACCTAATATTAACACTTCAAACTGTTCAAACTGTAATTCATCTGAATTCAGGGAATGCTTCTTGCACCCCTATTGTCCATATGTAAATTAAATGTTAAGAAATTCCCCAGGTGTTTATTAACTGATATGCTTGGGTGTGGTTCTTGTCTCTTTAAGAGTGTGACAGGGCCTAAACCCATGATAGAAGCATACTGTGCATTTGAGATCCAAAAGATGCCTGAGAACAATGCTCAGATTTATGAAAGTCAGTGTAGGGACTGACCAAATGGGAATGGCCGTGAAGTGGCTGGTCAGCTTAACAAACTATTGCAATATTTTGGAACTAACATTCCCTGAATTCAGATGAATTACAGTTTGAAGTGTTAATATTAGGTGAGTGCTGAATGTGTATGATATATATATATATATATATATATACAGCTGTGCTCAAAAAGTTTACATACCCTAGCAGAATTTGTGCCTTTTTGTGGCCATTTGTCAGAGAATATGAATGATAACTCACAAACTTTTCTTTTACTCATGGTTAGTGGTTGGGTGATGCCATTTATTGTCAAACAGCGTGTTTACTCTTTTTAAATCATAATGACAACAGAAACTACCCAAATGACCCTGATCAAAAGTTTACATACCCTGGAGATTTTGGCCTGATAACATACACACAAGTTGACACAAATGGGTTTGAGTGGCTAATAAAGGTAACCATCCTCACCTGTGATCTGTTTGCTTTTAATCAGTGTGTGTGTATAAAAAGTCAGTGAGTTTCTGGACTCCTGAAAGACCCTTGCATCTTTCATCCAGTGCTGCACTGACGTGTCTGGATTCTGAGTCATGGGGAAAGCAAAAGAATTGTCAAAGGATCTGCGGGAAAAGGTAATTGAACTGTATAAAACAGGAAAGGGATATAAAAATATATCCAAGCAATTGAGAATGCCAATCAGCAGTGTTCAACCTCTAATTAAGAAGTGAAAAATGAGGGATTCTGAGGAAACCAAATCATGGTCAGGTAGACCAACAAAAAATTCAGCCACAACTGCCAGGAAAATTGTTCAGGATGCAAAGAAAAATCCACAAATAACTTCAGCTGAAATACAGGACTCTCTGAAAAAAAGTGGTGTGGTTGTTTCAAGATGCACAATGAGGCATTTGAAGAAAAATGGGCTGCATGGTCGAGTCGCCAGAAGAAAGCCATTACTACGCAAATGCCACAAAGCTTACAATACTTCAAACAGCACAGAGACAAGCCTCAAAACTTCTGGAACAAAGTCATTTGGAGTGATGAGACCAAAATGTAACTTTTTGGCCACAACCATAAACATTACATTTGGAGAGGCGTTAACAAGGCCTATGATGAAAGGTACACCATTCCTACTGTGAAACACGGAGGTGGATCGCTGATGTTTTGGGGATGTGTGAGCTACAAAGGCACTGGAAACTTGGTCAAAATTGATGACAACATGAATGCAGCATGTTATCAGAAAATACTGGAGGAAAATTTGCACTCATCAGCCCGGAAGCTGCGCATGGGACGTACTTGGATGTTCCAACATGACAATGATCCAAAACACAAGGCCAAGTCAACCTGTCATTGGCTACAGCAGAATAAAGTGAAGGTTCTGGAGTGGCCATCTCAGTCTCCTGACCTCAATATCATTGAGCCACTCTGGGGAGATCTCAAACGTGCAGTTCATGCAAGATAGCCCAAGAATTTACAGGAACTGGAGGCTTTTTGCCAAGAAGAATGGGCAGCTTTGCCATCTGAGAAAATAAAGAGCGTTATCCACAACTACAATTTCAAGGAACAAACAGATCAGGACAACTGTCCCTATCTGATATTCTTCCGGCGCTAATTATCAAAAAAGTTAATTAATTGTGTATCAACAGCAGCTGAGTACGGCAACTAGCTAGGTTGCCAACTTTAAAGAACAGGAAAAAAAATTGTATTATAACAAAGAAACCTCATCATATTGTTTGCTATATTAATTGGTAATGCAACTGATTAATTGTTATTAAGTATATGCTGCTTGTGTCGTTTGTAATGTGTTATTTTTTAACAATTATTGGATAAAGAATTTATTGATATTCATTCGTACAGTCCTACTGAGTCAATCATTCTATATGACAGACTGCACACTATAGTTTTATCTGTTACAGTGTACATATAGCGCGGAGTATATACAAAAATTTTTTTATCCACAACTACCACAAAAGACTTCAAGCTGTCATTGATGTTAAAGGGGGCAATACACGGTATTAAGAACTAGGGTATGTAAACTTTTGTCAGGGTCATTTGGGTAGTTTCTGTTGTCATTATGATTTAAAAAGAGTAAACACAGTTGTTTGACAATAAATGGCTTCACCCAACCACTAACCATGAGTGAAAGAAAAGTTTGTGAGTTATCATTCATATTCTCTGACAAATGGGCAGAAAATCACAAATTCTGCTAGGGTATGTAAACTTATGAGCACAACTATATATATAAAACTCCACAGCAGTCGACACTCCTATACATGTTAACAACGTGCCTCAGTGTCTGAACAGCAGCATACACATTCTTCCAAGAAGAACAGTATTTGAGGCTATTTAGATGCAACAAAGCTTGTATTAAATGTACAATGTTTTGGAGCAGCCATCCCGTCATCAGGACCATACAACAGACAAACAAACTCTTATCCCTCTATATATCTGTGCACTCACGAAATACCGCCGCTTCCACAGCCCACTTCCGGTCTCGGTATCATGGTCAACTTCTGGTCCCAGCATTCTCTGTCTCCCAGGTCACTAGGTTCCAGAAACGGAGGATCCAGCGAGTGCTACATTGTAAGGGGATCTACAGGGGCAGCGAGTCAGCAGCAGTGCATCCTAAAAGAAAGTTGCATATCATATTCAAACAACATATGAATTGTTGAAACATTAATAAACATCCAGCAATTTACATGGTGGAGGATCAACACTAGATATTAGATATTAAGGGTAGCTCAGATGTACAAAAACCCTAACAAATAAAGGGGATCTCATCACCAAACACATATATAGAGAAGCATTTAAAGATTAACATATAAAGAGAGAACAATTAAAAGAATATATCCCTCAGGATGCATTCCAGTTAATTTTATCGTTAAATCCTCTTGGGGACAGGGTGTTTAACCTCATAATCCAGTGGGATTCTTTTTCTTAAAGATTCCTGGCTCTATCCCCTCCCCATAATGTAAGGTGTATGTGATCAGTACAAAAATATTTCAAAGAATTCAGTGTATGCCCTGCCAATTTAAAGTGACGAGTAACTGGCTGCTCAACATCCTTGTCCTCCAATGTCAATTTAATTTCAGAAATATGCGCTGCCATATGTTCACAAAATTGCAGAGAGGGATACATTGAACTAATTAGAATCCTCCCAAAGACAATGTGATTAGGCCCGCCAATAAGGGTGGGGCCATCCTCATCCTGGTCTAGCAATGCTATTGCAATGAGGCCCTATCCCAACTTGCTGAAGAAGGTGTTTATACAAAATTGAGTTTGAATTCAGTATCAGAATTCCAGAAAGCATTGTTTGATATTTTGAAAAAAGCAATGGATACAATATTACTCCCTAAGGAGGTTTTCAAGGCTTGATGTGTCCTGAATTCAAAAAGTCCGGTATTGTGCACCTTTTTAAAATTACAAAAACACGAGACCAAGCCACCAGGGAGACCCATAATCTCTGCTAGAGACTCTTTGTACCAACTGGTCTCACAATTGTTGCACAGTGTTCTTCAACCATTACTGTCCACACAGAATACGTTCTTGAAGGATACAAATTCATTTACTAAAAAATTACAGGAATTGCATGATTTATTGCTTAGATGTTTGTAGTTTATATACCTCCATTCTACATCATGAGGGGTTGGGGGTCATGAAAGGATTTCTTGAAGCTAACTTGTCGCCATTGTTGTTTGATCATGAGTTGTTTCTAACATTATTAGAGCTTATGTTGTACAGAAACTACTTCCTGTTCGATAGAGAGTTCTACTTACAGCAGCGAGGGTGTGCAATGGGTTCATCGACAGCACCCTCATATGCTAACATTTTTATGTTTGAGTAGGACAACAGGATGTTCTTTGGCAATTAAGTAGGTTCCAACATGATTCTTATGTACACTAGGTACATAGACAACGTGTTCCTACTGTGAACAAGAGACAGGGAGTTTTTTGAAGCTCTTTTGCTGGAAATTAACAGTATGGCATCTCCTATAAAGTTCACGTATACGTGTAGTGATAGGGAAGCAAATTTTTTGGATGTTAATATTCTGATAGACAATGTAGAAATCCATGTTATAATCTATTCTAAACCCACAGATAGGAATACATTATTTATGGCCTCTAGCCCCCATCCTGAGTCTCTTAAAACAGACCTGCATCTCTCGCAGATGATGCGAGTAGCACACATTACGAGTGACAGTGCAAAAATATCAGGCCTTTCGGATAATATGATTGATAAATTCAGGAACAGAGGGTATGATATGTCACTTTTACAAGCACAAAATACACAAATACTACAAATGTACAGAATAGATTTATTGAATCAGGCAGAAATGAGGGCGGAAGATATTCTGCCATACACAAGTGACTACAGAGTAGCCAGTCCTATTATTCATAGGGATACTCAAGTATTGTATAAATAATAAATAGGCAAGTGCGCAACCAACAGCAGCAGGTAAGAGGAAGGTCAGTTCCTCAAAAAACTAAACAGTAAGAAAGAGTGTGTACCAGCGCTGGCTGAACAAATTAAAAAGGATGGTTTGCTCTATGTAAGAAAAATAACAATTTATTAACACATCACATGTAGACAAGTTTAAAAGAAAGGAATTCCTGTTGCCACAAGGTGGCGAGAGTGTCTTATCTGGATAAGATTTCATAAATTTCACATTCTCCTGTATTGGCAATGTCCATTCCTAAAGGCTAGGGCAACCTCCCCATGTTGCTTATAGTGGCTTCTCACAAAGATTTACCTGTTTTAGGAGAAACAGACCCATAGAAGCAGTTAGACATGATAATAATCTAAGGGACTGCATAGTAAAGACAGACATCACAGGGATGGGGATTTCTGAAAACCCTAATGTCCATTATAAATTGCCTGGATGCTATCGTCTTAAATGTGCTACTTGTAAAAACATGGTGACATGTAAAGAGTTTAAAAACCAACAAGGTGAAAAGCTGTACACTATCAGACATGTCATTACATGTAATACATCTCATGTAGTTTACGTTATTGCATGTCCATGTGAATTGTACATACAGATGGGTCCTCCGTTATCTTGGCTGGCTGAGGCGTTAGTCAAAATCGGGCATACGCAGTGTGCCTGGGCGCAGGGAGGCACACCTAGTCGTAGGGAGGCACGCCTAGTTGTAGGGCGGCGCGCCTAGTTGAAGGGAAGTGCACAGAGCATTTGGCGTTACCTTTAAGTGTAATACCTGTGATCATCCACCAGATGTCGCTTTTTAAAATCACCACTGCGCATGCGTGTGGTCTCCAGTAATATACAATACCGAAATACATAGTAAGAACTACTTTACTGGTGCGTCTCATTACGCTACAATATGCTACAGTATGTCATACAGTATATTACAGTGTACAGATGTACTGTAAATACAGAAGTACAGTATATACAGATGCAAACAAATGTGATAAAGCCACAGCATAGTCCATTTACAGTATGTTAGGAATATGTGAGCATCCAAGTCCCGCAGACAAATCCACAAATAAAACCAGTAGTGTACACAGACGCAAACGGACGTGTTACATGTACATTGTGGTCTATTGATGTTAGGGATATTGTATGTTAGCTTCCTAATCCCGTAGCCATTACGGCATAATCAAAACCTATGTGCTTATTCATCTATCGGCGGCAACGTGTCCGAGTAGTGAAGTGTTCTGCTACCCATGATTAGAGTCCCGGATTCGATTCTGAAAGTAATGTACGAAAATGCATGTTAGTTTCTTCCAGACACTTTATCATTTTTTTTGTATCTATCATACTGTACTATACTGTCACATTCAATAGAAGTGTGCACACAAGTTTTACATAAAGCAGGGCAAAGCTGCAGGAGCGTTTCTACTGTAAAATGCACAGCGGCTACGAGGATAAGGTTCTATGCACTGTACAGTACATATACAATTCTGTAGCAGGGCAGACTCAATTGAAATTGCTACCACCTGTGACTCCTTGCCTTGTGGCAGCCCTCAGCCCACAGCTGAAGGAGCTTCACAATTTTCTAGCTAAATACACAGGAGCGATAGGGCTAGGCGAGCTCTATGCACATTACCATACACCGGACTCGATCACATACTGTAGCAAGTTGTCAAAATGGCTGACACCAGTTATCCCTTGCCCCGTTGAGGCCCTCGGCAATGGAGAGATTGACGGCACACGTTTTGCCGTCAACTCTCTCCATCTGACCATTGGTCACCATCTGTGTGTACAGTATGCAGCACAGGACTGTATATTACAGTCGTCACTGGCCATTTGCCAGAGCTCGTACTGTAGATCAATCTGCCGCTATTCGAGCTAAAGTACTGGATTAGTGGAGCATTAGCCACCCAGTGGTGGAGATGTGTATTGCATGCTGAGTATCTAGTCATGCCTCAACGCGCCTGTCTGTGATTAAACTCAGCAACCTAAGCTATCACCTAGGCATGACTAAACCTCTGTATAGGCGCAGAAACAGCCAAGATAACGGAGGACCCATCTGTATATTAAAAACACTTCTAACTTTCTCTTTCTATACTTTATAAACAGGGAATATTAGTTATAATTGTTGCAATATTTGTTAAGCTGACCAACTGCCCTAAAGTCTTCCCCATCTGCTGAGTCCTACTCTGTCACTCACACAACTAGAAACATTGCAATTCCTATCACATCAGTAACTTGTAACATTCCCTGTTTATAAAGTATAGAAAGAGAAACAGTTTGGAGTGTTCTACAATACAGTGCAGAGCTTCTGTGATTAATATATATGTACTAGTTACCAGACCATCAAAATGATCGAACAACACAACAGTAATATCAGCGATGGCGGATGTGCACCCCTGAGTGAATCAAGAAGTGAATTGCTCCTTCAGGCAACATCTAGTAGTCGCCAGTGCACAAAACACTTGAATTTCTCCCATAGAGGTGAGGAGCAGCATTAGCCTTTTATAATATACAAGATATATCTATAAATATAAATGCAAAAGCCCTAACTCACTCACTCACTCACTCACTCACTCACTCACTCACTCACTCACTCACTCTCTGACTCATCACTAATTCTCTTACATCCTGATATTTTAGGAAGGTTAAATTTAACATTGGTATTCTGCAGGTGGGAAATAGGAAAACTACGTAATCTCCACTAAGGGGATGAAAAAGTTTTAAAGTAATGACAACATTACAGATGCGTGGCTTGTGTTGCGTGAATGATAACGCCCAAACAGATCGTCGGATCAAAATTTGTATTGCACCTCCAGTGTGTACATTTTAATAAACTTCAAAAATGGTCCTGTCACTTTTTACTGTATCTTCTACAGGTGCTCCTCGGGTAACGCCAAGAACCATGGATTAATATTTACTTACATTAAGATGTCTCAAATATAGATTTACCAAATTTTTAACACTCGTATATATTTACAACCATGAAAACCAGAAACTCCCATGCGAAGATCGGGTAGAACAGGTAGTGTGTGTACAGGGCTGGTGCTAGGGTGTTCGGCGCCCCCCAGCAAACTATAAATTTGGGCCCTCCCATACGTTACAAAGGGACAGCGCACGTTGAAATAGGGATGTGGTCTCACAAGGAAGGGGCATGGTAACACAATTTTACCCCCATTTAAAACACCCCCATTAGTGGCGCTCCTTACACATAACACTGCAGTTGTAGCAAAGCTTACACATAACACCACAGTAGTAACGCCGCTTACACATAATAAACCCAGTAGTAGCGTCACTTACACATAATAAACCCAGTAGTAGCACAGCTTACATGCAACGCCCCAGTAGTAGCGCAGCTTACACGTAACACCCCAGTAGTAGCGCAGCTTACACGTAATGCCCCAGTAGTAGTGCAGCTTACATGTAACGCCCCAGTAGTAGCGCCCCAGAAGTAGCGTAGTTTACGCGTAACGCCCCAGTAGTAGCGCAACTTAACGTAATGCCACCGTAGTAGCGCAAGCTTACACGTAATGCCCCAGTAGTAGCGCAGCTTACACGTAACGCCCCAGTAGTAGCACAGCTTACACGTAATGCCCTAGTAGTAATGCCCCAGTAGTAGCGCAGCTTACACGTAACACCCCAGTAGTAGCGTAGCTTACACGTAATGCCCCAGTAGTAGCACAGCATATACATAACGCCCCAGTGGAAGCGCCCCAGTAGTAGCATAGCTTATGCGAAATGCCCCAGTAGTAGCGCAGCTTACACGTAACACCCCAGTAGTAGCGTAGCTTACACGTAATGCCCCAGTAGTAGCACAGCATATACATAACGCCCCAGTGGAAGCGCCCCAGTAGTAGCATAGCTTATGCGAAATGCCCCAGTAGTAGCGCAGCTTAACGTAATGCCACCGTAGTGCAAGCTTACACGTAACGCCTCAGTAGTAGTGCAGCTTACACGTAACGCCCCAGCAGTAGCACAGCTTACATGTAATGCCCCAGTAGTAACGCCCCAGTAGTAACGCCCAAGTAGTAATGCCCAAGTAGTAGCGCAGCTTACATGTAACGCCCAAAGAAGTGCAGTTTATTCACATTCCCCCCCTCCCCCGCACAGTTACACACTGGCCCGGCGCTACCCGCTCAGCAAGGTCTGCAAAGCAGGGAGGCGCCGGGTGGGAGAGGCGCTGTCCCCGCTCTGCTACCTTGCTGGCCCGCAGTGCTGCTGTCTGCTGCCGCAGGCTCTGCTGTCAAAGTGACAGGCAGCGCAGACAGAACAAACATAAATTCTCCTCCAGTGTGCTGTGTGTGAGCCTGTCAGGTGCCTCCCCCTTCCTTCTCCTCCACGGCTTGTTCCTCTGCGCTGCACCTAGCTGGAAGACAGGCAGCAGTGCGCGCACCAGCACCCCCGTGCCCCCCCCCCCCCCCCCATACCCCCTTCTCCTGAGTCTCCTATCTGTCACTGAGGAGACACAGCAGTTTTCAGCAGCCTCCCTCCCTTCCCATCAGTGCTGGATTCACGGGGCACCGCTAAACAAGAAGTCACATGATGCACAGGAGGAGCCAGCTAGAAGAGGAGCAGCGGTGCAGTGTAGCAGCCTGCAGCACCACAGGCACACATAGGAGCAGAGGCCCAGCTAGGTAAATTCTGCTGCAGATAAATGAAGGAAGGGGGACGGGAGAGGGGGGGGGGGGGTGCGTGGGAAGAAGGGGAGAGTGTTAAAGTGTCATATTCATGTGTTTTTTGGGGGGAGGAGTGACATTAATATGTGCTTGGGGGGTAATGTCATAGTAATGTGTTTTGGGGGGGTAGTGTCACTGTCATGTTATTGTGTGCTGGAAAGGGGGGTAGTGTTATATTAATATAAGCTGGGGGTAATGTCATTTTAATGTGTTTTTTTTGGGGGGGGGGTGGGTTGTATTATATTTGTTTTTTTTGGGGGGTAGTGTCATATTAATGTGTGCTAGAAAGTTGCATATTAATGGGGGGGGGAGATAAAGTGTCCTATTCAGTGGCGTAACTACTGCCCCCGCAGCCACTGTGGAGGCTAGGAGGCGCAGGGCTACGGGGGCACTGCCACTAATTCAGAGCAGATTGGCATGCGGACTAGTCGTCCGCATGTCAATCTGCTAAATGTCCCTTTCAAAATGGCCGCCGCCATGGAGGAGACATGCTAGAGGTCATACTTGACCTCTAGCGTCTAGGAAGTGCCGGGAGTGCATAGCGCTGGCCGCGGCCGGCGGCACCCTGCAGGCTGCAGCCCTGCCAACTTGCTACCCTGGCGCGGCGGCAGCAGCAGCAACAGGGGGATCGGGCAGCAGTGCACATGGCACACTAAACAGCGGGGAGCGGTTTGGGCAGCATTACTCCCCATGACACCCAGTGCATGAAACCCCTGGCAACGAGCATAACACCCAGCGCATGAAACCCCTGTCAACAAGCATGACACCCTGAGCATGAAAAGCCCTGGCACCGTGCATGGAACCAAGATCATGAAACCCATGGCAACGATCAGGTAATTTAAAAGTAATTAGAAGCCGAACTGTAGGGCTTAATGTGTAGTGGGCATTGTGGTGTGTGGCATAATGTATCACGGACATTGTGATTGCATGGCTTGTATGTTCCAGCCAACCAGATGCAGCTTGCCGCAGCTAGTTGCAAGCACAATGCGGCCGCTTGCGGGTAGGATGAGAGCGATCACATCTGTAATTATAGGAGGGCGCAAAATTTATAGTTTGCAGGAGGGCGCCGAGCACCCTAGCACCGGCCCTGGTTACACATACATAAATACACATACACACACACACACACACACACACACACACACACACACACACACACTTTCTCACTTACTCTCCCTGGCTGGCAGGATCTGAAGCAGCATGTCCTCCTCTGTGGCACTGCACAGTCTGATAGTTCCATGTAGCCCTGCACCCTCCGCTCATTAAGCTTCACCCCCTCCATCCATGTAGATCTGCCCCCTCCATCCGATCAGTCACTGTCACAGGAGGAGAGGGGGAGAGGAGAGGAGGCTTTCAGCTGCCGGTGCCGATGCCTGCCATGCAGTGGCAGGCACAGCGGCCGACAGCAGCAGGGGGCCCATGTGCAGCAGCGGAGATGAAGAGCAGGTAGAGCACTTCTCCTGCCTGGCGCCTACCTGCACTGCATCCCTTTGCTGAGTGGGTAGCGCCAGGCCTGTGTGTGTATATACAGACTGCTGCTTAATCCACAAGCAGTGATTTATTGCAACTTCTTTGGAATAAATTACATTTTGTGGATTAAGCTGCAGTGATATGCCATGCCGTGTTCATACCTAGCAGTCTGTGTTATTTTGATTAAAGGCATGCAGCACGCTGATTTATGACTTGGGAGTGCGAAGTCTTATAGGATATATATATATATATATATATATATATACATACATATATACATACAAAATATATAAATAATACGACAGCTACACTTAGATCCAGCAATAAGAATACATTACAACAAGTTGTAAAGCAATGTTTCAGTGCTTTATTGCACTTTTGTCAAGCAATAAACAAGAATATGTGTGTACTCACCAGAATAAATAGCACCCTCCTCCATCAACTGTTTGACTCTGGTTCCCGCTTCCGGCCAATCCAGTGTGACCCACAGGAAGTGAAATCAGCAGACGCATCATGTAACTAAACAACAAGACATTCATAAGTGATACAAAGTTACAAAAACAATATCTTTCTCCTTGTGAATACGATTAGGGATTAGTATCATCAACTGCAAAAGTGCATGAATGAATCAAAATAAATATCATGCTAAAGTACAATCTAATAATGATAAACATTTATACAGTATAAACAAAGACCTTATACTGTAGAAAGCAATGACCAAGTGTCTCGTTTAGTCCTCTAGGTACGTGCATTCCACTGGGACTTTAACATTACCAGCGTTTTCGATCTATCCTCACCTCTAGTAAGGGGGGGGGGGCAGATAATCTATAATCCTGTACCTCATTGTGGAAAGGTTATGTTTTGCCATGAAGAAATGTCTCGCCACGGGTTGCGCACTAGTGTCTATGGTTAGTGCAGCCCTGATTGCTGCGCGATGCGGTGTCATGTGCTCTTTAAACTTGCATTCAGTCTTTCCCACATACACTTTAGCACAAGGACAAGTTATTGTGTAATTTACATACCTACTAGAGCATGTCAAATGCTGTCAGATAGCGAAGTTTGCCCCTTTGAAAGGGGTGAAAAGATGTCTGACCTGTCTGCAGAAAAGTACAAGTTGTGCATTTAGGACATTTGAAGCATCCATTCTGGATTGTCCCAGAAAACTGCCAAATTTTGTTATGTCCATATGTACTAAGTAATCATTCAAGTTTTTGCTTCTCCTATAACAGGACATTAGAGATGTATCGTGAAATGGTTCTAAAATCTGTGTCAGAGGATATCATGGGCCAAAGTTTTTTAGCTTCACATTTTATTTTGCTACTCATGTGGTTACAATTAGCTACCAAAATATGTCTGTTTCTCTTGTCTTTAGAAGTTTTATAAAACAGGATCTCATTTTGTGAAATGGACAAAACTTTTTAAGTTTATTAAAAAATTTTACTTTTCCATGGTATCTATTTGTCTACTCGCTTCAACTCTGTTATTAGAGATTTGCCCATAGCAATTGTGAATAGGGCAAAGCATCTTTTAGAATAGGCCAAGCATCTTTGTGGCTTGGGATGGGTGCTACTAGACAGCAGGAGGTTGCTTCTATCTGTTGGTTTTGTGTATAAAGAAGTTTGAAGCCTATCACCTATTTTACTTTAGCGATGGTTACATCAAGAAAATGCACCATCTTTGTATTGATAGTGTATGTAAATTTCACTGGACTGTTAGTTAAGTTGTGAACATCAATGGTATGTCTACTGTACATTAATCTTCAGTGCCTTTCCACACTATAAACAAATTGTCTATATAACGATAACTCATGACCAACATGTTTTGCTGATTGATTGGAGTGTAACCAACACAATTATTATAGTTAGCATACAAGTACCAGATTGTATATGGCAGGGCTGGCCAAACCGGTCCTCGAGATCTACCAACAGTTCATGTTTTCCAGGCCTCCTGGATATCTGTAGAATTGTCAGTTAGGAATGAATGCAGCACACCTTATTAGTAATGACTACACCTGTGCACCAGCTAGGTGGTTTGGAAAATGTGAACTGTTGGTAGATCTCGAGGACTGGTTTGGCCAGCTCTGGTATATCGGATCCGGTCTGAAGGTCGACACTGTCTAGGTCGACAATGTTTAGGTCGACCACTATAGGTCGACAGTTACTAGGTCAACATGGATGGAAGGTCGACAGGGTTTCTAGGTCGACATGTGCTAGGTCGACAGGTCTAAAGGTCGACATGAGTTTTTCACTTTTTTTTCTTTTTTTCATATTTAACGATCCACGTGGACTACGATTGGAACGGCAATCTGTGCCGAGCGAAGCGGTAGCGGAGCGAAGGCACCATGCCTGAATCATGGCGAGCGAAGCGAGCCATGCGAGGGGACGCGGTGCACTAATTGGGGTTCCTGGTCACTCTACGAAGAAAAAGACACCCCCAAAAAATTTTAAACCTCATGTCGACTTTTAGACCTGTCGACCTAGCACATGTCGACCTAGAAACCCTGTCGATCCATGTCGACCTAGTGACTGTCGACCTATAGTGGTCGACCTAAACATTGTCGACCTAGATACTGTCGATTTGATGAACCACACCCATTGTATATGTATATATATATATATATATATATATATAAATATGCCCCTCCATTGTGGCCCCTTTGTCCCCTTTTCAAATTATGTGGCATTTAAAATTCCACCCCTGGTGTCTGCAGTATGTTGACATGCGATGGATTGTGTCAGATACTAGTATGTATATGTATACTAGTGTACTAAATGTTGTATGTTTCTACAGTATTACATCAATTGGATATTATTCATGGATTCATGGTACAGATCCTTTGCATACTGTATCTGTGGAAATCCTTATTATAAGCGTTATTATTCAAGCTCAAATTAAGTATATGCTACAGTATACAGTATACTGTAACTTCGGGACCTTGTAATGTGTCTACAAACAGGCAAAGTCTCTAATTGTTATTTTTATTGTAAAATTATAGTATCTAGAGAGGGGGAGGTTGTGGGCAGCCCAAAGGCCAATACATCCATCTTGTAAAATAACTTTGCTCAATGATATTCACAAGGATAAATAAATGGAGGCTTGATTGATCTTTTTCGTAGAGTAAATTGTTTCAACGTCAATGCTCTCTATTGCTGTATTTTAGTAGTTGAGTCTTCAGGATGCATTGCTGCTGTTCTGTATATTAATGACTGGTCCACATGACTGATCATTAGGTTCTGAAGACTAATAACCTCCATTCCAAATGCAAAATTACAAAAAGGTTGCAAACAGAGATTAATGAAACAGCGTGCAACAATACTGCTGAATGTCAAAACCAAAAACAATCTGACAGTATCCTACACTATGTATTTCACCCATCATTAAAATGGCACGTTACCATTATTGAGTTATCACAGGCACGCTGTGCGAATGCTGCTAGCCACTGAACATGTACATTTACTGCCATAATACAGTACATATAGTAACAATTCTGTTTTAGCACATGCATCAAGATGACTGTCACCATAAAACTAAGGGGGTAATTCCAAGTTGATCGCAGCAGGAAATTTTTTAGCAGTTGGGCAAAACAATGTGCACTGCAGGGGAGGCAGATATAACATTTGCAGAGAGAGTTAGATTTGGGTGTGGTGAGTTCAATCTGCAATCTAAATTGCAGTGTAAAAATAAAGCAGCCAGTATTTACCCTGCACAGAAACAAAATAACCCACCCAAATCTAACTCTCTCTGCAGATGTTATATCTGCACCCCCTGCAGTGCACATGGTTTTGCCCAACTGCTAAAAAATGTCCTGCTGCGATCAACTTGGAATTACCCCCAAAATGTGAGCATGTTAAATCATTAGAAGGAATGTTATCTGACTGTAGATGATAGTAGTTAGTTACAAACATGGTGGCTGGGTAAACAATAAACCAAATAATAAAATGGTATTACAACCAATTGTTCTTTACAGTTGGTAAATGACTGGGAGCAATGGGCAAAACAAACAGAAAATAGCATTACTGTGGAATAAGTTTTATTGCATAGTTAACATTACAGGAAATTGATGGCTGTATTGAATATGGAAGCTAAGGAGTATCGGAATGAGTATTACAAGCATGAAATACTAGCACAAAGAACTAATAGCAAATTGACACAATATATGTATAGTAAAAGGATTTACGTAACGATGCTGAAAAAAGTTGCCAATTAGCAAAAGCATCCCAATTCCAGTTCTCTTAGAATAAATATCTTCCACTTTCTCCTGTCACAGGGCAGCATGCAAGGGGAATGTCTAAATGACTTTCACATTGTCTGGTAGGATTTACTGTATTCATGCTGCCAGTGCTGGTGTTACAAGCTCTAAAGTGACTTCTGCAGCATAATATTATACACGGTCGAGTCACATTATTATGAACACCAGCTCATAGCCAGAGTAACCACCGTGTACAGCACGAACAGTAGCTAGACGAGCTGAACTGTCACTTTATACACATCCGGTAGCTCCTAGGTTCATTTTGACATTCACCTCCCACATCAATGGCACGTGGTGCTCCACGGTTTCCACGTTGGTTATTTGGAATGGTGTAATTTGTCCAGTCACAATACTCCTTCACCACAGCAGCACGCAAACAGTTCACAAACTGCGCTGTTTCAGAATTACTGTAGTAATATAAGGCAAAATCATCAAAGAATTATGCTATATAATCGGGATGTGCTAGGTGTCCTTTAAACTGGTTTTATTTAAAACCAACTCCTTCTGCAGTTCATCCATACTCAGGGACAGATTGGCCATAGACCTTACCAGGACTTTTATTGAAGGACTGAAGGCTTCATGTGGACATATGGAGCTGTAGTAGTCTGTGTGCCCACAGTGAGTTGGAGCAGTTCCTGTTAGGAAAACCTGCACATACAGTCATCAGTTGTTGAGTCTGGACTCCTTATTCATTGACTATGTATCTGGGGAAGTCTGGCTGTTGAATGTGCCACACACTGAGAGAGACAGATGTGTGAGAGACAGACTGAGAAAAATTGCCTCAGAGGTACGGATGTTTAGAGAAACACACTGAAAAGATTCAGCAATGAGAGATACAGCGGTGAGAGACAGGTTTAGCACTGAAAGAGATAAGCTTAAAGAGACAGGTTGTAGGGCAGAGAGAGACACACTGTGAGCCGAGAGCAAGACTTCTCTGAGGGAGACAGGCTTCATGGCTGAGAGAGACAGACTGAGAGCTATGAGGGAGACAGGCTTCAGGGCTGAGAGGGACACATTGAGAGCTATGAGGGAGACAGGCCAAGAGCTGATATAGATGCAGCTGTGAGAAAGATGGCTTAAAGTGTAGTAGAGAGAAAGAGAGAGAGAGAGAGAGAGATAAGCTAAGAGTTGAGAGGGTCAGGCTTAAAGAAAGTCAGCTATACGAGAGACAGGCTAATAGACAACTGTGAGGAGAGACAGGCTGAGTACTTAGCTTGTCTCCATTAGGTATTGCCATCTGAAGATGGTGTTAGCCAACATACCTCCATGGGGGAGGCCCAGCCAGATAGTAATTGTGCGATACAGTATCTCACCAGTTGATGTTACAGAAACAAGGATTACCTCCTATGACACTACTTTGCCTTTAGCTCTCTTCTATGGGGATCTCTCTCTCAGGCACACTATGAGACACAGAAACAGACAAGGGGTATATCCAATTGTGATATCGCCCAGGGTTATACTATTAGCCCCAATAAGCCGGCATGAGCGGTGGTGGTGGAAATGGGGGGAATGCAGGTCACAACGCTGCCCCGGCTTCCCCGCCAGTGGTTACAGCACTGAGTGTCGGCTCCTGGGCCGCGGCGCCCTCCATGCAGTCGCAGCCTGCTGCTGCGGGCATGGGACACTGCAGGTCACCATGGTTATCGCAAATTTTGTTTCGCCTGCTTGAGCAGCCCCGGAAACAGCCCTGTTTTCATGCAAAAATGGGGCTAGTTCTACCAAAAACACACAAGTTTCACTAAACCTGTGTATTTTCGGGAGATATTGTATTTTTTTTTACAGCTAACCAAATTGGATAGCCTGTAAAAAAATATTAATGAAACATTAATGAAAATTAATGAAATCATATATACAGTAAAACAGAGGAGCAACTGCACATTCTCAAATGATTAGTCATATGGGTTCTGCAATCACAGATTAGATTTCATATGTCCTTGCATTAACATGCAATAAGCCACACAGAGACCAGCACACCACCATAAACAGTTGCAAAAAGACAAGTGTACAGTATTTACATTATAGCAGCCAAAGTATCGTAGTAAAAAAAAAAATCAGCATTAACAAGCATGGTATTTATCAAAACCACTTTGGCTCAGGCATCCTCATTCTGGCCCAGCCTCAGCCCAATGATCGTTTCAGTGGACCTGATCACGTTTGGTATGAAATACCTGTGTTCTTGATGGCGGTGGTCACATGACCAACAGCGGAATTGCGACACTGAAGATCCTGACATCAGAGAGAGTAAGCATTTTAACCCTCCCCTACCATAACCCTTCGGGGGGTGTTGGCTAGGGCTAACCACCCCCCTAGTGCTTAACCTTAACTCTCTCGTGGGCCCTAACCTGGTCCCTGATACTTACCCTCAGTATGTCGGCTGTTGGTGTTCTGTTGCTGGTCTTCTGAGTGGTGTTAGGATTCCGGCATTGGTCACATGAACGCAGGCATCCTGTGACCGCCGGGATGCCGAACGTATCCTGAACCGACCACTTTCCTCAAGAGTACCAGTGGATATTTAGTGGCTCTTGACACCACTTCAGCATCATTACTTGTCATGTCTCTCTCTTAGAACTGCTTCATTTTACCAAGCTCCTCTGCTCTGCTGATTGGTGTCTCTATTCCACATGTGCAACCAGACAATTCCGCTCCTATTACAGGCTTGCCCCTTTTTAGCATGTTGCAGCTCTATCTAGTGGCAGCCTCCTAAACTACAAGCCATGGGTATCACAGCAGCATAAGGGTTTTTGGCTCATTAAGAACCTCTATATTGACTCCATGATCTTTACAGTGCAGCGAGCTCCGAACTCCCATTATAGGTGCAATCACACTGTTACTAGATTGATTAAGCAAAATCTCATATATTAAAAATCCCAGACTCTCCGATTCTGATCATTTTTGGGTCACACAGTACCTGGCAAATTGAGGATTTCCAACTTGCTGGATTTTACTGATGACCCAACCAAGTTATTGTAAAACAGGGAAATGCCCCAATTACTGTAATTGCAGAAGCATGGGCCCCTTAAGCTGAGTTATACATATCCATTGATCTGCCTGTCTCCAAACAAGCCTTTTCCACCAAGGATAGGGATGGTGCAATTGCGTTCTGATAATGATGCCATTTTTTTCTAACCAAGAGCATAAATAGGGGTGTTAAAATTGCAAAAAGATAAGATAAAAGTGAATATCTGCTTTCAGTTCCATGCATTCATGAATTGCATTCAACTTGGGTTCAACTCTGAATTGTCCACTTTATAGTTCACAAATAAAAGTGTTACATAAAATAACAATGATTACAAATCAGTAATAGCCACATGACTTGGTAGATGGTATAGTGATTATCATGTGTGACATGATACAATGCTGAGGGTACAACAATTAAAACAATGAACTTGTTCCATACACATTTTGTCTACCTTGTACAGTATGTCTTTATGTTATGTGTGCACTATTTCTGTCTGATCGGCACTGAACCTAATAAATCATGACAATAGAAATAAGAATGATAGAGCCACCATGACGGAAGTTTAACTCCCAACAAGACAAAGAGACACAGTTTTGCTCTTTAGGCAGAAAGAAACAAAATAGATATATTACTGTTAGCGTTTATTAACATTTTCTATTTTCCCTATTTAATTATATCAATTATTTTTCAGCATCTTTGAAAAAGTCTAATTGAGGTTTATTCAATTGAGCAGTCACATCATGTCTGACCTAATACTCTTTTTATCTGAAAACAGAAGTGATGGACTAAATTCACAGATGTCTCTCGAATATGTATATTTTGAATAATAATGATGATAATAATACATTTAATGGTAAGCCAGTAACACATCTGCAGCCATTCTTATCTCACATGGTAATTTCACATTGGCTACTTAAACTTTCAGGCACATTAGTCATAGATGCAATTATCTGGCAATCATGCTCAATTACTTGATCTTAATAAGTATACCTAGTTTATCTGATGCATTAAATATTTCATAGAATAAGAGATCCTGACAAACTGAGTATTCGCAAATGTTAATAGTAAAATTGTATTTAGCAAGTGTTCCAATACAAAATAAAACCAGAGTTTTGGAATAATACTGTATAACTTAGCAATAATATACTGCAGTATGTTCGCTGCATCTATGGAGAACTTTCCATTAGCAATACCCACAGTTCTGGGGTTACTTAGATCATGATGAGGTAGTAGAGTAAGCATTTTACAGTCTTTCCTAAAAGCTGCACCTTTCCAGTCTTATTACCAGATGCAACATACTGTATATGAACTGACACTCATTTTACCTCTTCTAGTTTTATTTGACAAGACTCATTTCCCTTTCTATCCTCATGTTGCTGTAATTGACTACCCCACAGGCCAAATCTCCATATTGCAGAAATAAAAATAAATCTGTATCTAAACAACAGAAAAGACAACTATTTTTAAAAGATTGTCTGTTCAACTGTGGTTTTAGTCTGGTGATGTACTGTATACTGCCATCTTGTCTTTAAGGAAGTAAATGTGTACTCTCACTATTGTAGTGTGCATGAATGTGTTCGTATTGTATTGCCACCTATATAGAATTTAATCTACTTGCAACTCAGCAGACCCTAGATCCAAGCTACCTCTCATCAACAAAGCAACACAATGTTGTCCACTAGCAGAATTCAGCTGACGGCCAATAGTGTGGTTTCTCACTCTCTACCATGCATGCATAAATGGGTCCTGACGGGTACATGTTCAGAATGAGTCCAGTTATCTGTTTTCTTGATCCTCGCTCTTAATTGCCCCGTAGCTCTGCCACTGAACCTTTGTATCCTTTACACTGCGGTGTCACAGTGGATGGGATCAGGGGCGTAGCCAGAACTTTGTGGGCTCCATAGCAACATTTTGAAGGGCCCCCGTCCCAATGCTTCTAGAGAGACACTTCTCTGCAGCAGTTGTTAATTTTATGCCCTATAATAGTGCCCTAGTTAATATTCTGAACCATGGTAGAGCCTTATTTAATGTTATGTCCCATAGTAGTGCCCTAGTTTCTTTTATGAATCGTAGTAGAGCTTAAGTTCACCCTACTGTATGTCATATTTCAGAGCTGCCAGTACACATTATGCCACACAGTACCTCCAACTCACATTATGATATATAGTGCTCCCCGTACAGTGCCCCGGTTCATATATTATAAAATTACAAAAATGCCCTCCAGTTCATATTATACCACACTACAATGAGCAAGTCCAGAGGCATACCCAGATATATTGCAGGCCCCAAGGAAGAAGATTGAAAGGACCCCTATGTACCACCCAATCACCAAAATGTATATAACAAGTAACTTTGACAGGGAAGGTGGGCCCCTCTCAGCTCTGGGCCCCATAGCAGCTGCACTGCCTGCACCTATGGTAGCTACACCCTTGGGTGTGATGTACTAACCTTGCAGTGTACATCCCACCACACATCGGCAGACATCACACCGATACCAATCGCATATGTTCTAACATAAGCGATTAGTATAGTGAAGGAAAGCTCTTCTGAAAAGAGCTGCCTTTTGCAAAGACAGCTCTGCCAGGTGAGAGGCTGTCCATGGGGAAGGTGAAGCTGGACATCTGGCTATGTTGCTAGGGGAGGAGGAGGTTGGGGGAGGTCCAGGAATGCGCCGGGAGGCTGCCAGCAAAAGAGGTGATGGGGGTGGGGTCGGAATGAGCGGTACTGGGCAGCTCAGGTTGCGGGATGTGGAAAGACGCCCATAGGCTTATGGCATTACCCTCTGCATTGATAAGACCATATGAACATATGAAAATGCACAAAAAAAACCAGGGTGTTTACTGTATTTTTCCTATAGTACATCCCACCCTTTGTATCTGTACTCAGAACTAGCAAGATACCTGCCACTTCTGAGAGTTTATTGCTGCATATTTCAGATTGCTTTAATATGTATGCATTCTTCTAACTCACATTTATGTTAATGAGTTCAAAACTTGATGTCGACATTCCCTATGTCATCAGTGAGAATTTCGACATGACAATGCTGGCGTAGGGATTCTGACACAGACCTAATACTACTTAGAGCATTTTAAAAATGTTGGTGTTATGATGTCATGGTAAGCAGCATGTTTAAGGCTATAACACCTGCACAGTTAATAAAATACTGTAAGTAGCATTATACCCATGTCTGGAATCTGAAACTGGCACTGTCATGTCAACAATACAATGCAAGTAGTGTGTATTCTTATATCCCATGACATTGTAGATATGTGGTTTACATGCTGAAGTCTTATTACCTTATTTGTGTAGTGTATACAATATAATAATGTAATGAAGTGTGATATACACAAGAGAGAAAAGTGTCTTGACAGTTACTAATAAATGCAAAAGTCTTATTCTAAAATGTAAGCAAATACAAATACTCCCACATTGGTTGCTTATCACTTTAAAACTCTTCTTTACATTATTCTAATGATGATTTCAGTACTGGAGGTGTGAATATATGCAATCGGTCCGAGTGTATAGATAGTACTACTGATAATTATCATCATTATTGCATATAGTTGCCCTAGCTTTGTAGTATCTGCAAGATATATGACTGCTCAAATATATCTATGAATGTGTCCTCATCTAAATGTGTGGCAATTAGGTGAATGTGTCCTCATTATTTTCAGCATATGATTGTCGGGACACGCGACACAATCTGCAATACGCAAAAAACTACAAATGGATTTACACATATACAGGGTGATTCAAAAGTCGCAGTACACCCTTTTGTTTTAAAAACTGTGCAGGAAATGGGAAAACTGAATACTCCATTAAGGTATGGGTAAGGTGGGCTCTCTTTTAGAGTATGTACCGAACATGGGCGCCTTCTTGAAATCGTCCATCTTGAATCTAAATAATTTTTTTCAAATAGAAAGGGGGTCTTGTAACATGTCTAACAACATCAGAATTTGCAAACCTTTTTGCAGCAATAAACTTTTCAGCAAATTCACACGACCCCCTTTCTATTTGAAAAAAACTGACTTAAATTCAAGATGGTGCCCATGTACGGTACATACCCTAAAAGATAGCCCACCTCACCCATACCTTACTGGATTATTCAGTTTTCCCATTTCCTGCACAGTTTTTGAAACCAAAGGGTGTACTGCGACTTTTGAATCACTCTGTACAGTTTTGTGCTGATGTGCAGTATAGCAATACATATCTTACATAAAAAATGTATATACAGTTTGTTGAAATTGAAACAAGGCCCACAGTATAGTGCTAATATGTTGTTGAAGTTCTCTTCACAAATTGCTATTTTGTTTTAATATAAAAAAATTACACTTGTTGACTAGTGCTAATAAAAAATATATATATACAAATTATTAGAATCATTTGAAAACTGACGTGCATACAACTATTGCATAGGTATGACATTATACTGTTGGCATACAATATGAAAAAAGTATTTTTAGAAAATCTAATAACATAATAACACATAAATCAACAGCCAAATGCATCAGGGGACAGTACCAAGAAGTATAGAACACATATTGCTGCACATCTCGTACTAAATCCTTTATTATAAAAAAAATAAAAAATAATAATACAGTATGTTGGACCCTTTTCAAGTGTCATGGCACATGTACCTTGTTTAAGCTAACTATTATCCTCTTCACTGCCATCAATTCTTACTATTTCCACTGTTTTGCAATAAAAAGCAATAAAAAATAAATTGGAAAAAGAATAGTATATATTATATTTAAAGTTTCTTCATTTTGTATGAGATAGTTCTGTTTTTTCTCATCTTCTTTAGGTTTTTAAAGTTATTTTCTTTCTTATAAAGAGCTTTTTCTGCTAGATTCTTCATTGTGTGCAGGTAAGCCCAATGACATGCAGTATCATGCTACAGTATATCACGGCAAAAGTTATTAAAATAAGTGCAATACTGATGGTGTAATGGTTAGGATTACTGCCTCACAGCACTGAGGTCATGGGTTCCCAAGAAAATTAACCCTAGTGTGTGAGTATGTGTAGTATACTATACATGGGCAGAGTAGATGGACCAACCGGTTGTTATCTGCCGTCAAAGTCTATGTTTCTAAAAGCTACTTCAAGATTTTTTCTTCTGCAAGTTTCATTTAAGAAACATCTCAAACATGACATTGATTATAATGAATTTATAATTATGGGCTTTCTGTTTATTAGCAGTCAGAATAAACTGTATTCAATGAAAATTAAAGATCAAGCTCCATAATAGTAATTTCAGGAACTTTCTTACTTAGTCATATTTGCCTGTATCAAGTGTACTTGGGGCAGGAGCAGAATTACCACAGGTGCATTGCACCGGTGCCCTTGAGGGCTAAGGAACCCACTGCTTCACTGACCAGCAGTGAGTAATCCGTTGGCCCACACCACGCAGACAATTTTTTTGAGTAATGTTGGATAAATGGCCCAGTGCAGAGAGCAGGGTGGGCTTCACTGCCTGAGGGACCTACTGCTTACCTTAGGAACGCAGGGCAGACCTTTTGTGTGCTGGACTGATAGCGGAGTCCTGCCACCTATCAGCACTGATTACCAGTGGTGCCGAGAGAGGGGAGGAGAGGGTACAAATTACCCGGGCCGCGTTTTGATGGAGGGGCCCAGTGAGGGCCCAGTGGGGGCCCTGGGCTTCCTACCCCTTAACTGGCAGCAGCAGCTACAGCTCTTGCCTTAAGCCCAGCACACGCTGCTGACTGCTGGGCTGGAGTGTGGCCAAAATAAAATAAAATTCTTGGGGTATTTTTTCAAAAGGTGCATGACTACGCCTCCTGTGAATAGGCCCCGGCCCCTGAAAAGTACCTGGGCCCAGACATACTATCTATCTATATACAGTATATATGTGTGTGTGTGTGTGTGTGTGTGTGTGTGTGTGTGTGTGTATATCGTATGTGTGTGTGTATCTATCTATCTATCTATCTATCTATCTATCTATCTAGCTCTATATATATCATGGCTGGCACTCTGTCTAAAATACTGCGCAATTTCCTTGGTGCCCTTAGTGGGATGACAGGTAGTATAAGCATAAATACTGTGGCACTCTCGGAACTTGCTAATGTAGCAATATATTCTGGTCAACATTTCAGTTTATTCAACTTTAATCATAGTAAGTCCTGAAAATTGTGTGGCATTTCTGCATATACTATATGTTTGTGTGTTTATATTAGTGATGAGCGGGTTCGGTTTCCGAGAAACCGAACCCACCAGAGCTTTACCTTTTTTTACACGGGTCCGAGCAGACTCGGATCCTCCCACCTTGCTCGGCTAACCCGAGCGCGCCCGAACGTCATCATCCCGCTGTCGGATTCTCGCGAGATTCGGATTCTATATAAGCAGCCGCGCGTCGCCGCCATTTTCACACGTGCATTGAGATTGATAGGGAGAGGACGTGGCTGGCGTCCTCTCCGTTTATATAGTTAATTATTATTAATAGTATACTACACAGTTGATCTGATTGCTTAGCTTATTGTGGGGAGGATTGGGGAGCAGCTGTTAGGAGGAGTACAGTGCAGAGTTTTGCTAGTTTTTTATCCGTTCTCTGCCTGAAAAAAATGCTCCATACCATATTTGTGCTCAGTGTGCTGCATGATATATATCTGTGCTGAGTGCTCACACTGCCTAATTGTGGGGACTGGGGAGCAGTTATAGCAGGAGTACAGTGCACTGTTTTGCTGACAGTGACCACCAGTATACGTTTGTCTGCCTGAAAAACACTCCTGTGGTGGCTTTTTTTTATACTAGTTTAGCAGTCTGCTGACAGTGTCCACCAGGTCCATTATACTGTATAAAGCAGTACGGTAGGCCACTGCTGTACCTACCTCTGTGTCGTCACTCGTCATCCATAAGTATACTATCCATCCATCTATATTGTATACCTGTGGTGTCTTTTTTTTTAATACTATATAACTATAAACGCAGTCTGCTGACAGTGTCCACCAGGTCCATTATACTGTATATAGCAGTACAGTAGGCCACTGCTGTACCTACCTCTGTGTCGTCACTCGTCGTCCATAAGTATACTATAGTATCCATCCAACTACATTGTATACCTGTGGTGTCTTTTTTTTTTATACTATAAACGCAGTCTGCTGACAGTGTCCACCAGGTCCATTATACTGTATATAGCAGTATGGTAGGCCACTGCTGTACCTACCTCTGTGTCGTCACTCGTCGTCCATAAGTATACTATAGTATCCATCCAACTACATTGTATACCTGTGGTGTCTTTTTTTTTATACTATAAATGCAGTCTGCTGACAGTGTCCACCAGGTCCATTATACTGTATATAGCAGTACGGTAGGCCACTGCTGTACCTACCTCTGTGTCGTCACTCGTCGTTCATAAGTATACTATCCATCCATTTACATTGTATACCTGTGGTGTCTTCTTTTTATAATACTATATAACTATAAACGCAGTCTGCTGACAGTGTCCACCAGGTCCATTATACTGTATATAGCAGTACGGTAGGCCACTGCTGTACCTACCTCTGTGTCGTCACTCGTCGTCCATAAGTATACTATCCATCCATCTACATTGTATAACTGTGGTGTCTTTTTTTTATACTATATAACTATAAACGCAGTCTGCTGACAGTGTCCACCAGGTCCATTATACTGTATATAGCAGTACGGTAGGCCACTGCTGTACCTACCTCTGTGTCGTCACTCGTCGTCCATAAGTATACTATAGTATCCATCCAACTACATTGTATACCTGTGGTGTCTTTTTTTATTATACTATAAACGCAGTCTGCTGACAGTGTCCACCAGGTCAATTATACTGTATATAGCAGTACGGTAGGCCACTGCTGTACCTACTTCTGTGTCGTCACTCGTCGTCCATAAGTATACTATCCATCCATCTACATTGTATACCTGTGGTGTCTTTTTTTTTAAATACTATATAACTATAAACGCAGTCTGCTGACAGTGTCCACCAGGTCCATTATACTGTATATAGCAGTACGGTAGGCCATTGCTGTACCTACCTCTGTGTCGTCACTCGTCGTCCATAAGTATACTATAGTATCCATCCCACTACATTGTATACCTGTGGTGTCTTTTTTTTATACTATAAACGCAGTCTGCTGACAGTATCCACCAGGTCCATTATACTGTATATAGCAGCACGGTAGGCCACTGCTGTACCTACCTCTGTGTCGTCACTCGTCGTCCATAAGTATACTATCCATCCATCTACATTGTATACCTGTGGTGTCTTTTTTTATACTATATAACTATAAACGCAGTCTGCTGACAGTGTCCACCAGGTCCATTATACTGTATATAGCAGTACGGTAGGCCACTGCTGTACCTACCTCTGTGTCATCACTCGTCGTCCATAAGTATACTATAGTATCCATCCAACTACATTGTATACCTGTGGTGTCTTTTTTTTTATACTATAAACGCAGTCTGCTGACAGTGTCCACCAGGTCCATTATACTGTATATGGCAGTACGGTAGGCCACTGCTGTACCTACCTCTGTGTCGTCACTCGTCGTCCATAAGTATACTATAGTATCCATCCAACTACATTGTATACCTGTGGTGCCTTTTAGTTGTGCGCATTAAAATATGGAGAACAAAAATGTGGAGGTTAAAAAAATAGGGAAAGATCAAGATCCACTTCCACCTCGTGCTGAAGCTGCTGCCACTAGTCATGGCCGAGACGATGAAATGCCATCAACGTCGTCTGCCAAGGCCGATGCCCAATGTCATAGTACAGAGCATGTAAAATCCAAAACACAAAAGATCAGTAAAAAAATTACCCAAAAATCAAAATTAAAAGCGTCTGAGGAGAAGCGTAAACTTGCCAATATGCCATTTACGACACGGAGTGGCAAGGAACGGCTGAGGCCCTGGCCTATGTTCATGGCTAGTGGTTCAGCTTCACATGAGGATGGAAGCACTCATCCTCTCGCTAGAAAAAAGAAAAGACTTAAGCTGGCAAAAGCACAGCAAAGAACTGTGCGTTCTTCGAAATCACAAATCCCCAAGGAGAGTCCAATTGTGTCGGTTGCGATGCCTGACCTTCCCAACACTGGACGGGAAGAGCTTGCGCCTTCCACCATTTGCACGCCCCCTGCAAGTGCTGGAAGGAGCACCCGCAGTCCAGTTCCTGATAGTCAAATTGAAGATGTCAGTGTTGAAGTACACCAGGATGAGGATATGGGTGTTGCTGGCGCTGGGGAGGAAATTGACAAGGAGGATTCTGATGGTGAGGTGGTTTGTTTAAGTCAGGCACCCGGGGAGACACCTGTTGTCCGTGGGAGGAATATGGCCATTGACATGTCTGGTCAAAATACAAATAAAATCACCTCTTCGGTGTGGAATTATTTTAACAGAAATGCGGATAACAGGTGTCAAGCCGTGTGTTGCCTTTGTCAAGCTGTAATAAGTAGGGGTAACCACCTCGGAACATTCTCCCTTTTACGTCACCTGCAGCGCATTCATCATAAGTCAGTGACAAGTTCAAAAACTTTGGGCGACAGCGGAAGCAGTCCACTGACAAGTAAATCCCTTACTCTTGTAACCAAGCTCCCGCAAACCACACCACCAACTCCCTCAGTGTCAATTTCCTCCTTACCTAGGAAAGCCAATAGTCCTGCAGGCCATGTCACTGGCAAGTCTGACGAGTCCTCTCCTGCCTGGGATTCCTCCGATGCATCCTTGAGTGTAACGCCTACTGCTGCTGGCGCTGCTGTTGTTGCTGCTGGGAGTCGATCGTCATCCCAGAGGGGAAGTCGGAAGACCACTTGTACTACTTCCAGTAAGCAATTGACTGTCCAACAGTCCTTTGCGAGGAAGATGAAATATCACAGCAGTCATCCTGCTGCAAAGCGGATAACTGAGGCCTTGGCAGCCTGGGTGGTGAGAAACGAGGTTCCGGTATCCATCGTTACTTCAGAGCCAACTATAGACTTGAATGAGGTACTGTGTCCCCGGTACCAAATACCATCTAGGTTCCATTTCTCTAGGCAGGCGATACCGAAAATGTACACAGACCTCAGAAAAAGAGTCACCAGTGTCCTAAAAAATGCAGTTGTACCCAATGTCCACTTAACCACGGACATGTGGACAAGTGGAGCAGGGCAGACTCAGGACTATATGACTGTGACAGCCCACTGGGTAGATGTATTGCCTCCCGCTGCAAGAACAGCAGCGGCGGCACCAGTAGCAGCATCTCGCAAACGCCAACTCGTTCCTAGGCAGGCTACGCTTTGTATCACCGCTTTCCAGAATACGCACACAGCTGAAAACCTCTTACGGTAACTGAGGAAGATCATCGCAGAATGGCTTACCCCAATTGGACTCTCCTGGGGATTTGTGGCATCGGACAACGCCACCAATATTGTGCGTGCATTACATCTGGGCAAATTCCAGCACGTCCCATGTTTTGCACATACCTTGAATTTGGTGGTGCAGAATTATTTAAAAAACGACAGGGGCGTGCAAGAGATGCTGTCGGTGGCCAGAAGAATTGCGGGCCACTTTCGGCATACAGGCACCGCGTACAGAAGACTGGAGCACCACCAAAAACACCTGAACCTGCCCTGCCATCATCTGAAGCAAGAGGTGGTAACGAGGTGGAATTCAACCCTCTATATGCTTCAGAGGATGGAGGAGCAGCAAAAGGCCATTCAAGCCTATACATCTGGCCACGATATAGGCAAAGGAGGTGGAATGCACCTGACTCATGCGCAGTGGAGAATGATTTCAACGTTGTGCAAGGTTCTGCAACCTTTTGAACTTGCCACACGTGAAGTCAGTTCAGACACTGCCAGCCTGAGTCAGGTCATTCCCCTCATCAGGCTTTTGCAGAAGAAGCTGGAGACATTGAAGGAGGATCTAAAACAGAGCGATTCCGCTAGGCATGTGGGACTTGTGGATGGAGCCCTTCATTCGCTTAACCAGGATTCACGGGTGGTCAATCTGTTGAAATCAGAGCACTACATTTTGGCCACCGTGCTCGATCCTAGATTTAAAACCTACGTTGTATCTCTCTTTCCGGCAGACACAAGTCTGCAGAGGTTCAAAGACCTGCTGGTGAGAAAATTGTCAAGTCAAGCGGAACGTGACACGTCAACATCTCCTCCTTCACATTCTCCCGCAACTGGGGGTGCGAGGAAAAGGCTATGAATTCCGAGCCCACCAGCTGGCGGTGATGCAGGGCTGTCTGGAGCGAGTGCTGACATCTGGTCCGGACTGAAGGACCTGCCAACGATTACTGACATGTCGTCTACTGTCACTGCATATGATTCTCTCACCATGGAAAGAATGGTGGAGGATTATATGAGTGACCGCATCCAAGTAGGCACGTCAGACAGTCCGTACGTATACTGGCAGGAAAAAGAGGAAATTTGGAGGCCCTTGCAGAAACTGGCTTTATTCTACCTAAGTTGCCCTCCCTCCAGTGTGTACTCCGAAAGAGTGTTTAGTGCCGCCGCTCACCTTGTCAGCAATCGGCGTACGAGGTTACTTCCAGAAAATGTGGAGAAGATGATGTTCATTAAAATGAATTATAATCAATTCCTCCGTGGAGACATTCACCAGCAGCAATTGCCTCCAGAAAGTACACGGGGACCTGAGATGGTGGATTCCAGTGGGGACGAATTAATAATCTGTGAGGAGGGGGATGTACACAGTGAAAGGGGTGATGAATCGGACGATGATGATGAGGTGGACATCTTGCCTCTGTAGAGCCAGTTTGTGCAAGGAGAGATTGATTGCTTCTTTTTTGGTGGGGGCCCAAACCAACCAGTCATTTCAGTCACAGTCGTGTGGCAGACCCTGTCGCTGAAATGATGGGTTCGTTAAAGTGTGCATGTCCTGTTTATACAACATAAGGGTGGGTGGGAGGGCCCAAGGACAATTCCATCTTGCACCTCTTTTTTCTTTCATTTTTCTTTGCGTCATGTGCTGTTTGGGGAGTATTTTTTTGAAGGGCCATCCTGCGTGACACTGCAGTGCCACTCCTAGATGGGCCAGGTGTTTGTGTCGGCCACTTGGGTCGCTTATCTTAGTCACACAGCTACCTCATTGCGCCTCTTTTTTTCTTTGCGTCATGTGCTGTTTGGGGAGTATTTTTTTCAAGTGCCATCCTGCGTGACACTGCAGTGCCACTCCTAGATGGGCCAGGTGTTTGTGTCGGCCACTTGGGTCGCTTAGCTTAGTCACACAGCTACCTCATTGCGCCTCTTTTTTTTCTTTGCGTCATGTGCTGTTTGGGGAGTATTTTTTTGAAGGGCCATCCTGCGTGACACTGCAGTGCCACTCCTAGATGGGCCAGGTGTTTGTGTCGGCCACTTGGGTCGCTTATCTTAGTCACACAGCTACCTCATTGCGCCTCTTTTTTTCTTTGCATCATGTGCTGTTTGGGGAGTATTTTTTTCAAGTGCCATCCTGTCTGACACTGCAGTGCCACTCCTAGATGGGCCAGGTGTTTGTGTCAGCCACTTGGGTCGCTTAGCTTAGTCACACAGCTACCTCATTGCGCCTCTTTTTTTCTTTGCGTCATGTGCTGTTTGGGGAGTATTTTTTTGAAGAGCCATCCTGTCTGACACTGCAGTGCCACTCCTAGATGGGCCAGGTGTTTGTGTCGGCCACTTGGGTCGCTTATCTTAGTCACACAGCTACCTCATTGCGCCTCTTTTTTTCTTTGCGTCATGTGCTGTTTGGGGAGTATTTTTTTCAAGTGCCATCCTGTCTGACACTGCAGTGCCACTCCTAGATGGGCCAGGTGTTTGTGTCGGCCACTTGGGTCGCTTAGCTTAGTCACACAGCTACCTCATTGCGCCTATTTTTTTCTTTGCGTCATGTGCTGTTTGGGGAGTATTTTTTTGAAGTGCCATCCTGTCTGACACTGCAGTGCCACTCCTAGATGGGCCAGGTGTTTGTATCGGCCACTTGGGTCGCTTAGCTTAGTCACACAGCTACCTCATTGCGCCTATTTTTTTCTTTGCATCATGTGCTGTTTGGGGAGTATTTTTTTGAAGTGCCATCATATCTGACACTGCAGTGCCACTCCTAGATGGGCCAGGTGTTTGTGTCGGCCACTTGTGTCGCTTAGCTTAGTCACACAGCGACCTTGGTGCGCCTCTTTTTTTCTTTGCATCATGTGCTGTTTGGGGACTATTTTTTTGAAGTGCCATCCTGTCTGACACTGCAGTGCCACTCCTAGATGGGCCAGGTGTTTGTGTCGGCCACTTGTGTCGCTTAGCTTAGCCATCCAGCGACCTCGGTGCAAATTTTAGGACTAAAAATAATATTGTGAGGTGTGAGGTGTTCAGAATAGACTGAAAATGAGTGAAAATTTTGGTTATTGAGGTTAATAATACTATGGGATCAAAATGACCCCCAAATTCTATGATTTAAGCTGTTTTTTAGGGTTTTTTGAAAAAAACACCCGAATCCAAAACACACCCGAATCCGACAAAAATTTTTCGTTGAGGTTTTGCCAAAACGCGTCCGAATCCAAAACACGGCCGCGGAACCAAATCCAAAACCAAAACACAAAACCCGAAAAATTTCCGGTGCACATCACTAGTTTATATACAGTTTGTGTGTGTGTATACAGTGATTGCACTTACACGCTATAGGGCATCTTTTATCCCAAAATTACAATGTTGGATCCATTTTCACAAACTGATGGTGTTCTAGGGAATGCGCTCTGCAACCAATGCAGATTTTATGTGACTGTCCCACCATCCTAATAGTGAACATTTTTGTCCCAACTGCTGGGAGGTATGTCACGCTCCTGTGAGTGTACCTCCCAACATGACCCTCTCCAGGAGGGACAGAATGTTCTGCTTCTGGACTTCCTTCTTACTGTATGATTGCCATCACCTGTAGTGAAACACCTTTCTTATCCATTACCTGTTCAACACAGATGCCGGCAATCATAAATTAAGATAAAAACCCAGAAGCAAAGCATTTTGTCCCTCCTGGAGAGGGTCATATTGGGAGGTATGTGAGTGGGGACATCTCGTGTGATAGACATGCCCCTAGAGTGGTGCAGCCATGCAACTAACAGGGTGTGGCCACACCCCCTTCAGGGGGGCCCCCGGGAGGTTACTGTACTGGGGCCCAGGATTTCTCTTGGCAGCCCTGCTGATTACAGCCACATACTGCCTCTAAGTATTAGACCGCTGTGCAGTTTTTCTGATTTATTTCTGTCTGTGAATTAATGGCAGCTCACAATCGGTGTAACTGCACTGTGAGAGTCTGCCTGACTGAGTGCCAAACTGAGGAAAGCACAAGGGGCGATGGTCCCTGTCACAGACAGAGCAGACACCATGGTGTCAGGCACAGGACCCACTGTTTCCGTGTAAACTGTAGAATCAATGCGTTTTCCCAGCGTTCGAACCCCTGATTTTTCCATTTTCTCTTTGACTTTACCTCGCAGTCTCATATGTTTCATATTTCCCATTTAAATTGCATGCACAATGTTGGCTCCATTATTAGATATGCAGAGGCGTAACTAGCATGCAAGGCACGTGCCCTGGGCAGCATGGCAGACCCAGCAGAGGGGAGCATCACCGGCACCTACACGGACTGCTCGTCCCACTGTACCATCATTGCGCCCACAGCTGTTGAAGATCTGCCATTGCTCCCTGCCCTTCACCATTGAGCCACCGCCGAGCCATCCTCCCACCCTCCACCATGCCTGATTTTGCTGCCGGGAGCATGACCGCGATGTGTCATGCTCTCTGTCTGATGAGCAGAGCAGTCAGCGCTGGAGCCTCAGCTTTCTGCCTGGCGCCTCACACACAGTCCCTGTTGGCTCCCGGTTCCCAGCTCCCAGCTCTCAGAAGGTAAGGAGGGGGAGGGGGAGAGCTGACACAGTCATAGGATTAGAAGGGGGGGGGGCACATTGAGAGACATAGAATGAAGGGGGATACACACTGAGAGACATGTAATGATGGGGGAGACACTGAGAGACATAGGGGTAAATTTACTAAGATGAGAGTTCTATTTAGGATGGGAGGTTTCCCATAGCAACCAATCAGATTCCATGTACTATTTTCTAAAAGGGGCTAGATAAATGAGAAGTAGAATCTGTTTGGCTGCTATGGGCAACCTCCTATCTTAAATAGAACTCCCATCTTAGTGAATATACCCCATAGAATGAAGGGGGGGGGGTGGAGACACACTGAGAGACACAGAATGATGTTGCAGGGGTAGGTGATGTTGTGCTGAGAGACAACGCAGGGGGAGGTGATGGTGTGCAGAGAGATGACACAGGGGGGTAGGTGATAGTGGGGTGAGAGACATTGCAGGGGGAGGTGATGGTGTGCTGAGAGATGCAGGGGGTAGGTGATGGTGTGCAGAGAGAGACGACACAGGGGTAGGCGATAGTATGCTGAGAGACATCACAGGGGGAGGTGATAGTGTGCAGAGAGATAACGCAGGGGAGATGATGTTGTGCTGAGAGACGTCTTAGGGGGAGGTGATGGTATGCTGAGAGATAACACAGGCGGTAGGTGATGGTGTGCTGAGAGACATTACAGGGAGTAGGTGATGGTGTGCTGAGAGATGTCTCTGGGGGAGGTGACGGTGTGCTGAGAGACGCAGGGGGGAAGTGATGTGTGCTGAGAGACGTCACAGGGGGAGGTGATGGTGTGCTGAGAGACATCGCTGGGGGAGATGATGGTGTGTTGAGAGATGCAGGGGGGAGGTGATGGTGTGCTGAGAGATGTCACAGGGGGAGGTGATGGTGTGCTGAGTGATGATGCAGGGAGAGATGATGGTGTGCTGAGTGGCGACACAAGGTGGGAGATGATGTGCAGAGAGACAATGCAGGGGGTGGTGATGGTGTGCAAAGATACAATGCAGTGGGTAGGTGATAATTTGGGGTTATTTTTAGAAAAGCAAAAACAGTATCACTGAAGGTTAAGAACAAGTATAAAAAAATGTATATTCACACATTTGGTCATTTCCAAACAATACATACATCGCACTCACCACTTCATTTCACCAAATAGCTACAGTTTTGTACTATTTCATATCGCTTGATTTAAATACTTGTTCTTGAATGTTAGAAACACAACCGAAAGGCAGACCAGTTGATCCTACCATACTGTACAATGTCCAAGTAATAATCAGGTCTTGCATTGTGTCAATGTGCTATATTTGAGACATACAGTATATAAATGATAGATTAAGGCAAATAAATGTTACTGAAAATGAAATAATCGTAATTTACCATCATATATGCAAAACATAAATAAATGTGCGGCTGATACTATAGTGTATCGCAAGAGTAAAAGGCATTCCTTAAAAAAGCCACAATTGTGTATATCACAATATGAGTGCAGTTCTGCACCAGTGGCATAAGCAACCATGTATTTAAGCATTTATATCTCTTTGCCTCCTCTGGAGTAAGTGGGAATAAGTGCAAGAATCCTGAAAACATGCATAGGTGACTTTTCTGGACATACTGTAGAGTACTACAGACTGGCTAATGCCTCTCTATCAGCCCCTGTGTTTGATATTCTTGTTCAATCTTGTTCAATCTTGTTCAAGAGACATGTCTGCTTTTTTTAAGCTATTATTTTTTATGAACCAGTTGTTAATATGAAACAGGTCTCCAAAAAGATACTTGGTGTGCAATGAGCAGTGAAACTTTCATATAAAAGTAATTAGGAGGATGGCCAACTACTAATTATATTACTTTGCCCAGTTGCATAGCAGATGCCTAAGTTCACAGCAGCTTCCAACAAACCTATTCATTGTTAGAGAGGATAAGTTCTGTATATACAGTATGGACAGGTAGACACCCTAGCTGTGATTGCTGTAGTGACATTGGAAATAATTAAACAAGAACATATAAATAACCTATATTTAAGTATTATTATTATTATTATTATTATTATTATACATTTATTTATTTTTAGTTATATTCAGTACAGTATATTGTCTAAAGTTTTATCTTTCCTTTCCGTGCCTATATGTTTAAATGTCATTCTTACCTACAGTTTGAGGCACAGTGTGTTGACTATTTTACAGCATCCAAGTATTATTTTTAGAAGAAATATACATTGTAGGAAAGAGTTTTAAAAGCTGATGTTTCCATGGGGAGGGTTCTATCAATCACATGTGCTTTTTACAATTTGACAATCAGAATCTCAGACTCTCTTTCTTACGTGTATTACATGCAGTATCAGTTTACATTGTAATATAATAATGGAAAGATGTGGGTGGTTATGCTTCTTTCAGGCACTTGTAGAACATAGCAGTCTGTTCCTAAGCTAACATTGTTTTAGGATACTGTACATCAACAGAGTTCCAGTATATTTCTGACAGTTCCTGAATACTGATAAACATAGCTTGTCAGTCTTACTGAGTTTTTCAATCCGTGTTGCTTTGGATTTTGTTTTGCTGCAGCATCATTTTAACAAAGTTCACTTTCATTATCATATTTCTATATAAATAGCACTAGAATTAATGTAAACGTGGCACTGCATTTGCTACAGTCCCTGATATACTGTAATTGAAAATGCAAAGATTGTCTTCATTTACCTTTACTTTCACACTTGTCTTAAACTACCATTAATGTTTGTTTAATATACATATTTTTAAACGTAACCATTATTGCTACCAATAATATTTATGAAAAAATGAGAATAGTTTAAAGATGCAAGCGTACAGGAGAAAGGTACAGTATACTATATATTTTTGTTAGTTTATTGAAAACCATTTGATTATACAACCATCCATATAGGGGTCCGGCCCCTCTATAATTAAGTTTTTAATATTTTAAATGTGCACTACAGATGTAGCCACCTTTATCTTGAGTGGCCGCGGCGGTTGGCCCGTTCGACCATACGCAGCGTACTGTGGCGTAGCGAGGCGCGCCTAGCCACAGAGAGGCTATCTAATCGCACGGAGACAGACATTTGACGTTTGGCGTTACCTTTACGTGTAATACCTGCGATCAGCCACCAGATGTCGCTTTTTACAATCACCACTGCGCATGCGTGTGGTCTCCCGTAAAATACAATACTGACATACATAATAAGGACTACTTTACTAAGGCGTCTCATTACGCTGCATACAGCAAATACTGTACTCATTACGCTGCATTATTTAATACAGTACTGTACAGTATATACAGTACGACACCGACGCAAATACAGTAGTACAGCATACAGTATATGATCCATCTACAATACTTTATGAATACTGTATGTGAGCGTCCGAGTCCCGCAGACAAAACACTACTGTAAAACCAGTAGTGTACACTGTCGCAAATGGATGTGTGTTACAAGTTCACTATTGCCTCTCAAGATTAGGAATTTTCTACAGTATGTTATCGTCTTAATCCCGTAGCCATTACAGCATAATCAAAACCAACGGATTTATACATTTGTCTGCGGCGAAGTGGTGAAGTGTTTCGCTTCCTATACTCAGAGTCCAGGGTTCGATTCCTTAAGTACTAATGCATGTTACTGTAGTTTTTTTCAGACACTTTATTATTTTTTTTATTCACCCCCACCTCGTGGCAGGCAGCAGTTGGGTATGGAATGAGAAATGGCATAAGCTGTGCAGGCTACGGGGCGATGCTGAAGGAGCGTCACAATCCCCTAGCCAAAATACACAGAGATACTGTAAGCGTATACTGTAAGATACTGTAAGCGTGAGATACTGTATTGAGCTAGGGGATTGTGACGCTCCTTCAGCATTGCCCCCTGAACTGTGAAATGTACAGTACAGTATGCCATATTGTATCTCACTCCATATCCGAGCGCTGCCACGTGCTGGGAGTTCACGGTCGGCGGCCATTTTGTCAGGTTGCTAAGCGATCCAGCTCGGTATACCGTAATGTGCATAGACCTCGCTTATCCCAATGTACAGTAATTGAGCTAGGGGATTGTGACGCTCCTTCAGCATTGCCCCCTGGAGTGTGAAATGTATGCCATATTGTATCTCACTCCATATTTGAGCGCTGCCACGTGCTGGGAGTTCACGGTCGGCGGCCATGTTGTCAGGTTGCTAAGCGATCCAGCTCGGTATACCGTAATGTGCATAGACCTCGCTTATCCCAATGTAATTGAGCTAGGGGATTGTGACGCTCCTTCAGCATTGCCCCCTGAACTGTGAAATGTATGCCATATTGTATCTCACTACATATCCGAGCGCTGCCACGTGCTGGGAGTTCACGGTCGGCGGCCATGTTGTCAGGTTGCTAAGCGATCCAGCTCGGTATACCGTAATGTGCATAGACCTCGCTTATCCCAATGTAATTGAGCTAGGGGATTGTGACGCTCCTTCAGCATTGCCCCCTGAACTGTGAAATGTATGCCATACTGTATCTCACTACATATCCGAGCGCTGCCACGTGCTGGGGGTTCACGGTCGGTGGCCATTTTTAGTGTGCATAGAACTCGCTTATCCACATAGGCCCCTGTGTTTTTAACTACTATATTGAGATGCACATTTCTAGGCCTACAGTATTTAATATACAGTAAGCAGCATTGTTGTTAGGCTTTACGCTACCCACTTTGCAAATCTGTTTCCTCGTAGGCAGACTTGCTGTGTGGATCTTCTCCGACCTTTCAGAAATCTCCTGATAATTTGCTCTCCGTTTCTGCCTTCGAAAACTTCTTGACAGGCCATACTGTTCCAGCTCATTGACACAGTTTCGTCATACAGTATTTGACCGGTAATTCTTTCATTTACGGTTTACAATTATTTATATACGTAAATGATGAATGTCCCTGTACATTGCTCCATGGCCTGTACAACTTATCCCGGTGTATTTTAAAATGTATACCATCTCTCACTCCATATTTGAGCGCTGCCACGTGCTGGGAGTTCACGGTCGGCGGCCATTTTGTCAGGTTGCTAAGCGATCCAGCTCGGTATACCGTAATGTGCATAGACCTCGCTTATCCCAATGTACAGTAATTGAGCTAAGGGATTGTGACGCTCCTTCAGCATTGCCCCCTGGAGTGTGAAATGTATGCCATACTGTATCTCACTACATATCCGAGCGCTGCCACGTGCTGGGAGTTCACGGTCGGCGGCCATTTTGTCAGGTTGCTAAGCGATCCAGCTCGGTATACCGTAATGTGCATAGACCTCGCTTATCCCAATGTACAGTAATTGAGCTAGGGGATTGTGACGCTCCTTCAGCATTGCCCCCTGGAGTGTGAAATGTATGCCATACTGTATCTCACTACATATCCGAGCGCTGCCACGTGCTGGGAGTTCACGGTCGGCGGCCATGTTGTCAGGTTGCTAAGCGATCCAGCTCGGTATACCGTAATGTGCATAGACCTCGCTTATCCCAATGTAATTGAGCTAGGGGATTGTGACGCTCCTTCAGCATTGCCCCCTGGAGTGTGAAATGTATGCCATACTGTATCTCACTACATATCCGAGCGCTGCCACGTGCTGGGAGTTCACGGTCGGCGGCCATTTTGTCAGGTTGCTAAGCGATCCAGCTCGGTATACCGTAATGTGCATAGACCTCGCTTATCCCAATGTACAGTAATTGAGCTAGGGGATTGTGACGCTCCTTCAGCATTGCCCCCTGAACTGTGAAATGTATGCCATATTGTATCTCACTACATATCCGAGCGCTGCCACGTGCTGGGAGTTCACGGTCGGCGGCCATGTTGTCAGGTTGCTAAGCTATCCAGCTCGGTATACCGTAATGTGCATAGACCTCGCTTATCCCAATGTAATTGAGCTAGGGGATTGTGACGCTCCTTCAGCATTGCCCCCTGAACTGTGAAATGTATGCCATACTGTATCTCACTACATATCCGAGCGCTGCCACGTGCTGGGGGTTCACGGTCGGTGGCCATTTTTAGTGTGCATAGAACTCGCTTATCCACATAGGCCCCTGTGTTTTTAACTACTATATTGAGATGCACATTTCTAGGCCTACAGTATTTAATATACAGTAAGCAGCATTGTTGTTAGGCTTTACGCTACCCACTTTGCAAATCTGTTTCCTCGTAGGCAGACTTGCTGTGTGGATCTTCTCCGACCTTTCAGAAATCTCCTGATAATTTGCTCTCCGTTTCTGCCTTCGAAAACTTCTTGACAGGCCATACTGTTCCAGCTCATTGACACAGTTTCGTCATACAGTATTTGACCGGTAATTCTTTCATTTACGGTTTACAATTATTTATATACTGTACGTAAATGATGAATGTCCCTGTGCATTGCTCCATGGCCTGTACAACTTATCCCGGTGTACTGTATTTTAAAATGTATACCATCTCTCACTACATATCCGAGCGCTGCCACGTGCTGGGAGTTCACGGTCGGTGGCCATTTTTAGTGTGCATAGAACTCGCTTATCCACATAGGCCCCTGTGTTTTTAACTACTATATTGAGATGCACATTTCTAGGCCTACAGTATTTAATATACAGTAAGCAGCATTGTTGTTAGGCAATAATTGAAGAATTTACATACAGTACTGACATGTACTGTATGTAATGCTTGTACATCATGTCAGTCGACCCTTATGCTGTACACTACTGTAAGTCTCACAGGGCCCATGCACTTCCAAGGAGGGTTATTTACTGTACTGTATCTGTTTCATACAGGAAACTAATTGCAGTCCATAACACTAATATTAAGCCCACTCCATTATCCACTCCTCCCCTGTGTATTAAACACCCCCTACCACCCTGGAAGTCATGTACCAGGGCCCCTTCATTCAGCACAATGCCCCCTTCTACAGTTTAGTGTTCTCCTTCCTGCCCCATCTGTGCAGTAAAGGAATAATTAGCAGAAATTATTTCTCCAGGTCCTACTGTACATACTGAGCGAAAGATAGAACCCCCCCTATCCCCCGCGGAGCATCAAAGCTGCCGCTGATAGCTCCCCCCACCCCTTCCGCTGGTGAGTGGGTAGGGGCCCCAGTGCATTGCTGTGTCCAGGGGCCCACACTGCTGTTAAGATGGCTCTAGTAATTGAGCTAGGGGATTGTGACGCTCCTTCAGCATTGCCCCTGGACTGTACCATACTGTATCTCACTCCATATCCAAGCGCTGCCACGTGCTGGGAGTTCACGGTCGGTGGCCATTTTGTCAGGTTGCTAAGCGATCCAGCTCGGTATAACGTAATGTACATAGACCTTGCTTATCCCGGTGTACTACAGGTATGTGCAGTAGTACTGAATGATTGCTATCACTTGTGGTGAAACACCTATCTTATCAAATACAGTAACTACTGTACAGTATAGTTGTTCGCACAGGTGATGGTAATCATACTGTATATTTAAACTGAAGTCCGTAACAGAGCATTCTGTCCCTCCTGCAGAGGTTCTTGTTGGGAGGCACAGGGAAAAAAGGCAAATACTGTACAGTACTGTATTTGCACTTTACTGTTGTGCACTTTATTTGAAAATGTACAGTTGTTTGCTATTTTTAGCATGCTGTGCTTTACATGTTTTCTTATTGTGGTTTTTATATTTTTAGACAAAAGACAAAGAATGCAGACTACCAGATTTTACGGGAGTGCCAAAACCCACCCATCAGTGGCACAGAAACTTGCTGCATTAGTCCCACAAAAGAAGAAGAAAACTGCCAAGGCGGCTCAGAAAGAAAATGTGGTGAAACCACGAAAAAATGCCAAGGCAAAGAATAATACGTTGGAGATGATATGTGGTGTGGCAAATGATGTAATTGTTCCATCTCCTGCAGATCACAGTGTTCAGCCAATGAATCTGGAAATACCGGTGCTAGAGGACGTGACAAACACGCTGCATCAGGAAGCTTCTTTTTTGGACCATGTAGCCACCCCTGGACAAGAAGACATGACACATTCACCACGAAGAAGGTTGCATTTCACAGATGTGAACACCAAAGTGCAGGACTGCCAGTGTACCTGTCCTGTTTTACTAAAGGAGCTACTCAGTAAGGTGACCAATATGGAGTCAGAAGTTGGTGGACAGGTCAATCAGCTGCAGACCGATGTGGCTGGCCTTAAAGAAGGCATAAAGGAACAGATGGTAGAAGCCATGAAGAAAGTCATTGAACAAACGAGGGAAGAATGGCAAGTTGGAGTTTGCCGCACCATCATTGCAACACACCACCAAGCGGTTCAAGTCAGCGGCCTGGACGACCGAGGCCTGGAGGACCGCAGAGGAGGCCTGGACGACCGCAGAGGAGGCCTGGACGACGTCAGCGGCATGGAGGACCGCAGAGGAGGCCTGGAGGACCGCAGAGGAGGCCTGGAGGACCGCAGAGGAGGCCTGGAGGACCGCAGAGGAGGCCTGGAGGACCGCAGAGGCCTGGACCACAGCAGCGGACTGGACGAAGTCAGCGACTTGGACGACCGCAGAGGAGGCCTGGAGGACCGCAGAAGAGACCTGGAGGACCGCAGAAGAGACCAGGAGGACCGCAGAAGAGACCTGGAGGACCGCAGAGGAGGCCTGGAGGACCGCAGAGGAGGTCTGGAGGACCGCAGAGGGCTGGACGACCGCAGAGGAGGCCTGGACGACGTCAGCGGCATGGAGGACCGCAGAGGAGGCCTGGAGGACCGCAGAGGAGGCCTGGAGGACCGCAGAGGCCTGGACCACAGCAGCGGACTGGACGAAGTCAGCGACTTGGACGACCGCAGAGGAGGCCTGGAGGACCGCAGAAGAGACCTGGAGGACCGCAGAAGAGACCAGGAGGACCGCAGAAGAGACCTGGAGGACCGCAGAGGAGGCCTGGAGGACCGCAGAGGAGGCCTGGAGGACCGCAGAGGGCTGGACGACCGCAGAGGAGGCCTGGAGGACCGCAGAAGAGACCTGGACGACCGCAGCGGACTGGACGAAGTCAGCGGCATGGAGGACCGCAGAGGAGGCCTGGACGACCGCAGCGGACTGGACGAAGTCAGCGGCATGGAGGACCGCAGAGGAGGCCTGGAGGACCGCAGAAGAGACCTGGAGGACCGCAGAGGCCTGGACGAAGTCAGCGACTTGGGCGAACGCAGAGGAGGCCTGGAGGACCGCAGAAGAGACCTGGAGGACCGCAGAGGAAACATGGAGGACCGCAGAGGAGGCCTGGAGGACCGCAGAGGAGGCCTGGAGGACCGCAGAGGAGGCCTGGAGGACCGCAGAGGAGGCCTGGAGGAGCGCAGAGGCCTGGACCACAGCAGCGGACTGGACGAAGTCAGCGACTTGGGCGAACGCAGAGGAGGCCTGGAGGACCGCAGAAGAGACCTGGAGGACCGCAGAGGAGGCCTGGAGGACCGCAGAGGAGGCCTGGAGGACCGCAGAGGAGGCCTGGAGGACCGCAGAGGATGCCTGGAGGACCGCAGAGGAGGCCTGGAGGACCGCAGAGGAGGCCTGGAGGACCGCAGAGGAGGCCTGGAGGACCGCAGAGGATGCCTGGAGGACCGCAGAGGAGGCCTGGAGGACCGCAGAGGAGGCCTGGAGGACCGCAGAGGAGGCCTGGAGGACCGCAGAGGAGGCCTGGAGGACCGCAGAGGAGGCCTGGAGGACCGCAGAGGCCTGGACCACAGCAGCGGACTGGACGAAGTCAGCGACTTGGGCGAACGCAGAGGAGGCCTGGGCGAACGCAGAGGAGGCCTGGAGGACCGCAGAGGAGGCCTGGAGGACCGCAGAGGAGGCCTGGAGGACCGCAGAGGAGGCCTGGAGGACCGCAGAGGAGGCCTGGAGGACCGCAGAGGAGGCCTGGAGGACCGCAGAGGCCTGGACCACAGCAGCGGACTGGACGAAGTCAGCGACTTGGGCGAACGCAGAGGAGGCCTGGGCGAACGCAGAGGAGGCCTGGAGGACCGCAGAGGAGGCCTGGAGGACCGCAGAGGAGGCCTGGAGGACCGCAGAGGAGGCCTGGAGGACCGCAGAGGAGGCCTGGAGGACCGCAGAGGAGGCCTGGAGGACCGCAGAGGAGGCCTGGAGGACCGCAGAGGCCTGGACCACAGCAGCGGACTGGACGAAGTCAGCGACTTGGGCGAACGCAGAGGAGGCCTGGAGGACCGCAGAAGAGACCAGGAGGACCGCAGAAGAGACCTGGAGGACCGCAGAGGAGGCCTGGAGGACCGCAGAGGAGGCCTGGAGGACCGCAGAGGGCTGGACGACCGCAGAGGCCTGGATTCAAGTGTGCTGTTGCCAGGAACACCAATGATGACCAGCACACCTGCTCACAGGCCACTTCGCAATACATTCGGAGGCTCTCTGAACAATATTGCCCTGGCTGTCATCTCAACTTCCCTGGACGACCATCTGTACAGAGCTTCAAATGGACATATTCAGAAATATGCATATTCTCTGTTCCAGCACCATGTACGGTACGACAAATACTTGACGTGGGCCAATCGTGTGAACTTTGATGGTTCCAAGGGCAAACTTCCGCTGCCCAAAAATCTGGTACATGACATCATGGCTAGGTGTGAACGCCGCGTGAGGATTGGTGATCCAGAAAAGAGGAAGATAAGGGATACCATAAACTCTGTGCTGAGAACGAAGAGGAAAATGACTTGGAAGCTCGACTATGATGAAACCAGATCATTACCTAACTCCTAGCTTCTGCACATCAGCTTCACACAGCTGAAGTTAAAAAATTGTGTCAATGTACCTGTATTACCTGTACATTTTCTGGGGCTGCATGCACTGTGCTGAATCCACTTGGAGCAGCTCGGTTACTCAAAGGGGAGTGCATGAACTTGGCTCACCACATTCCTGGTAATGTAAGGGCCTGTTACAAGTTGCCCCTTTTATTCCTGTTGATTTTTTCGGCGCTGCTGTATCTATCCAGTAGCAGCCGAGTCCATTGTGCTGTGTCCATCTGGGGCCTTGGGCTGCGTTTCCATCCAGGGGCTGCTGTTGTCAGTTCTCTATTCTGGTGTCCGTATGCGACAGTGTTAAAAAGCAAAAGACAAAAACGAAAAATAATTCCAAAAAGCAAAACCTAAAAATAAAGTACAAAAACCATTACCCCGCACCACCACCACAAAAAAATAAATTATAAAAATGTTAAAGTTGATATTGTTACTGTATTTGTGCTGTTACCTTTTGATTAAAGTACCGTACAGTATGTGTGATGTTGGCTTTATTACAATACAGTACAGTATGTGTGATGTTACATGTTCCAAATGACTTTGTCCGTAAATAAAGTGTTTCTTAAAATAAACATGACGTGGTTTCCAATGTTTGTATTCCCAACTTCCTGTACTGTATAAATTAGTACTACTGTATGATGGGAATTCAATTAAGAGTGGTATACTGTATGTAAAACAACTTGGTTAGGCATCTTGCATTTCATATTTTAATAAAAACCACAGGAAACTTCTATTTTTAAAAGTTTATTGAAGAAAAAAAAGGTGTTTTTTTTTTTAAATAAAGTTTGAAAGCTAATTAAAACAAAAAAGTAGTTTGTTCTTCGTTACATTCTTTTCTTGTGTATATAGATATCTGTGGGGAAAAAAAAAAAAAAAAGTATTAAAGTAAAGACACTCATGTTCATTTGTTTTCCAAGAAAATTTGTGGAACCACACAGCCCAGCAATAAGTCATGCTGGGCTGTGTGGTTCCACAAAAGGCATGCGGTACAAAGTGAAATAGTGGTGTCAGTGGTCAGCACTTTGACACGCTAACAATTGTGGAACCACACAGCAATGGCTGACACACATAAAATGGCTGACACACACAAAATGCCTGACACACACAAAATGCCTGACACACACAAAATGCCTGACACACACATGCTGGAGTGAAAACACATGTTTGCCAAACAGTCGACAGCACATGTCGGCAAGATGGCCGACCAAACTTGCTCCAAATCACCCCAAACTGGCCAGAAAGCACCCCAGCACACTCAGGAGGTACTGTACACCACAGCTAAATTAGGAGAGAATTTCATTACAAACAGCCAGATCTTGCAGATTATCTGCCAGATAATTGTATGGTGTACAGTATGCCTATCTTATACAGTAGAAAAAGATACTATACAATGGAGTACAAGAACAAAAATTTTTATTAAATAAAATTAAATAAAACTTAATAAAATATTAAAATAGTGGTCCACTAGGAGGTGGACCACCACCCGCTGGAGCTGGATGGCACGCTGCAACTGTTCTGTGGGAAAAAAAGGACAGTATTACAAAACAAATACTGAATACTTTACAGTGTAGTAATGGCAATACAGTACTGTACTTTACTCTATATTAGACAATATTGTTATTTACAATGTACAGTACTGTATTGTCAGTACAGTAAATCAAACACTACTGTATGCTGTCGAGGTAATTTAAACATTGCTTTAGTTTACCTCTTGTATAAGTGGGCTGCTGCCTGCCCGCTTCTGGGCCAGCCCACCTATCTTGCCCCTGTCTGGGGCCCCCATAAATAATTGGCACTATATTGGAGAAAAAAAAACATTTAGTCACATTCAAATAGTAAACAATTATTACTGTATACTGTAGGTACAGTATTATACTGTATTGCTGGTATTCAAAATATAAAGTACTGTACAAGAGTTTAGCTTCAATAGGTCATAAACAAATTGTCAAAGGAATTAAACACCACAGTACAAATACTGTAGACATTTACTGTATGTATTAGCAGTCATGACATTTCATGACCGCTTCAGAAAAAAGAGGGTTACAGTACTGTAGGTGGTGTTGTAGGGAGTACTATCCATAATAGTGGACTGTACTCAGAGCCAGCCATAAATAATATGATTCCCTAGTCAAGTTTTTGGATGCTGCCCCCTTGCACAGATGCTATTTCCGCCTCTGAGCCTGTACCCCTTTCCCAGCACCATCACCCCTCAACCATAGCAGTCGTCATTTTGGTGCTCCTCCAACTTACTGTACTGTATGTTTAAAATAGCAACAGTGTGCACATTCGGTGTGCATCCCAAAACGGTGCATGTTCTTGCTGGGAAGGGGCAAGGCCACACAGTAATTCCCCAATCTGAAATGACGCCACACAGTACTGCAACTTTATTCACAACATATCATGCAATAGTGTCTCTTTTTCTCGTTACATCATATGATAGTACCACATTACTCCTCAAAGTATTCCCACTTATTCACATTGCATCACATCATATTGCTCTTTGTTCACATTAGACCACACAGTAGTGCCCTTGCTACAGTATATGTTACACAACAAAGTACTGTATACACATAATGCTGCACATTAGTAATGCATTTTGTATGCACAGAATATACTGTAGGCATGCTGCATATCATATTAATCAGCAGAAGCTGCTTGTGCCCCTGGGCATTTGGCAAGTATGCCTATGCCTAGGGCAGGCTCAGACTGGAGATCAGTACGTAATCCCGCTGGACGGGATCCCGGCAGTCAAAATACAGACGCCGGAATCCCGACCACACAATCCCGACAGGGGCGGCGAGCGGAAAGCAGCCCCTTGCATGCTTGCTTCGCTCGCCACGCGGTGGGCACGGTGCCTCGCTACGCTCTACACACTATTATATCAGTAGTCAGGAAACGCAGCATGCATTTGTGGAGTGAAGAGGGTGAAAAAGGAGAGAAAGTACAGTTTGTACTGTAAGGTTATGTCAGAGGGTGTGAAGATGATCAGCTCAGTGTTATACATGTTACAGTAAGTTAGAATACAGTACAGTGCATTATGTATTTCTATTTTATTACCAGGTGTCTCCTCCACTGGTTGGCGACGGACTGTAAAAAGATAATACAGTACAGTTAGTCATATCAGTTTGACTTAAAATAATGTTGGAGAAAAAAAAATACTGTAATTACAGTACCAACTATTGCTACTGTACAGTATATTTACCAAAAATGTATTCTGGCTCGTCGTCTGTGGGTAAAAGAGAAGAATATTATAAGATACAGTATACAGTAAAAAGTATAGTAATAGTACACTAGTTTCCAGGCCCAGTGTCAGGTGGGTAAAAAAAGGTATGCTTGTGACAGGCATGGTGATTCCAAGGGACCCCACCGAGACCATCAGAAAATTTGTGAGTGACCCGTATGCCGGTGATTATGACTAGAATAAGGTACAGTAGCAACTCTTTTTTCTTTTGAATTATGTATACTGTACAGTACTGTATGTGCATATTGTACAGTACACTTAAAATATTTAGCAGTTACTGTAGTGGTAATTTTTGGGATGACAGTATTAGCATACTGTAAGCATCCAACTGAGGCCCCCAAACAGATGCCGCCACTAGGTACAGTACGTGCCTCTCGTGCCTAATGGGAAATTCATCACTGACAGTATCTAGAGAGATGAATGGAGAGACAGTGACAAGGGGTGAGAGAGAGAGAGAGAGAGAAATTGAGTAAGATGGGTGTTTTTTTTAGAACAGGATGTTGTCCATACAGTAGCAACCAATCAAATATTACCTACTGTACTGTATTATCGTCTGTAAGTGTAACTAGATACTGTAAATGTTAATGTGGGATGTGATCGGTTGCTACTGTATGGGCAATATCACCAGTTCAAACAAAAACAATTTTCATCCGATTTCTACGCATTTGCCAGAAAAATCTGATGAAAAGTGCTACTCTGATGGCATCAGATCAATGTCAGTAATAATTCTTACCACTAAATGCAGCAGCATCATCATCATCCTCCTCCTCCTCCGTGGCCTGTTCCAGTGTAGGGCCTGTGAAAAAAAACATTAATGTGAAAAAAAAAAAAGGTTAATTCCAGGAAATACACATACCCTCCAACATGGTACAAAATGCTCTGGTTCTGGACTTCCCTCTTAATTTATTATTGCCATCACCTGTGAAGAAACAGCTTTCTTATCATATAACTAGTTCAACACAGGTGATGGAAATCATAAATTAAGAGGGAAGTCTAGAAACAGAGCAGTGCGGCGGGTCATGTTGGAGGGTCTGCATACAGAAACATAGAATTTGATGACAAATACTGTAAGAACCACTTTGCCCATCTAATCTGCCTCTTTTTTTTAACCTTTTTTTTACATCAAACCTTATAACAATTTTCCCCAAACATCACATGATGCAAAGATAAATAAATAAAAAAATAAATAAAAAAAGAGGTGCAAGATGGAATTGTGATTGGGCCCTCCCAACCACCCTTATGTTATATAAACAGGGTCTGCCACACGACTGTGGCTGAAATGACTGGTTGGTTTGGGCCCCCACCAAAAAAAGAAGCAATCAATCTCTCCTTGCTCAAACTGGCTCTACAGAGGCACGATGTACCGGACTGGACTTACTTAATGGGTGCAGTGTGGTGAGGGACAGAGAGTCCTGGTCCTCCTCCTCCTCCTCCGCCACCGCCTGTGACAGTGTAGGGCCTGTGAAAGCAAAAAATCCATGAAATATACTTTTGTATTCTGTGTTGAATACAGTAAAGCAAAAATTCAGTCAGGAATTGGAGGAGGAGAGTAAATTTCGCACACAGAGACGAGAATGTCGAGGCCAGAATCAGGGGGTAGTGGAGGAGGGTTAGGATACCGTACCTCACCCTGTTGGGATTGCTGCAATCAGGATGCCACTGTCGGTCACCTGACCGCTAGAATCCTGACTGCTGGTCACGCAAACCCAACCCATTGGTTTAACACAATGTACAGTACAGTACAATACTGCAGTTTACTTACCAAGTTGGGGAGAGGGTTTTTCATCCTCACTGTCAATAATTACTGAGTTGAAAATAAAAAAATATTATAAACAAAATACAGTAGAGTACAGTTACTACAAAATTGCACAGTAGTACAGTGCTACAGGAGGCAGAGATATATTCATAATACAGTAGGAGCAGAATGACTGTCCAGCGGTAGGGGACATACAGTACTGTATTTAAAAGACCTGCTGTCTGGATCCCGACATTCAGAATGCAGAGTGTGGATTCAGAGTATGATTGGAGGGTTAGGCTAGTGGAGGGTGGGTCGGATGCACAATTTTGGGCACCATAATACAAAATGGATATCGTGGAACTACAAAAGGTTTAGAGGCGGGCGACCAAAGTGATGAAGTGGATTGAGAAGATGGAATACAAGGAAAGGCAGGCTAGGCATGTTTACATTGGAAAAGAGGAGATTAAGAGGGGACATGATTAACCTTTACAAATATACTGTATACAGTACAGTAAGGGGACAATACACAGGAACGGTTTTTGATAAGATGGACACAGAGGACACGTGCACAGTAACTCTTGTTGAAGTAGAGGCGATTTCGCACAGAGGCGAAAAGGGGTCTTCACAGTGAGGGAAATACTGTACAGTGCATGTTTGGAATTCCCTGCCTGAAAAGTAATAAAAGTGGACTTGGTCAATACTTTTAAGAATGGGCTTGAGAAAATCCTACTGTACTTACTATAATCTGGCTCCTCTTCCCCCGAATCAATGGGAATGAGCTCCTCCTCTGTATCAATTACGAGGCGGTCTGTGTGTAAAAGATGACAAGTATTGTAAAATACAAAAATTACAGTAATACTGTAGGAAACTAGTGTGACTGTAACAAAAAGTAATTATTACCACTTCCGGAGCTCTCGGATGCAGCAGCAGGTGGTGGTGGTGGTGGTGGTGTTGGTACTGTGGGAAAAAAAATAACAGTACTGTAAGTGAAGCTGTCAATTGGAAACATGTACTGTACAGTATCCAGGACACATGTACAGTAGTGTAACAACGATGACAGTAGCACCAGAATTCTCGTTACACAATACCTGGCAGCGCAGCAGGTGGTGGTGGTGGTGGTACTGTGGGAAAAAAAATAACAGTACTGTAAGTGAAGCTGTCAATTGGAAACATGTACTGTACAGTATCCAGGACACATGTACAGTAGTGTAACAACGATGACAGTAGCACCAGAATTCTCGTTACACAATACCTGGCAGCGCAGCAGGTGGTGGTGGTGGTGGTACTGTGGGAAAAAAAATAACAGTACTGTAAGTGAAGCTGTCAATTGGAAACATGTACTGTACAGTATCCAGGACACATGTACAGTAGTGTAACAACGATGACAGTAGCACCAGAATTCTCGTTACACAATACCTGGCAGCGCAGCAGGTGGTGGTGGTGGTGGTACTGTGGGAAAAAAAATAACAGTACTGTAAGTGAAGCTGTCAATTGGAAACATGTACTGTACAGTATCCAGGACACATGTACAGTAGTGTAACAACGATGACAGTAGCACCAGAATTCTCGTTACACAATACCTGGCAGCGCAGCAGCAGGTGGTGGTGGTGGTGGTGGTGGTGGTGGTACTGTGGGAAAAAAAATAACAGTACTGTAAGTGAAGCTGTCAATTGGAAACATGTACTGCACAGTATCCAGGACACATGTACAGTAGTGTAACAACGATGACAGTAGCACCAGAATTCTCGTTACACAATACCTGGCAGCGCAGCAGGTGGTGGTGGTGGTGGTACTGTGGGAAAAAAAATAACAGTACTGTAAGTGAAGCTGTCAATTGGAAACATGTACTGTACAGTATCCAGGACACATGTACAGTAGTGTAACAACGATGACAGTAGCACCAGAATTCTCGTTACACAATACCTGGCAGCGCAGCAGCAGGTGGTGGTGGTGGTGGTGGTGGTGGTGGTACTGTGGGAAAAAAAATAACAGTACTGTAAGTGAAGCTGTCAATTGGAAACATGTACTGTACAGTATCCAGGACACATGTACAGTAGTGTAACAACGATGACAGTAGCACCAGAATTCTCGTTACACAATACCTGGCAGCGCAGCAGGTGGTGGTGGTGGTGGCACTGTGGGAAAAAAATTAACAGTACTGTAAGTGAAGCTGTCAATTGGAAACATGTACTGTACAGTATCCAGGACACATGTACAGTAGTGTAACAACGATGACAGTAGCACCAGAATTCTCGTTACACAATACCTGGCAGCGCAGCAGGTGGTGGTGGTGGTGGTGGTGGTGGTGGTACTGTGGGAAAAAAAATAACAGTACTGTAAGTGAAGCTGTCAATTGGAAACATGTACTGCACAGTATCCAGGACACATGTACAGTAGTGTAACAACGATGACAGTAGCACCAGAATTCTCGTTACACAATACCTGGCAGCGCAGCAGGTGGTGGTGGTGGTACTGTGGGAAAAAAAATAACAGTACTGTAAGTGAAGCTGTCAATTTGAAACATGTACTGCACAGTATCCAGGACCAAAAAGGGGTCCGGCCAATAAACAATCTGCATCAGAGAAGCAAGATACAGTATGCTTAAAGTATACAGTACTATATACTACAGTAGATCGCCAACAAACGTAAATTAACAAACAACTATCACTGGAATTTACCATCCTCATCCCGTAGCGAAGCACGGGTATTCAGCTATCTACAATGTTATTTATACTTTGTGTTTAATATTTACATTTAGTTTTGTAAACAGACATTCTTAACATTAACGGATTGCAGCGAGTTATCTGTGATGGTCAGGACAGGGGGTTGGGACTATAGAAATCACTATGTACTGTACACTACTGTATTTGACAATACTTACCAGCTTGGCGGCGCCTGTCCCGCCTCCTGTGACGTCGTGCTACCAGCCCTGTAAAAATATATATACAGTATAATGGCAGCATACTGTACAGCCAATGAAATTCAACATTGACAGCATCTTTATGACATCACAATAAATGGAATTGTTCATTCTAGTACCCTGCACCTAATCACTCAGGAGGGCATAGTGTACTGTACTGTCTTCAAAACTTAAGGGGCACATTTCTAAATGTGACATACAGTACACTTACAGTATCGCTACAGTACAGTAGGTCCAGGGTATTAGACAGAACACTACCTTTATAGACATTGTAACACACATAAGCATTGCCCTTATAAACATTATGACACACATCAGCATGCAGCCCTCCCACCCTTAACCATCTCAGTACTGTTCATTACATTACAAATTGATTTCATGACAGATGATGCAGTACTCACCTGAATTCATCTTATTCACGTCATGTCACAGTAGTGCAGTTTATTCACGTCACAGTACTGTCCTTGATTCACGTTGTGTCACACAGTAGAGCACCGTATTCACGTCACAGTACTGTCCTTGATTCACGTTGTGTCACACAGTAGAGCACCGTATTCACGTCACAGTACTGTCCTTGATTCACGTTGTGTCACACAGTAGAGCACCTTATTCACGTCACAGTACTGTCCTTGATTCACGTTGTGTCACACAGTAGAGCACCGTATTCACGTCACAGTACTGTCCTTGATTCACGTTGTGTCACACAGTAGAGCACCTTATTCACGTTACTGTACGTCACAGTAGTGCAGTAGTATATCCACATTACGTCACAAAGTAGAGATCTGCCAGTCATGAACCTTATGCAAGAGTAATGCACGTCAGAACACATTAGGCCACTGTAACATCCCTTAGAATAATTTCTGCCAAAGTAACATCCCTTAGAACACTGTACTATCTGAAACACAAATTTCGGCACACTGCAATTAAACCACACAATGCACTGCACGACTGCGTGATATGACAAACTGCACATTTCCCTGCAAAATATGATACAATGTACACTACACAAAAAACTGCAATTACCACATGTGTATACAGTACACTGCACGACAGTGCTGGCCCTAGCCAGGTACAGATACAGCCGCAGTCACGCAAAATATAGGCATGCCGCATATCATTTTAATCAGCAGAAGCTGCTGGTGCCCCTAAGCATAGCAAATGCCCTAGGCATTTGCCTACTGTAGTTTGCCTATGCCTAAGGCCGGCTCTGCTGCACGATGTGATTCACTATGTATTACACTCACTGCACAATACCATATTCTGAATGTACACTGCATGACACGCTGCAATTACGCAGCACGATACACTGTGATACATTGCATATACTGTACACTGCATGATACTGTACACTGCACAATCGTAGACCACCTGGATTGTAAAGAACTACTGTACTGTATATACACAAGTTTAAAAAAATAACAATTGTTTTTGTAAAACGCATGTCGATCTTTTTCCATGTCAACTTAACGACCATGTCAACCTACAGTAACTGGTGTCAACCAATTTCAAAAGCCGCACCATCTAGGTCGACGCAAAAAAACAAATTGACCTTTTGACCGGGTTAACGTTTGGTCCTTGTTTAACCATTTGTTTACCACAAATACTGTACAGTGCTGTATAGACCGGATACCTGCTGCTACAGCAGCCCCTGCTATAATGTACTGTACCTGTAACTACAGTAACTTAAAGTACAGTAATCTACAGTAATGTACTGTACTTACAATCCCTTATGGCCTGCAGGCGTCGTGGGGTCCGCCTCACGAGGTCACTCCACCTCCTCTGGAGAGACCTCACCGTTCTCCTCCTGTTATACTTCCGGAGGATGTCCCTGCTGGCCCTCCGGTATGCCCTCACTTTCTCCTCGTTGCTGGCGAGAGTTCTGTCCCGCCAGCGAACGAGGAGACGCAGCTCACCAAGAGCATAGGGACGGTCCCGTGCAGCAGCCATAACCGTCCTTATGCTCAATGAGCGTCTCAGACGTCGTGCGCCTCAGACGTCGTGCGTCTCAGACGTCGTGCGGTCCAGGCATTCAACGTACAGTACTGTAGTTACTGTACTTTGTGACAGTTTCCCTTAGTTTTAAATATGCCCTTTCTTTGACCACAGTATTTTCCACTGTCTTGCCCTACGCCCTTCCCTCCTGGGAGCCTTCACAGGTCTTATGCAATACACAAATACCGAAGATGCACAGTCCGTCAGAATACACTCATTTCATTCCCGCTGTTTAGGTGCATTTAGCGTAAAGAATCGCTCCTGCAGATGTACTTTGATTTATGTGAAACCTGTGTGCATCCTTCCATTGACTGTCTTACAATGTAAATAAAATAATACAGTGCATTATTACAGAAAAAAAAAAAAAAAAGAAAGAAAGCACATCAGGTCTCGAACCCTGGACTCCCAGCGAGGGAGGTGGGAGCCTTCACCCCTAGCCCACGACGCCTCATGAGAGATTTCCAATTTCATGTGTGAAAGTACTGCAAACAGCGCCCGGCCCCCGCCCCATTGCTGTTGGTTTATGCCTTAGAGGACTCGGACGCTCGCATTTGTAAAGCACGGTGTTTTCCTCCGCCTCCTGCTAGCCTGTTGCCCTTCCCCCATGGGAGCCTGCACAGATCATGCAGTAGACAGGGAGGGAATGCAGGTCATGTGCAATACACAAACGCCCACTGTAGTACTATTTTGCTCACTTACAGTACCGTACTGTAGGTTGCATTTAGCGTAAAGAATCGCTCCTGCAGATGTACTTTGATTTATGTGAAACCTGTGTGCATCCTTCCATTGGATGTACTGTATTGGAGAGAATTTTTTTTTTTTTAAAGTGAATGTCACGGGAACACATTAAAAATAAGGTTGGCACTTCCTTCCCATTGGTGTTGGTTTACAGTATGCCGTAGTGTACTCGGACGCTCATGTAATTGCATTTCAAAGGCACAGTATTTTCCATCGTCTCCCCCCTACCCCCATCGCCCTTCCCCCCTGGGGGCCTGCACAGGGAGGAAATTCAGGTCCTGTGCAATACACAAACGCTGAAGATCTACTGTACAGTACTGTTTTGCTCAGTTGGTAGCGTCAGAATACACTCATTTCATCCCGCTGTTTAGGTGCATTTAGCGTAAAGAATCGCTCCTGCAGATGTACTTTGATTTATGTGAAACCTGTGTGCATCCTTCCATTGACTGTCTTACAATGTAAATAAAATAATACAGTGCATTATTACAGAAAAAAAAAAAAAAAAGAAAGAAAGCACATCAGGTCTCGAACCCTGGACTCCCAGCGAGGGAGGTGGGAGCCTTCACCCCTAGCCCACGACGCCTCATGAGAGATTTCCAATTTCATGTGTGAAAGTACTGCAAACAGCGCCCGGCCCCCGCCCCATTGCTGTTGGTTTATGCCTTAGAGGACTCGGACGCTCGCATTTGTAAAGCACGGTGTTTTCCTCCGCCTCCTGCTAGCCTGTTGCCCTTCCCCCATGGGAGCCTGCACAGATCATGCAGTAGACAGGGAGGGAATGCAGGTCATGTGCAATACACAAACGCCCACTGTAGTACTATTTTGCTCACTTACAGTACCGTACTGTAGGTTGCATTTAGCGTAAAGAATCGCTCCTGCAGATGTACTTTGATTTATGTGAAACCTGTGTGCATCCTTCCATTGGATGTACTGTATTGGAGAGAATTTTTTTTTTTTTAAAGTGAATGTCACGGGAACACATTAAAAATAAGGTTGGCACTTCCTTCCCATTGGTGTTGGTTTACAGTATGCCGTAGTGTACTCGGACGCTCATGTAATTGCATTTCAAAGGCACAGTATTTTCCATCGTCTCCCCCCTACCCCCATCGCCCTTCCCCCCTGGGGGCCTGCACAGGGAGGAAATTCAGGTCCTGTGCAATACACAAACGCTGAAGATCTACTGTACAGTACTGTTTTGCTCAGTTGGTAGCGTCAGAATACACTCATTTCATCCCGCTGTTTAGGTGCATTTAGCGTAAAGAATCGCTCCTGCAGATGTACTTTGATTTATGTGAAACCTGTGTGCATCCTTCCATTGACTGTCTTACAATGTAAATAAAATAATACAGTGCATTATTACAGAAAAAAAAAAAAAAAGAAAGAAAGCACATCAGGTCTCGAACCCTGGACTCCCAGCGAGGGAGGTGGGAGCCTTCACCCCTAGCCCACGACGCCTCATGAGAGATTTCCAATTTCATGTGTGAAAGTACTGCAAACAGCGCCCGGCCCCCGCCCCATTGCTGTTGGTTTATGCCTTAGAGGACTCGGACGCTCGCATTTGTAAAGCACGGTGTTTTCCTCCGCCTCCTGCTAGTCCTCCATTCCCATTATGCATTAGCGAACTCAGACGCTCATATATTTTAAAAGCACGGTGTTTATGCATTGTACTGTACATTCTTCCTTTTACACAATTACTGTAGTTGCGTCTCCATACACATACTGTACTGTACAATACTCCATACTTTTTCCACCGCCTCCCGTTACGCCTACAGTATTGCCAGAGCTGTAGATCAATCCGCCGCTATACTGTACGATCGAAAGTACTGGATTAGTGGAGCATTAGCGACACAGTGGTGGAGATGTGTAATGCATGATGAGTATCTAGATCGTCTCAACGCGCCTGCCTGTGATGAAACTCAGCTATCGCATTAGCGTGGCTAGACGCCCGTCTCGGCGGAGAAACAGTCAAGATAAAGGTGGCTACATCTGTATATTGATGTATATATTACTTCTAATATTTATTAAAATTTTATTAACAGTGAATATTTTGCACTTCTGAGTGATAATATATTTTATTACTTTTCTTATATATAATATGAGTATTTATTACAGAGATACTTCATAGAAGCTGCGTATGATCAGAAAACCATTTGGGGTTAATTACTATTTTTCGGGGGGATTCAAATTGACAACCGTGTCATGACTGGAATGCTGCATTAGCCTACTATACTGCTCAGTCTTTGATGTGTTTTTTGTTATATACACATTTTTTATTACCTTAAATTACACCTGAAAAAAAAAAAAATGCAGCAGAGGAAACTTATCACCAGAGCAATTCAGCATTGTCCGCTGCAGGAACAGCTGCTCCATAAAGTATCTGTACCCATAATCAGTAACACTACAACTTCAGTAGCAATCATACTTACCACCCCCATTGGCGTCCTCTGCGCATGTGTGTGACCTGAGGTTACGCATGCACGCAGCCGCTAGGTACACAGTGCGAAGGTGGTTGGAGGATCTGCTTGGATCCCTCTTCACAGCCCCGGACCTACTTCCAATAGGAAGGAGTGGGGCTCATAGAACCAGTGCCATCTGAAAATGGCATTTGTTCTTACAGGCAAACTCTGAAAACATTATGTTTTCAGAGTTTGCTGAATATTAGGTGGCACTTATAATGAATGGCCCATTACATAAAACCTGTGGAAAGTAGCATTTCCGCATATGTAACAGGCCATTTAAGTGATAATGAATAGGTCCAATAGTGAGCTGTTCCCTAGTTTTTGGCAGTTCAATCAATATTTCAAAATATTACCCAATGGAACAAATGGTTATCTAAAATATTGTAGTTTTAATAAGTATACTGAAATATTGATAAGTTAGGCAAGACTATATGTGGTTCAATTGCAATTCATCCTGCTGCAATGTGGGGATGCGCATATATTTGTCACATACAAAACAGCATGGAACACAATCCGATAATAGCTTAGAGTAGAACTTAATGTTTAGGTCTTCTGTACCAGATGAGGAAACCCAGAGATAACAATCTGTAATGTACAACATGTTGATCTTTGAGGAGAAATCCATACAGTGGGATCAGTACGAAATCCTGCTGGACGGGATCCCGGCGGTCGAAATACCGACACTGGAATCCCGACCAGCACAATCCCGACAGGGGTGGCAAACGGAACGCAGCCCCTTACGGGCATGGTGCCTCGCTACGCTCGGCACACTAATTTATTCTCCCTCTATGGGTGTCGTGGACACCCACGGAGGGAAAATATGTCGGGATTGTGCTGGTCGGAATTCCGGTGTCAGTATTTCGACCGCCAGGATTCTGTCCGGCGGGATCTTGACCGCATCCCCATACAGTACATGCATAGATATCTACATTGAAAGGGACAATACTAGGCATAAATCTATGAAAATAGAAAAATGTATAAAATGTAGCAAATATCAATTTATTTTGTGAAGTATGTGCTATAGTACTAATGGGTCTATGTACTGAGGTAAATATAGAGATATGAGATGAGCTCTTTTATCAGAATATGTCTACTCTATGACACATTGCTGACCTGTCCGCTGGGGAAAGTGAGAGGAGAAGACAGGGGAAATGCTTCAGCATGCCTACATGAACATTACATTTACAATGTGACCTGTGCACCACTCTGTCCCCTCCTTTGAGCAGAATAATCACCTACACTTAGTGGCTAGATGTACATTTAGTACATAGCGCCTGAAGCAGAGATGTATGTTAATGTGATGGCTTAAATACATCTGCAATGTTTACAGATCTGTGCATGCGCATTGCACATGTGCAGGTCTCCTTCTGCGAGTTCAGTCAAAGTTCCCTCAAGCTGCAGCATGATTGGCATTCTGTGGCTGCTTGGTGGCAGGGGTGGTCCTGCCTGATTTTCCAGAAATGGCTGCGTGTCAGCTTTGTTTTATGGGAGTGGATCTGTGTTATGACACAGATTTACTGGCCTCACAAGCAGGCAGGAGTCAATTCTGAGAAAGCTTATGCATCCTACGTATATAAAACTTCTTAGATTTCTTCCCAGTAGCACTGCATTCGATATAGATATCCTTATTATAATAAAGTGTCCTGACACTGACATTAACATTCAATCTCGTGTTCACATAAAGTTATCTTTATATGATCACAGACAGGGGCGGATTGGGCCGCCAGGACAGCGGGTAAGGTTCTGCTAAATATAATTGTATTTTTTACCCATGCTTCTCTGTGAACCCCACTGTTATAAATACATGTGTAACTGTTTTAACAAATATTAGTAATAACTTCACATTTAGCACATCTCATGCAGGGGCTGTCATATAAACAGAAGTTGTCTACGATTACTAAGACGCTATAATTGTCTCATAAATAATGTAGTTGACATCTGTAATGGTTGACTTAAGCGTAGGTGCATTGAATAGAACATATAATGCTGATGATCTGTGCTATGAATGAGCATATACTGATAAGTTAATGTTTATCTGTATAAGTTTCTAAATTGCTTTCTCGTGACGCTTCTCTGAATGAGATCAGTGATGACTTCTTGGAAACACACCTACATTAATGGTGGAGGTGAACTTTAGTCATTATTCTGATCACGTGCAGACATTTCATTCTTCTGTAGGTTTCACTACATGACTGTGAGCCCACGATATTAATAAATGTCCAAATTCAGCTTTCAAGACAATGTTTTTGTCCTCTATTTGCAGATAAACATGATGTTTTGAAGTTAGACAACATGACACAGCAAATGGAAAAGGAGCAACAGCATGATCCCTACATTACCAAAGTGCACCAAGTCATGGCAAAAGGGTCAGCAACTGTCACCTAATGCTTTACTTAATAAAAGAGACAAACTTTTGATTAGGTAAATTCATAATTTACACATTGAAAGTGGACTTTCATTTTAGAAACCTTAGATCATAATGGGAGACAAAAGTGGCAGATAGTATTACCTCAACAGCTTTGCTCTATGGCAGTGTTTCCCAACCTCATCATCAAGGCACTCTAAAGGCCCGTACACACTGGTCGATGTATCGGCCGTTCTCTTGAACGGCCGATACATCGCGGGACCGTCGGCCAGTGTGTACGGGCGATACGTCTGTGAACTCCGTCGTTCACAGACGTATCGCGTCGGCCGCGCAGCACAGCCGACAGCCAATATATCTAACGATATATTGGCCCGTCGCTGTGTGTGTACGGGGCGGTCGTCCGACCGCCCGTACACATGCTGCGGCGGCCGGCGGTGATTGACAGGTGAACTGGGCGGGCGCTCGCGCCCGCCCGCCCAGTTCATGACGTCAGTCCCCCGACGGATCGGGCTGTGTGTATGCACAGCACACTGCCCGATCCGTACATAGATATATCTGCAGATCAATTGATCTGCAGATATATCTAATAGTGTGTACCCACCTTAACAGTCCAGGTTTTAGTGATATTCATGCTTGAGCACACATGGTTAAATCAAAATAATTGCGGTACCAATTAAGTCACCTGTGCTCAAGTGTGGCTGTCATAAAAACCTGGACTGTTGATATGCCTTGAGAACCGTGGTTTGGAACCTCTGCTCTATGGCAGTGGTTCCAAACCTTGATCCTCAAGTACCCCCAACAATTTATGTTTTCCAGATCACCTAGCAGTGAACAGGTGTTTTCATTACTCACTGACACATGTTAAAACACCCACAAGTGGAGCAAATTATTTCACTTGCAATCCTGTGAGGAAACCTGGAAAATATGAACTGTTGGGTGTACTTGAGGACTGCAGTTGGGAACCACAGCTCTATGTTCTTCAAAGCCCTTCATGATGACCACAGTCATCTAGGAACAGATAAAATCTTCAGTTTAATATCAAATAGCTTTTATTGGTCTAGGAAGGAAAATAACATTTATGGGGTATTGCAATACTTGTGGGGATTTCATATTGTAAAAAGATAAAATACGTATCATGAAGGATGTAGATCTATTAATTCAATAATGCTGAAACATTCTAAAATTTACACAAATTGAAGATTAATCATTAAGACTTGAATAAGAAGAGAAGAAATGTATTATTAAAACCATAAAATCCATAAACATGTTGTAATTAAGTAGATAAATAGATCAGTGTTGGAAACATGATTAGTACATATAGTGTAAAGTAAGAAAAAAGAGCATAGGATGCATATAGAAAGTGCGTGTAGAGGGAAATCCCTTATACTGTATGGCTGGTGGTGTCAGCAAAATATGCAGATCAGTCACAGTCCGGACAAGAAGGCAGGTTTGGCATCACACTACACAGCTTAGCTTGGTTGTATAGAGTCCAAGAATGGGGGTCCCGAACAGCACAGCATGGCATTCACACGGCGCATTTCGGATTGCTAATGATCCTTTATCAGGCGCGGGTGCCATGCTGTTCTCAAATCTCTTTATTTAAGGCCCCTCAAATGGATATTGATGGGAAGGCTCTAATTAGACTTCCAGCAGTTCACGTTTCACCATTAAACCAGAAAATAGAAGCCATAAGTTTCTACTGCGTTCCACTTGTGCCTTCTACCTGTGTGTTTCACTTATGCGTTCCACAAGACCAGAGATGCATATTGCAAAAATCTTTATCTGGTCGAAATTCCCCCTCCTAACTTTAAGCGGAGCCAGGGCCAGTGCTAGTGTTTTCAGTACCCCCCTGCAAACTATAAATTAGTGCCCTACTTCCCATACTTTATAAAGGGACATTGATCTCACAAAGAAGCAACATGGTTTACATAATAGTACTTCCAATTCAAATTGCACAACACAGTAGCACAATTGTATTCACATTACACTGCATAGTATTATTTATTTATTAATATTTATTAGCAGTTTCTTATATAGTGCAGCATATTCCGTTGCGCTTTACAATTAGAACAACAGTTATAGAACAAAACAGGGTATAGACAGACATAGCGGTAGAAAGGCCCTGCTCGCAAGCTTACAATCTAGAGGGAAATAGGCATTGATACACAAGGATAGATGCAACCTGTTACATAATGTTTCCCCAGATTGCTAGTTTCTTAGTGGGTTGTATGATATGATCACCCAGCAATGTTGGAAGACAAAATGTGAGGTTATGGGGACTGTGCAGAGGGAATGTAACTGGATAGGGAAGCATTGAAGGTTATGTGTGTGGGTCAGGAATTTGCTAGGCTTGTCTGAAGAGATGAGTTTTCAGGGAACGTTTAAAGGTTTGGAGACTAGTAGAGAGTCTTATTGTGCGTGGGAGGGCATTCCACAGAATGGGTGAAGCCCGGGTAAAGTCCTGTAATTTTGAGTGGGAACAGGTAATACATCTGGATGAGAGACGCAGATCTTGTGCAGAGCGGAGGGGTCTGGTAGGGAGATATTTTGAGATGAGTGAGGAGATGTATGATGGTGCAGTTTGGGTAATAGCCTTGTATGTAAGTAAAAGTATTTTATATTTGACACGGTAGAATACCGGTAACCAATGGAGGGACTGACAGAGCGGATCAGCAGACGAAGAACGTCTGGCGAAGAAGATTAGCCTCGCAGCTGCATTTAAAATGGATTGAAGTGGTGAGAGCCTATGTTTGGGAAGACCAGTAAGGAGACTATTACAATAATCAATGCGGGAGATGATGAGTGCATGAATTAGAGTTTTTGCAGTGTCTTGTGTAAGATAAGGGCGTATTTTGGATATGTTTTTAAGGTGCATGTAACATGATTTAGAGACAGATTGAATGTGTGGAACAAACGACAGTTCAGAGTCAAGGATGACACCTACTCAGCGAGCTTGTGGGGTAGGGTGGATAGTTGCATTGTCAACAGTTATGGCAATATCAGGTTGGTAACTACCCTTAGCTGGTGGGAAAATAATTAATTCTGTTTTGGAAATGTTGAGTTTGAGATGGCGAGATGACATCCAAGATAGTAATGCCCCTTATTCAGGTTGCATCACTCAGTAGTGCCCTTTATGCTCATTGCACTACACAGTGGTATCCACTATACATGTCATGCCATACAGTAGTGCCCCTTATATACAGTACCTACAGTAGTGCCCCTTATACACATTTCCCACAGTAGCAGTGCCCCTTACACATAATGACCACAGTAGTGCCACTTATACACATAATAGCCACAGAAGTGCCGCTTATACACAAAATGCCCACAGTAGTAGTGCCACTAATATACAGAATGCCCACAGTAGCAGTGCCCCTTACACATAAAGCCTACAGTAGTAGTGCCGCTTATATACAGAATGCCCACAGGAGTAGTGCCTCTTACACATAATGCCCGCAATAGTAGTGCCCCTTATATACATCTCTGCCTCTGTTCCTCCAGCAGCTCACCGCCTGTGTTCCTCCAGCAGCTCCATGCCCTGTATCCCTCCAGCAGCTTCCCCACTTCTATTGTCGCTCCAGCCCCCTCTTATCTTGTTTTCAAGATGCACAGAGCCTGCTCCTCTTCATGGCTCCTCTTCACTTCAGCAGCGGTGACAGCATGACCTCTCATACGCCGTGACGGAAAAGGAAGCTACTGGGCCCTGAGGAGGGGATGAATGCTGTCCAACAGACAAAGCGTGTGTGAGTACCAGGAGGGGTGGGCTGTAGATGGAGGAGGACCATGGAGCCACCAGGACCTGGGGAAGGGGGAGGTGGCTGCAGCTCATCAGTAACACATCTATTGAAGTAGGTGATGGGGCAGGTTTTTCTGTTGGAATTACTGTGCAGGGAAATGGAGGTGGTGGAACTAGTTCCCCCTACCATTAGAGGTGGTGGAACTCAGTTCCACCTCGTTCCTCCTCACTTTAATCCCTGAGTATATGCCAAACCCAACTGACAGCTTGTGACTGAATAATAGATGGTACAGTTTTGTTATTGCTCAATGCATAAATATTTATTGATGCAGATGTAAAAGGCACATATTCAAAGTAAATCTCATTAAAACTCAATATATGTAACAGTCCATTATTTCTGAAAAAAACCCACAAAGCTATTCTGAGGTAAACTACAACATTTTTAGCTAAGGAATTATCCCTTGCCAGCATAAAGATATATTCACTTATTCAGACAACTCCAGGAGTTGATTTCACAATGCAAAGGGATAATGCAGGATTAAGCTAAAGAATTGCACCAGCAAGCTATTGGCCATCCCAGCTCTGGACTGATATATACAGTATATATACATATATATATATATATATATATATATATATATATATATCAACAAAGATCCTGCACTCTCATCTCATGGTTTCCAACGTGGCAGGTGCTCCCAATAAACCCAGTCGGTCTACTCAAATAGCAGTGTTTCCACAAACTGGAGGGTGCACTCTCACTTGTATATAAATAGTCCATGCATAAAAAATACTTTTTATTAAAGTTGTCAAAAAGCCTTATGTCGACGTTTCGGTTCGATATCGAACCTTTCTCAAGACCAGTAACACATAATGGTTATATTGGCATCATTCATCATAGATTGACAATAGAACAGAAACAGAAACAGATACGCATGTTAGGAGACTCGGCCTCCCAGGCCATATGACATCCAGCTAATACTTACGGTAGAACAATGGATATCTGGATATAACCATGGTAGCAGCTCAGCCCATCACCCAAGGAACGAGTGTGTGACAGGGACAAATGCTGTAAGACAATGCACCACCTCCACCTGCAGTGTTGCCACCTATGGACCATTATATGCTAAGAACTCACCCAAAGTTAATTCATCATAGTATATGATGGACAGGGGGGTAGCAGGTATTAGCTGGATGTCATATGGCCTGGGAGGCCGAGTCTCCTAACATGCGTAGTATCTGTTTCTGTTTTTGTTCTAGACACATTGTCAATCTATGATGAATGCCAATATAACCATTATGTGTTACTGGTCTTGAGAAAGGTTCGTTATCGAACCGAAACGTCGACATAAGGCTTTTTGACAACTTTAATAAAAAGTATTTTTTATGCATGGACTATTTATATACAAGCGAGAGTGCACCCTCCACTTTGTGGAAACACTGCTATATATATATATATATATATATATATATATATATATAAATATAAGTTTATTAAATTTTGTGATGGAATTACATAAATATGGCTTCTTCGTCATTTTTCTGCTATGTTATTTTCTGCTATGTTTCTTTGGGATCTGGTCAGTCAGAATACTGACGGCGGAATCCCGACACTATACAGAATGCTGGCAACAGCCGGGATTCCGAACGACCAGACACTGCCGTGCCAGAGAGGTAAGTGCCTGCGGGGTTTGGGTTGTGTGTTTAGGTTTAGGCTTCGGGCGAGGATTAGAGTTAGGTTGCGCCCCAGGATTGGGTTGGGTTTAGGATGCGGGTAGGTGGGGTTAGGTTTAGGCATGCCCCCAGGGAGGGATAGGCTGGGGAGTGCTGTTTAGGCTGCAGGAAGAGGTGGTTAGGTTCATGTGCTACCGGGAAGGGGTTAGGGTTAGGCTGCGTAGGCAGGGGTAGGGGTGGGAGGTTTAGGTTTAGGCTATGGGAAGGAAAGTTTAGGGGGCTGGGGGAGGGAGGGAAGTATACGTACCTTCCCGTTTCAGGATTCTAAGAATAGGCATCCCATGGTCGGTTTTCTGACCGCCGGCATCTCAAACGCTGGCAAATCATACCCAACCCATTTCTTTTATGCACCTTTTTGTCCAAAATATTAAACAAGTTGGGAAAGTAGTCAGCTGTGTAACGATGAACAGATTGGAATTTCCTAACTCTGCTCGCTTTTTGGAAGCTTAGTTGAAAAGTCCCCTGAAAAGCACTGAGGGCCTTATTTAGATTTGTAAGCAAACCAAAAGAGCAAACTAATAGGCAAAACCTTGCTGCACTGCAGGGGGGACAGATGTAACATGTGCAGAGAGAGTTAGATTTGGGTGTGGTGTGTTCACACTGAAATCTTAATTGCAGTGTAAAAATAAAGCATTCAGTATTTTCCCTGAACAGAAACAATATAACCCACCCAAATCTAACTCTCTCTGCACATGTTACATCTGCCCTACCTGAAGTGCATATGGTTTTGCCTATTAGTGTGCTGTTTTGGTTTGCTAACAAACCTGAATAATCCCCTGTATCTGCAGGTTACTGAAAATATGTACTGCACCTGTAGCCATAATTACTTCCACTGTTACCACACACTTCTGCGGTGGAAAGTGCTAAAAATGTTTAAACCAAAATAAATGTAGTTTTCCAGTCCTGTTGGCCTTTTGGGCTATTTAAACCAGAACTTTGCACTAGCAAATCAGTCTTTCATCGAGCTGACATTGGGCCAATCAGGTCTGAACTGCACTACAAAAGGATTAAAGGTTTCCTGCTGCACTGGCACTTAATACAGCTGCCCTAGATTGTTTATCTTGCTAAGATGTCACCATACAACACAAGATATACAACGAAATAACAATGTGGAAGATACACAGCCCTAGGCGCCTATATTATAATAAACAAAATGAATGTGATACAGTGTAAAAATAAAAAAAAACTGTGATATACAATACGTTCCTTTTTTGAGGAAGTTTTTCCAGTGTCTGTCTCCACAACCATCCAGTGCTTGATTCTCATCAAGGATGACGTGATATGTATGAAAAAAAAAATACAGATACAAATAGTGTAATAAAGTTTTAACTGCAGTGTTATGATTAATGTGCAATTGTTCTTTTAAACAAATAATCTTCAGCGTAGTGATGAACGTGTTTAAATCTATAGACAGATCCTTTATCCTTGAAACTATCACAGTGTTTCCAAAATTGGTGAGATAAATGATGTACTGTATTTTAGGGTGAAAAAGGAGGGGCGTACCCCACTCACTCTAGTGGAACATGAAGAAAACTCATAAAGGTATCTATTAACTTCTGTGGTGAGACATAAACAGGGCGTTCCCCAGTCACAATGATACAGAGAGTTTGAAGCACATCAAGGTTTCTTTTGAAGGTCTCAGGTATAAACCATCAATCAAGTTCGTTCAGCATACCAGTCTCACATATGTATATAGAAGACAGGGAGAAACAACCAAAGTGTAGTATCCTCTTATTCACAAATAATGGAAATAGTGGCTTTCTATATAAGTTAGTGAATATAGTAAGCATACCCCACTCACAGTGTTGAGTAGGTTTCAAGGCGCATCAAGGTATCTTTCACTTTAAATCTTTATAAGCTGACTTTCAATTAATGTGTGAAGTATAATAACTCAAGATGATGCATAATCCACAGCATGATAAAAAATCTGGAAAAAAAAAATATTATACACAGATTCCCCAAACGGAAGGGGCAACATCCAATATACAAGTATAAGAATATAAAAAATATAAAAAATAAAAATGGCCCTTTAAAAACAAACGAACATAGCAGCAGTACAAGCCAACCAAAAGACACCTCAAAAGGTATTTTTCCAAACAAAGTCCTCAATCATAGAGATTACCTTTTTGGTGAGGATGTTTCAGGAAGGCTTAAAAAAGAGAGAGGTCTGGCTGTCCACACTCCTTCTGACGGCTGTCTCAGCCCTGCAATTGCCTCTGCCTGATTGACAGACAGCGTCGGTCACTGGGCGGGAGGGGGCAGGCTGGCGGCTTTTGGTCACCATTTAGGGGGTGCGGTACGGGCAACGCAGGGACACGCAGCCGATGCAACCCTCACAGCAGGGAGCTACTCCTACAATACAAAAGCATCGCTGCTGTGCGATGCTTTTGTACTTGTGCTGGGGGATAGGGCCTGACATACTATAGTACATGATTTACCAACCATAACCTTGCATAGCCGTATCCATTAGGAATTAACTAGCCCATTCTTAAAAGTAATGACCGAATCCGCCATTACTACTCTCTCAGGCAGGGAATTCCAAATACTTATTGTCCTTACTGTGAAGAAACCTTTCTGTCTCTGTGTGTGAAATCTCCTCTCCTCTAACCTAAGCAGATGTCCACGTGTCCTTTTTGATGATCTTACCAAAAATAAATCCCCTGCTAGCTCTGTGTATTGACCCCTTATATATTTGTAAATGTTAATCATGACCCCTCTTAATCTCTTTTTTTCCAGTGTAAACATGCCTAGCCTAGCAAGCCTGTCCTCATATTCTAGGGACTCCATCCCCTTATAATATGATAATCAGACCTGTTTATAATAGGTGACTCATATCAATCAGATTATGTGACAACATGTGAGCAAACTGTTGAAATGCATGAATGCAGGGAGTATGCTGAAAGACCACAATTAAAATTGATGCTGAGAAATGTTATTTCTGATGTCAAATAGTAGTAGTTAAGGAATCAACAAAGTGAGATGTGCCTTCATATGACACAGAAGCCTGAATTGTTTGCATGCCCAGTAGGAAGAATGCTGACCTGCATGACTGGGAAAGTTCATGTAGACACCATACCACATCATGGTGGAGTTCCTGATATGGAACACATTACACCACCCAAATGCCAGACAATCTTGAACACACCAGTATAAGTAGACACTGCTCAAGAAGAATTAATTAGAGTGTGGCATGTGTTTGAGTCCCTGGCTGCTGTAGGAGAAAGTGTGAATATGGGAAACAATTGCTGTACACAACAGAGACAAGTTACCTAGCAGTCAGGCAAATCAGTAAATTACAAAACATCCAGGAAACAAATGTTTTTAGAATTAGTGAATGCTGGGGTTTCAAAGGAAGAAATAAGTGGTATATGTCACCAAGATTTGTTTCTGCGGTGGAGAGCAATGCAAGAGGCACAAAAGAGTAAATGTAGTGGCTCAGTTCTGTCCGAGCATGTAGTTAAGAGTGACATTGGTGAGGAAGTGAGTGAAAGAGCCTTTCCAACAGCCTCGCCTGCACCACACTCCTTACCCTATGAGGATGCAAAGACAGCTTTGAGAGACACAGGATGGGGAGGAGGGTTGGTCAAGGGTGGGAATACACAGACACTAACAACACAATGAAGAGTGTCAGAACCCCTCCTGTGAAGAGATGGCAGGTCCTTGGGACAACACCTCCTAACGGAGGTAATTAAGTATGACATATGCTCCCTGAAAGCCAGGAACAGACACCTACATGTAAACTATTCTGGATGGGGGGGGGGGGCAGAGAGTTTTAGGAGGTATACAGACATAGGTGGCCTGGGCTCACTGCAGAATATGGATCGGGCACAGCCCATGGTTCCATGCTGAGGTGTTGGTTTCTGAGTTACCAGACAATGTAATTGGTATAAACATACTGAATAAACAGTCCATAGACATTGCATCTGGCACTTATATGTTTGTTTGCCCTGTAAAAGCCTTCCCATTGGCAGTTAGGGGGACTGCCAAATAGGAACTGGTTTACATACTCCCACCAGCAGAACCCATGAACCTTAAGCAATACTGCATCTAAGGTGGTCTTGAAGAAATAACGCAGAAGAGGTCATCCTAGCAGGGGTGTTCAAAGACACATGCCGCCCCTATTACTGCATGACCAGAAAGAAAGCTGAAGTTGAGTTAACAGCTTAACAGGTAGATGCATTTAAAGCTGCAAAACAAGTTATTAAGGCGCACAACACCCTGAGCTTCATCCAGGGAGACCAGCCATTTTCCTGGACGTTACAGTAATTGATCATAGTATGTCTTTGTGCCTGTGGCAGAAGAGAGCAAACAGTGGTGAAAAGAAAATACTTATTAAATTTTGGCCCAAACAGTTTCCACCCACACAGACAAGGTACTCACCTTTTGGAGAAGACTTTGCTAGCAACATACACTGCACTCCAACATGCGGGAAGCACAAAAAGGAACAATCTAGACTTGCCAGTGGCAGGGTAGGTGAGAAAAGAAGCTCTAGGCACACACAAAGCTGTGGCCCTGAAGTTAACACTGCAGAAATGGAAGTGGTACCTTTCTGAAAGAGTCTTCAAAAGACTCTTGGGTTTGGTCCTCTATTTTAACTCTGTGTATCTCCAAATCTGGTTCTACCTGTCACAAATTGAAAGTAAAAAAATACTGGTACTAATTGGTAAAGTAGTATTTAAACTTTAAGTGGGGTGAATGTGAGCGTGACTGTAGAGTATAGAAGTTGCTATGATGTATAGAATATACAATACTGTGGGGCAGATATATTAAGCCTGGAGAAGTTGGTGCATTATCACCTTGCACTTATAACTGCTTATCACAGCTTTATCACTTCTCCAGGCTTAATACATCTGCCCCTGAGGTAAAACACTAAAAATGGGTCAGTACTCTGGTCAAGGAGAAGAGGGGAGTAATTCCTTTGAATAAGCTCTTTATAAATCAGTCTAAAGATATTGAATTAACTAATGTACTGTATAGCGGCCTCTTGGGGGAGGAGTTAAAGAGGATCTTAGGCCATTTTAACTTTATAGTGTGTACAGTAGGTTAAATAAAGGGAGTTATAGTAACATCAGGGATTTTTCAAGTTCAGCTACAAGTGGCAATTTTCTACATTCCTTACAGGGAGCATCTCTCAAGCAATTGGTGAGGGAGCCCACTCGCGAAGACTCAATATTAGATCTAATTCTTACAAATGGTTTTAGGATATCTGATATATATGTGGGTGAGCACCTGGGATCCAGTGATCATCAAGCAGTATGGTTTAGTATAAAGACAGGATCCAACTCCTGTCACACAAAAACAAAGGTGTTGGATTTTAGAAATGCTGACTTTGCAAAAATGGGGAGATGTTTAAGTGATTCATTGGCGGACTGGAGGAATTGGAAGTAGTGCAGGAGAGGTGGAAAAAACTGAAAAGTGCAATACTAAGTGCAACAGACCTTTGTATCAAAAGGGTTAGGAAAAGCACCAGGAAAAGGAAGCCAGTGTGGTTCACAAAAGAAGTATCAACTAGTGTGAAAGCAAAAAAGATGGCTTTTAGGAAATACAAACAGACTCAAAATAATAACGACAAAGAGGTGTATCTGGACAGACGGAAGGATGCTAAGAAAGTGATCAGACGTGCAAAGGCAGAAGCTGAGGAGAAAATGGCCCAGTCAGTAGATAAAGGGGGCAAAACTTTTTTTAAGTATATAAGTGAAAGGAGAAAATCAAATGGAGGAATAATAAGACTTAAGACAGAGAGTGAGCATTTGGTGGAGGGAGACAAGGCAATAGCAGATCACCTAAATAATTATTTTTGCTCAGTATTTACTACAGAAGAAGGGATGGGGCCACAGTTAAGTTGCAAGGATATTCATAAAAATAAGGTAGATGAAAATACTTTTACAGAGGAGAAGGTCCTAACAGAACTTTCACAACTAAAAGTTGATAAATCAATGGGACCAGATGGGACGCACCCAAGGATACTGAAAGAGCTAAAAGATGTGCTGGTTACACCTTTAACAGAATTATTTAACCAGTCACTAAATACAGGTGCTATTCCAGAGGACTGGAAAAGAGCAAATGTAGTTCCACTGCACAAAAGTGGAAGCAAGGAAGAAGCAAGTAACTACAGACCAGTAAGCCTTACATCAGTAGTAGGGAAAGTATTGGAAAAACTATTAAAAGAAAGAGTAGTGGAATATCTTAAATCAAACAACTTACAGGATCCAAAACAGCATGGATTTACTGGGGGGAGATCATGCCAAACAAATCTTATTGACTTTTTTGACTCTGTGACGAAAATAATAGATCAAGGGGGAGCTGTAGATGTAGCATATCTAGACTTTAGTAAGGCATTTGACACTGTCCCACATCGCAGACTGCTAAATAAACTTGAAAGCCTGGGGGTGGATTATAAATCAGTTAAATGGATAAGAATCTGGTTGCAGGATAGGAAATAGACAGTCATAGTTAATGGAGTGCAATCTATGGAGGGAAATGTTACCAGTGGAGTACCCCAGGGATCCGTACTTGGTCCAGTTCTCTTTAATATCTTTGTTGGTTACATTGCAGATGGTATTGAAGGGAAGATATGCCTTTTTGCAGATGATACAAAGATATGCAACAGGGTAGACACACCGGGAGGGGTAAAACAAATGATTAATGACCTAGGTAGGCTTGAGAAATGGTCAAGAACGTGGCAACTACAGTTTAATGCTAAAAAATGCAAAATCATGCACTTGGGTCTCAAAAACCCAAAGGCTAAATATAGTATCAAGGGTACTATAATGGAAACTACTGAGGAGGAAAGAGATTTAGGAGTCACTATTTCAAGTGACTTGAAGGCAGGAAAGCAATGCAACAAAGCAATGAGAAAGGCAAGTCAGATGCTTGGTTGCATAGTGAGAGGAATCAGTAGCAGGAAAAAAGAAGTGATAATGCCACTGTATAGGTCATTGGTACGGCCCCATCTGGAATACTGTGTCCAGTTCTGGAGACCCTATCTCCAGAAGGATATAAATACATTAGAGAGTGTACAAAGAAGGGCAACTAAAATGGTGCATGTCCTACATCACAAAACTTACCCGGAAAGGCTAAAAGATCTTAACATGTATAGTTTGGAGGAGAGAAGGGAAAGGGGGGACATGATAGAAACTTTCAAATATATCAAGGGTCTTAACAAAGTTCAGGAGGGAAACATTCTTCAAAGGAAAAGAAGTATTAGAACTCGAGGGTATACATTGAGACTGGAGGGGGAGAGGTTCAGGGGAAATTTAAGGAAAAATTACTTCACAGAAAGGGTAGTGGATAAGTGGAATAGCCTCCCATCAGAGGCGGTAGAGGCTAAGACTGTAGGGCAATTTAAACATGCTTGGGACAGGCATATGAATATCCTTACAAAGAATTAAGGTTAAAAAAGGGTTGAGATTGCCTAAAGGATAAAATAAAAAAGGGGCAGACTAGATGGGCCAAGTGGTTCTTATCTGCCGTCAAATTCTATGTTTCTATGTTTACTCAGATTTAGAGGATAACCTTTATGAATTGAAACTGTATTTAAATTGTGATTGTTATTTAAGTATTTCTTTCTAATTGTCTATTCATTTGAAAGATGGATACTGTGACATCATTGAGTTTCTATATAATAAAGTCAAACTATCTGCTTTCATTTATGTACCTTACTTTATCAAATTAAAGTATAATGGGCCTAATTCTGAGTTGATCGAGGCAGCAAATTTGTTAGCAGTTGTAGGCCCTACACACTGGCTGATCCGCCGCCGAGCTGCCCGACGGTGGATACGGCTGACGGGCGACCCGGCGGCGGAGGGTCAGTGACGGGGGGAGTGAAGTTGGCCTGCATGTACAGCCGACGGGGGACCAGCGATGAACGAGCGCGGGGCCGCGCATCGTTCATCGCTGGAGCCTCCACACTGCACGATATGAACGTTATCTCGTTCATTAATGAACGAGATCATTCATATCGTGCAGTCATGTCGGCCAGTGTGTAGGGCCCATTGGGCAAAACCATGTGCACAGCAGTGGGGGCAGATATAACATGTGCAGAGAGAATTATAGGCACTACACACTGGCCGATCCGCCGCCGAGCTGCCCGACGGCGGATACGGCTGACGAGCGACTCGGCGGTGGAGGGGCAGTGGTGGGGGGAGTGAAGTTTCTTCACTCCCCCTTCACCCAGCTGCATTGAAGTGCAGGCAAATATGGACGAGATCATCCATATTGGCCTGCATATGGCCTGCATGGCCACACTGCACGATATGAACGTTATCTCGTTCATTAATGAACGAGATATTTCATATTGTGCAGTCATGTCGGCCAGTGTGTAGGGCCCATTAGATTTGGGTGGGGTGTGTTCACACTGAAATCTTAATTGCAGTGTAAAAATAAAGCAGCCAGTATTTACCCTGCACAGAAACAATATAACCCACCCAAATCTAAATCTCTGCACATGTTATATATCTGCTCCCACTGCAGTGCACATGGGGGGTGATTCCGAGTTGTTCGCTCGCTAGCTGCTTTTAGCAGCATTGCACACGCTAAGCCGCCGCCCTCTGGGAGTGTATCTTAGCATAACAGAATTGCGAACGAAAGATTAGCAGAATTGCGAATAGAAATTTCTTAGCAGTTTCTGAGTAGCTCCAGACTTACTCCTACACTGCGATCAGTTCAGTCAGTTTCGTTCCTGGTTTGACGTCACAAACACACCCAGCGTTCGCCCAGACACTTCCCCGTTTCTCCAGCCACTCCTGCGTTTTTCCCTGAAACGCCTGCGTTTTTCCGCACACTCCCAGAAAACGGCCAGTTTCCGCCCAGAAACACCCACTCCCTGTCAATCACACTACGATCACTTCAATGATGAAAAATCTTCGTTCGGACGTGAGTAAATCTACTAAGGTTTGTGTTAAAATACTAACCGCATGCGCACTGCGAACCATGCGCATGCACATTTTTGCCTTAATCGCTCCGTTGCGAAAATCGGCAACGAGCGAACAACTCGGAATGACCCCCATGGTTTTGCCTATTAGTGTGCTGTTATGGTTTGCTAACAAACCTGAATAATCCCCTGTATCTGCAGGTTACTGAAAATATGTACTGCACCTGTAGCCATAATTACTTCCACTGTAAGGTATTTTTCCAAACAAAGTCCTCAATCATAGAGTTTACCTTTTGAGAGGTGAGGAGGTTTCAGGAAGGCTTAAAAAAGAGAGAGGTCTGGCTGTCCACACTCCTTCTGAAGGCTGTCTCAGCCCTGCAATCGCCTCTGCCTGATTGACAGACAGATGCGGTCGCTGGGCGAGAGGGGGCGGGCCGGCGGCTTTTGGTCGCTGTTTACGGGGTGCAATCCGGGCAACGCAGGTGTGCCCGGACTGTTGGGGGGGGTGGACCGCTGGGGCTGCATGACATCACACGCAGCGACCCTCACAGCGATGACTAGCTACTGCCAGCGTGCAGGAGCTGTGCTGGCAGGGAGCTACTGCTAAAGTACAAAAGCATTGCCGCTGTGTGATGCTCTTGTACTTGTGCGGGGGGATAGGGCCTGACATGCGGGGCGGACTAGCCCTGTGCTGGGCATCCCCATTCATGTCTGTGTGACTGATCGTAGATGTGCTAAATATAGTACCTCTACGATCAGGTCTGAATTAGGCCCATTGTCGGCAGCATTGTCAGTCTCCTAATCAACTTCCAGCTCAAATTCAATATGAATTCTGAGACGAGACTCCCCGAAGTCGCTGTCTGAACATTTATTCTAAGCAACTCACCATAGGCAGCTAAATATATATCAATGTTTATCTGATATGTATGAATACTGTCAAATAAATTGTTATTGCATTAGACTTCTGGGTTGGACTTCTGTGGTGAACACTTTGTGGCGTAGTCTTTGGCAGGATACATGGAGTTAATTGAGACCAGGGGCGTAGCAATGTATAATTATGCCCCATAGCAAACATTTCACCCCCCCCAACACAATACGTCCCCCCCTCCTCACATCACAGCCCAATGTAGCCCCCTCCATCCTTGGAATTCACTGCACTGCAAAAGCACTCACCTCCTATGTCTCATGGCTTTTCCTCTTTTAGCAGTATGTTGCTGCCGGCACATCTGCTTAAGTGTCCTGGTCAACTCCATCTATCTGTCCTCACTGATGCTGGGAGGAGTCGGGCTATGCTATACCGTAAACATCCTCCCAGCATCACTGAGAACGGAGAGACAGAGCTACAGTATTGATGACGATGACAGCAGATGTGCCTGCAGCAGCACACTGCTAAAAGAGAAACCTCCTGAGGTCACGGGAGATGAGGCACAGGAATAGAAGGTGTCGGGGGAGGGTCAGGCTCCGGAGCCAGCCTGGCCCAGTAGCAGCCACACCCCCTGCACCTACTATTCCTGTGCCTTTGATTGAGACTGACTGTAAGATTGTGAGGTTGTGTAAGAAATGTTGTAGAGAGACATGTTCCAAATACCCCACCTAATATGAGGCAACCGCTGTTGAAACATGCTGATGACTGTATCTGTGCAATTGTCAGTTGAAAATGTTGAAAAAGTTGATTTATATGTACCTGTAACTCAGGGACAAGTTGCTGCTGTAATTCTTTATCCTGTTACACAATGGGACAAGCAATCTGCAGTTCAGCAGCTTCAGGAAGTAAAAGAGGAGGTTGACACAGGTAGAGAACAGAAAGTTTCTTGTAGGATAGCTCCAGAGGTGGGGCTGCATCATAATCCAAAATTCAAATAGGGGAGCCAGTTCAAATAGTTAAAAACAATCATGAGTCAGAGATTGATAAATGCATTCACAATGATGGGGAAACTGAAATTACTGAACAGCAAATTTTAGATTTTTTGAACTCATATAACATTGTAACATACTGTAGTAACAGAGTTTCTGAGGTTGAAACAAGATAATTTGTCCTCTCCTCTAACCTAAGCGGATGTCCACGTGTCCTTTTTGATGATCTTACCAAAATCAAATCCCCTGAGAGCTCTGTGTATTAACCCCTTATATATTTGTAAATGTTAATCATGACCCCTCTTAATCTCCTTTTTTTACCAGTGTAAACATGCCTAGCCTAGCAAGCCTTTCCTCATATTCTAGCGACTCCAACCCCTTATAATATGATAATCAGACCTGTTTATAATAGATGACTCATATCAATCAGATTATGTGACAACATGTGAGCAAAATGTTGAAATGCATGAATGCAGGGAGTATGCTGAAAGACCACAATTGAAATTGATGCAGAGAAATGTTATTTCTGATGTCAAATAGTAGTAGTTAAGGAATCAACAAAGTGAGATGTGCCTTCATATGACACAGAAGCCTGAATTGTTTGCATACCCAGTAGGAAGAATGCTGACCTGCATGACTGGGAAAGTTCATGCAGACACCATACCACATGATGGTGGAGGTCCTGATATGGAACACATTACACCACCCAAATGCCAGACAATCTTGAACACACCAGTATAAGTAGACATTGCTAAAGAAGATTTAATTAGAGTGTGAAATGTGTTTGAGTCCCTGGCTGCTGTAGGAGAAAGTGTGAATATGGGAAACAATTGCTGTACACAACAAAGACAAGTTACCTAGCAGTCAGGCAAATTAGTAAATTACAAAAAAATCCAGGAAACAGATGTTTTTAGAATTAGTGAATGCTGGGGTTTCAAAGGAAGAAATAAGTGGTATATCTCACCAAGATTTGTTTCAGTGGTGGAGAGCAATACAAGAGGCACAAAAGAGTAATTGTAGTGGCTCAGGGGGGTCATTCCGAGTTGATTTCTCGCTAGCTGTTTTTAGTAGCCGCGCAAATGCTAAGCCGCCGCCCTCTGGGAGTGTATCTTAGCTTAGCAGAAGTGCGACCGAAAGGATCGCAGAGTGACTACAAAAAATATTGTGCAGTTTCAGAGTAGCTACAAAACCTACTCCTAGCTTGCGTTCACTTCAGACTGTTCAGTTCCAGATTTGACGTCACAAACACGCCCTGCATTCAGCCAGCCATGCCCATGTTCTCCCAGGCATGCCTGCGTTTTTCCTGGCATGCCTGCATTTTTCCTAGCATGCCTGCGTTTTTTCGAACACTCCCTGAAAACGGTCAGTTTACACCCAGAAACGCCCCTTTCCTGTCAATCATTCTGCGGCTGCCATTGCGACTGAAAAGCTTTGCTAGACCTTGTGTAAAATTACTTAGCCCATTGTCAAAGTACGTTGCGCACTGTGGCGCATACGCATGCGCAGAAGTGCCGCTTTTTCATTTAATCACTGCGCAGCGAACATTTTTATCTAGCGATCAACTTGGAATGACCCCCTCAGTTCTGTCCGAGCACCTAGTTAAGAGTGACATTGGTGAGGAAGTGAAAGAGCCTTTCCAACAGCTTCGCCTGCATCACACTCCTTACCCTATGAGGATGCAAAGACAGCTTTGAGAGACACAGGATGGGGAGGAGGGTTGGTCAAGGGTGGGAATACACAGACACTAACAACACTATGAAGAGTGTCACAACCCCTCCTGTGAAGAGATGGCAGGTCCTTGGCACAACACCCCCTAATGGAGGTAATTTAGTATGACATATGCTCCCTGAAAGCCAGGAACCGACACCTATATGTAAACTACACTGAATAGGGGGGACAGAGAGGTTTAGGAGGTATACAGACATAGGTGGCCTGGGCTCACTGCAGAATATGGATTGGGCAAAGCCCATGGTTCCATGCTGAGATGTTGGTTTCTGAGTTAGCAGACTATGTAATTGGTATAAACATACTGAGTAAACAGTCCATAAACATTGCATCTGGCACTTATATGTTTGGTTGCTCTGTAAAAGCCTTCCCATTGGCAGTTAGGAGGACTGCCAAATAGCAAATAGGAACTGGTTTACATACTACCACCAGCAGAACCCATGAACCTGAAGCAATACTGTATCCATGGTGATCTTGAAGAAATAACGCAAGAGAGGTCATCGTAGCAGGGGTGTTCAAAGACACATGCAGCCCCTATTACTGCATGACCAGAAAGAAGTTGAGTTAACAGCTTAACAGGAAGATGCATTTAAAGCTGCAAAACAAGTTATTAAGGCGCAAAACACCCTGAGCCCCATCCAGGGAGACCAGCCATTTTCCTGGACGTGACAGTAATTGATCATAGTATGTCTTTGTGCCTGTGGCAGAAGAGAGCAAACAGTGGTGAAAAGAAAATACTTATTAAATTTTGGCCCAAACAGTTTCCACCCACAGCAACATACACTGCACTCCAACATGTGGGAAGCACAAAAAGGAACAATCTAGACTTGCCAGTGGCAGGGTAGGTGAGAGATGAAGCTCTAGGCACACACACAGTTGTGGTCCTGAAGTTAACACTGCAGAAATGGAAGTGGTACCTTTCTGAAAGAGTCTTCATTAAACTCATGGGTTTGGTCCCCCATTTTAACTCTGTGTATCTCCAAATCTGGTTCTACCCAGAGGCGTAACTCTGGGAGGCAACGGAGTCATCTGCCGCCGGGCTCCTGCTCTTAAGGGGGGCACCTCTCCTCCCATTCTGTGACACCATTGAATTAAGTTAATTGATAGCTGCTGCTATCTCTTCAGTGGCCGACTTCCTCACTGGTCCCTGCACCTTACAAATCACACCCTTTTTATTATATTGTAGATACACATTTTGCAAGTGTCATACCCAGGATTAGATATCACAACCCATTACATTGGATAGGAAATATAAGAATTCTAACTACGGTATATCAAGTTACTTCTCTGACAATTACACATAACTTCATATAGTTACAATTCTCATGCTTACTGTTCAAGAGTAAATAGCTCCATCAGTAAAGTGTCTGCTGTCAGTGTAACAGGTCATGGGTTCTAATCCTGGGTATGACTGCTAAGAAATATGTGATAACAAATAACACCACACACACACACACACACACACACACACACACACACACACACACACACACACACACACACACATATTTATCTAAATATAGGGGGGGAACCAATATTTATCTTGCCTCCGGGCAACTAGGACGAACTTACGCCACTGGTTCTACCTGTCACAAATTTAAAGTAAAAATACTGGTACTAATTGGTAAGGTAGTATTTAAACTATAAGTGTTGTGAATGTGAGTGTGACAGTATAGAAGTTACTATGAGGTATAGAATATACAGTACTGTGGGGCAGATGTATTAAGCCTGGAGAAGTTGGTGCATTATCACCTTGCACTTATAACTGCTTATCACAGCTTTATCACTTCTCCAGGCTTAATACATCTGCCCCTGAGCTGAAACACTAAAAATAGGTCAGTACTCTGGTCAAGGAGGAGAAGAGGGGAGCAATTCCTTTGAATAAGCTCTTCATAAATGAGACTAAAGATATTGAATTAACTAATGTACTGTATAGCGGCCTCTTGGGGGAGGAGTTAAAGAGGATCTTAGGCCATTTTAACTTTATAGTGTGCAGGTTAAATAAAGGGATTTATAGTAACATCAGGGATTACTCAGATTTAGAGGATAACCTTTATGAATTGAAAATTAAATTCTTGTAAACTGTATTTAAATTGTGATTGTTATTTAAGTACTTCTTTCTAATTGTCTATTCATTTGAAAGATGGATAGTGTAACATCATTGAGTTCCTATATAATAAAGTCAAACTGTCTGCTTTCATTTTTGTACCTTACTTTATCAAATTAAAGTATAATGTTCATCTAATTGCTTTCATATATACATTACTGGGTTAAATATCCATCTAAATATCCATCTAAATTATTTGGAGAGGCATATTTCATCAAATATGTATTGATGTATGCGGTATTCCCAAGTTTATTCCTAGGTTGTATAAACTATATACTATATTCTTGGGTAGATGCACCAATTATATTATAGCTTTAAACCTTAAAGCAACTGTGTCCTTATAAATAGTTAATTTGGGCTAATAATCCCCATGAAACATACCGGCAGTTAGTAGAAACCATTCCTAGAAAAAGTAAAATTGTATTGGGGCAAAAGATGGCTCAAACTTGCCTGATGGTCATAATACAGTAATTTGTCCACTCTGTGAGTACTGTATATATTATTTTTTGGAATCTTTGAATTTTAATTTGTGACAAAATAATTATGGTCTGCCTTGAGAGATAACTCAAAATGCACATCATTTGGTCAAATTTGTCCTTTCAAACTTGCCATAAAAGATATTTCAGAGTTTTCAGAGTTGTCAGTTAACCCCAAACTAGTTCTAAATCCAGTAACGCAGGGCCAGAACAGGGCTCTATGCCTCCATGTCGGTCCTTCCCCTTAAATCCGTGATGTTAGGAAGTCACATCTAGGATGTGGGACTACCAGTGCTAGGAAGTACAGATGTATCCAATTGCGAATATTTGTGGCAATGCAGGTGTAATTACTGTATCCGTGAATAGGTGCAAGTGCTGCATTCGCACACATGTCCCATAGGAATGCATGGGGACATGGTGTAACTGAATGCACGCGGCCACAGATAGTCGTATACCATGATGCGAGCGTGCGTGGTTGGTAATCACTGCGATGATGAGGATGAGCACATCTGTACAGCCCTGACTGGAGTGACCTCAGGACTGTCTGGGCAGCTCCAGGCGGCTCTGCAGCAGGGCTGCTGGCTGCATAGCGCCGTTCCATATGGAAGATTCTACAACCTTTTTCCTCTTACAAACCAAGAACAATCATGAGAGAAATTTCTTGGTGACAGACCATCCTAAAAAAATAAAAAACAATGTTCTCAGAATCGTTTGATAGCCTTGCCTAAAGAACTTGGATTGGTTACAAATCTTGCCTTACCTCTAATACGTATGTCGTCCCATAGCTGGTTTTACAAGTCTCAGTAGAGAACGTGAATCTTTTTGAAACTCTAACAGGACAATGAAGATGTTAGTGATGATAATAATGAAGATCAATGGGGAAACTACACTATCTATAGATAGAAATACAACATGCAATGCTGAGAACAAGCTTTGTGCATGCCACAATATAATCTAGTTATCTTTGCTATATCTGCAGACAGCGCTCTGTCTGTTTTGCTCCGCACTTTCCTTGCAACACAAATGTTTCTTGACCTGATTATTTACACTGTTAACACAATCTTCATAGCTGCAAGACAGCCTTCACTCTAAATGTCACACAGGTTTAGCCTTTATTTCTCCTGAACACTTTAGACAGAGTTCATGTGCAGTCAGGCTGCCTGTAATGTGAGAATCAGTGCAATACTACTGTATGTTTTTATTATTAATACCGTATATACGTTTTTTTTCAAGCTGAGTGTATACGTTTTTTTTTCAAGCTGAGTGTTGGGATCCAGTTAATATTATATCAACTATTCTATTTTTTATATACTTTTTTTTCAAGCTGAGTATATACGTTTTTTTTCAAGCTGAGTGTTGGGATCCAGTTAATATTATATCAACTATTCTATTTTTTATCTGGGGTTCTTCTTTTATTTTAGTGCATTGTTCAATCTGGATGACAGACAGACTGTTAAACAAAGTTCCGTTTTCAAAGTACAGTCTAAAGAATAAATCAAGAGAAGGGTGGTTAAGTAACAATTACTATTGTGAATTGTAGACTTATTCTCCAAAAATGCTTGACAATAACAACATCAGGCAGAAATTTGATATAAGCTACTGCATTGATTATATACATTTTACTAGCAATTTAATCATAAAATATACTTTGTGATTATACACCCATTTGTGATAACATTATTGCCTGCAAATCCATTATAGTTTGTTTCCAGTGATTGATGCCAGAATAGCAATGCAAAACCCTATTCCTGTTCATAGCAGCAACTGTAAAAGAAATATAGATATGGCAGGGCCGAAAATAGGACTTTTGGCACCCGGGGCAAATCAGTAATTTAGCGTCATGCCCCCCCCCCCTCCAAAAAATAATAATAAATGTTAAAAAATAATAATAAATAAATATATATACATATATATATATATATATATATATATATATATATAATAAATAACAAGGGAGAGAGTGGGAGCTGCAGATATATTAGAGGAGAATCCGTACCACTGAACTTGATTGTATTGACAAAAAAGAGGGGGTGAGGGGGGGGTGTGGACAGGTTGGGGGAAGGTGAATAGAGGGAAGAAAGGGTGGAAAAATCTAGGAAGTAGAAATTATAAGAACTCAAGTTAAACAAAAACATAAAGCAAAACATAAAGCAAAAACTAAAGATTACATTTAGAACAGTAATATCATGTATGTCTATGAATCAGAAATGCGACCTAGCGGATGTGATTATCCAGATGTCAGTGGTCTACTTTTTTTGGATGATCCATGTCCATATTCAGATGTAGATTATACAGTTGCAGGGGTGCGGCGTCCCGCTTCACTGAATAGTAAAGTTTGTGTACAATAAGGTAGTGTACCTTTTTGCTCGTTCAGTCCAGGGATGATTTCTCGATCCTTGGTGAGGGTGACAAAGGATGTGGAATTGCAGGGGCTTTACATTCTCACTGACCTCAGTGCAGCACAGTCAGGCACATTTTAGAGTCCAGCTCCAACCTTCCGCTCCAGGTCGCCTTCTTGGGGGATGAGACATCATGACATCTCATCCCCCAGTGTCAGCTGCACAGCGCCGTCAGCATCTTGTAGTCCCTGGTGCCGCCGGAGGAGGGAAGAATGCAGCACGGGCGGTGGAGGGAAGAATGCGGCGCCGCCGGAGGAGGAAAGAATTCAGCACCAGAGGAGGAGGAAAGAATGCAGCACCGCGGGTACAGACTCAGCTGCTGAAGTCAGGGATGATTCTTCTTCCGTCCATGCTCTGCCGCCAGCAGCAGCTCTCCCAGCAGCTGCCAATGCTGCTCAGAGTGCTGCTTCTGATGGTGGAGCCTGGATACAAGCAGAATCGTCCCTGCACTGCAGCTCCAGCTGGGGTGTGTTGTCTGATGGTCCCTCTTCCGCGTGTAGTGCTTTCCTAACAACAGCGATCAGCGTGCAGACATGTTAGTTGTTGCGTGGAGCCATGCAGGAGGTGGAAAGCAGCTGGCTGAGGGAGTCAGGCAGAGCTCTCGGCGCCCCCACAAATCAGGTGCCCGGGGCATATGACCCCTTAGTCCCCCCCTAGTTGCAGCCATGGATATGGGGTGAGCACCAGGCCGTTTTCTGGGTTTTGTGTTCTGGTTTTAGATCTGTATTTTCTTTGTGTTTTGAATCTGTATTGGTTATGCCAAAACCGCCCTTGCAAGTCTGGATCTGGATTTTTTTTTTAAATCATAAAAACAGCTAACATCACAGAATTTGGGGGTATTTTTGTTCCTACAGTACTATAAACCTTAATAACTTTCATTTCCACTCATTTCCAGTCTATTTTGAACACCTCACACCTCACAATATTGTTTTTAGGCCAAAAGGTTGCACCGAGGTGGCTGTATGACTAAGCTAAGTGACACAAGTGTGCTGCACAAACACCTGGCCAAAATAATGCTCCAAAGAGCACATAAGGCAAAGAAAAGAGGTGCAAGATGGAATTGTCCTTGGGCCCTCCCACCCACCCTTATGTTGTATATATTAAACAGGACATGCACAGTTTAACAAACCAATCATTTAAGTGACAGGGACCATCACTTGTGGCTGAAATGATTGGTTTGTTTGGGCCTCCACAAAACAATTTTTTAGGAGGACTTCCTCCTTTAAGTAATTACTCTGAGGATGTTGATGATGAGGTATTAATAACATTATAATCTTTTACCATAAATGTCATTTCTTCTCTGCAAATGACGTACTGTAACATGGAGGAGGTGCCTTGATGGCTAATGTTCCTACCTCTACTAAATTTGGCCTCACAAATGGAGCAGATGCTTTCATAAACATTGTCAGGATTGGGGTAAAACTAATTCCACACCCAAGAGGTGGCTTTTTTGGTCTTATGCCCAGGCATCGCAATGGCTTTCTTTTTATCATGGAGAGAAAAAGCACATGTAGAAAAATTGAATAAAACAACCTCAAAGGTCCAAATTCTTTAGTGTAGTTAGAGTTCTCAAAATTCCTTATTTGCAGGTCTTTTTCTTCAAAATATGAAACTCCACTCAAGCATATGTAGAACTTAGTTCAACACCGTTTGATGTTTGAATTTGGGACCTTTCAATAAAACATCCCACTCACATTTAGAAAGTGTAAAACTCACTCATCATCATCCTCCAATATATTGAGTGTTCTTGAAATATTTTCCTTCACTCGAGCATATAAGACTCAAAGGGAGAAGAATTTAATGCAACAATGTTTAAAAACAAGACACACTTTATTAACAAAGTTGCACTCACATTCAGAAAATGTGAAAATCACATGTCATCACCCTCCACTGGGGTAATGGCTCTCCCTGAACAAGGAAGGGCACCGACAAGTCCGTACAGCACGCGGTCTCTATGTATGGACTTGTCAGTGCACTTCCTTGTTCAGTGTGGAGGGTGATTACATGTGATTTTCAGATTTTCTGAATGTGAGTGTAACTTTATTATAAAAGTCTGCTGCAGAGGAGCTGGGTGTGTCCTGGCCCTGGGAAAAGGTGCATCAACAACAATCCCCAGTTTCAGTTGCTTGCTGGTCCCTGCCTGCAGGGCAGTGCCCTTCAGTCCCTGCCTGCTGATCCTTGCCCACAGGTCCAAGGTCTTCAATCCCTGGCCACCGATCCTTGCCCGCTGGACCCTGCCCGCAGTTCCGTGCCCTGCAGTCCCTTCCAACTGATACTTGCCAGCAGGTTTATGTCCTTTTGTCCCTGTCTGCCAATTTTTGCCTGCTAGACCTTGCATGTACTTCCATGCCCTTCAGTCCCTGCCCACCAGTTCATTCCTGCTGGTCCATGCCATTGGTTTGTGCTGCTGGTGTACCTAGCCTACTGTACACTGCACTTTAAGTGACAGCTTCAAAATAGAATCCACAATAGCAAGCATAAAGTATGGAAACTATAATAAAATGTGACTGCCTAGTGTCTATGGTGTTAAAAATTTTAATAGGGTTTGAGATGTATAGTATAGATTTTTTTTATAATCATGTCTTTCGTGTGTATGTGTGTGTCTGTGTGTGTATTTTTCCTTAATATGCTGGTGACAGATAGATAGTCTTTATTTTTTTATTTAGATACAGAAATAGGCAGACACTGTCTAGCTACTTCTATGACATCACAAGTAGTGATGTGCACCGAAAATTTTTCGGGTTTTGTGTTTTGGTTTTGGATTCAGTTCCGCGGCCGTGTTTTGGATTCGGACGCATTTTGGCAAAACCTCCCTGAAATTTTTTTGTCGGACTCGGGTGTGTTTTGGATTCGTTTTTTTTTTTTTTACAAAAAACCCTAAAAAACAGCTTAAATCATAGAATTTGGGGGTAATTTTGATCCCATAGTATTATTAACCTCAATAACCATAATTTACGCTCATTTTCAGTCTATTCTGAACACCTCACACCGCCACAATATTATTTTTAGTCCTAAAATTTGCACCGAGGTCGCTGGATGGCTAAGCTAAGCGACACAAGTGGCCGACACAAACACCTGGCCCATCTAGGAGTGGCACTGCAGTGTCAGGCAGGATGGCACTTCAAAAAAATTGTCCCCAAACAGCACATGATGCAAAGAAAAAAAGAAACGCACCAAGGTCGCTGTGTGACTAAGCTAAGCAACACAAGTGGCCAACACAAACACCTGGCCCATCTAGGAGTTGCACTGCAGTGTCAGACAGGATGGCACTTCCAAAAAATTGTCCCCAAACAGCACATGATGCAAAGAAAAAAAGAGGCGCACCAAGGTCGCTGTGTGACTAAGCTAAGCGACCCAAGTGGCCGACACAAACACCTGGCCCATCTAGGAGTGGCATTGCAGTGTCAGACAGGATGGCAGATCAAAAAAATTGTCCCAAAACAGCACATGATGCAAAGAAAAAAAGAGGCACAATGAGGTAGCTGTGTGACTAAGCTAAGTGACCCAAGTGGCCGACACAAACACCTGGCCCATCTAGGAGTGGCATTGCAGTGTCAGACAGGATGGCAGATTTAAAAAATTGTCCCCAAACAGCACATGATGCAAAGAAAAAAAGAGGCGCAATGAGGTAGCTGTGTGACTAAGCTAAGCGACCCAAGTGGCCGGCAAAAACACCTGGCCCATCTAGGAGTGGCACTGCAGTGTCAGGCCGGATGGCCCTTCAAAAAAATTGTCCCCAAACAGCACATGATGCAAAGAAAAAAAGAGGCGCAATGAGGTAGCTGTGTGACTAAGCTAAGCGACCAAAGTGGCCGACACAAACACCTGGCCCATCTAGGAGTGGCACTGCAGAGTCAGGCAGGATGGCACTTCAAAAAAATTGTCCCCAAACAGCACATGATGCAAAGAAAAATGAAAGAAAAAAGAGGTGCAAGATGGAATTGTCCTTGGGAATTATGTTGTATAAACAGGACATGCAAACTTTAACGAACCCATCATTTCAGCGACAGGGTCTGCCACACGACTGTGACTGAAATGACTGGTTGGTTTGGGCCCCCACCAAAAAAAGAAGCAATCAATCTCTCCTTGCACAAACTGGCTCTACAGAGGCAAGATGTCCACCTCATCATCATCCTCCAATTCCTCACCCCTTTCACTGTGTACATCCCCCTCCTCACAGATTATTAATTCGTCCCCACTGGAATCCACCATCTCAGGTCCCTGTATACTTTCTGGAGGCAATTGCTGCTGGTGAATGTCTCCACGGAGGAATTGATTATAATTCATTTTGATGAACATCTTCTCCACATTTTCTGGAAGTAACCTCGTACGCCGATTGCTGACAAGGTGAGTGGCTGCACTAAACACTCTTTCGGAGTACACACTGGAGGGAGGGCAATTTAGGTAGAATAAAGCCAGTTTGTGCAAGGGCCTCCAAATTGCCTCTTTTTCCTGCCAGTATACGTACGGACTGTCTGACGTGCCTACTTGGATGCTGTCACTCATATAATCCTCCACCATTCTTTCAATGGTGACAGAATCATGGCCCTCATTCCGAGTTGTTCGCTCGCAAGCTGCTTTTAGCAGATTTACTCACGCTAAGCCGCCGCCTACTGGGAGTGAATCTTAGCTTCTTAAAATTGCGAACGACGTATTCGCAATATTGCGATTACACCTCTCTTAGCAGTTTCTGAGTAGCTCCAGACTTACTCGGCATCTGCGATCAGTTCAGTGCTTGTCGTTCCTGGTTTGACGTCACAAACACACCCAGCGTTCGCCCAGACACTCCTCCGTTTCTCCAGCCACTCCCGCGTTTTTCCCAGAAACTGTAGCGTTTTTCCGCACACACCCATAAAACGGCCAGTTTCCGCCCAGTAACACCCACTTCCAGTCAATCACACTACGATCACCAGAACGATGAAAAAGCCGTGAGTAAAATTCCTAACTGCATAGCAAATTTACTTGGCGCAGTCGCACTGTGGACATTGCGCATGCGCACTAATGGGAAAATCGCTGCGATGCAAAAAAAATTACCGAGCGAACAACTCGGAATGACCACCCATATGCAGTGACAGTAGACGACATGTCAGTAATCGTTGGCAGGTCCTTCAGTCCGGACCAGATGTCAGCACTCGCTCCAGACTGCCCTGCATCACCGCCAGCGGGTGGGCTCGGAATTCTTAGCCTTTTACTCGCACCCCCAGTTGCGGGAGAATGTGAAGGAGGAGATGTTGACAGGTCACGTTCCGCTTGACTTGACAATTTTCTCACCAGCAGGTCTTTGAACCTCTGCAGACTTGCGTCTGCTGGAAAGAGAGATACAACGTAGGTTATAAATCTAGGATCGAGCACGGTGGCCAAAATGTAGTGCTCTGATTTCAACAGATTGACCACCCGTGAATCCTGGTTAAGCGAATTAAGGGCTCCATCCACAAGTCCCACATGCCTAGAGGAATCGCTCTGTTTTAGCTCCTCCTTCAATGTCTCCAGCTTCTTCTGCAAAAGCCTGATGAGGGGAATGACCTGACTCAGGCTGGCAGTGTCTGAACTGACTTCACGTGTGGCAAGTTCATAGGGTTGCAGAACCTTGCACAACGTTGAAATCATTCTCCACTGCGCTTGAGTCAGGTGCATTCCCCCTCCTTTGCCTATATCGTGGGCAGATGTATAGGCGTGAATGGCCTTTTGCTTCTCCTCCATCCTCTGAAGCATATAGAGGGTTGAATTCCACCTCGTTACCACCTCTTGCTTCAGATGATGGCAGGGCAGGGCAGGTTCAGGAATGTTTGGTGGTGCTCCAGTCTTCGGCACGCGGTGGCTGAATGCCGAAAGTGGCCCGCAATTCTTCGGGCCCCCGACAGCATCTCTTGCACGCCCCTGTCGTTTTTTAAATAATTCTGCACCATCAAATTCAATGTATGTGCAAAACATGGGACGTGCTGGAATTTGCCCAGATGTAATGCACGCACAATATTGCTGGCGTTGTCCAATGTCACAAATCCCCAGGAGAGTCCAATTGGGGTAAGCCATTCTGCGATGATCTTCCTCAGTTTCCGTAAGAGGTTGTCAGCTGTGTGCCTCTTCTGGAAAGCGGTGATACAAAGCGTAGCCTGCCTAGGAACGAGTTGGCATTTGCGAGATGCTGCTACTGGTGCCGCCGCTGCTGTTCTTGCTGCGGAAGGCAATACATCTACCCAGTGGGCTGTCACAGTCATATGGTCCTGAGTCTGCCCTGCTCCACTTGTCCACATGTCCGTGGTTAAGTGGACATTGGTTACAACTGCATTTTTTAGGACACTGGTGACTCTTTTTCTGAGGTCTGTGTACATTTTCGGTATCGCCTGCCTAGAGAAATGGAACCTAGATGGTATTTGGTACCGGGGACACAGTACATCAATCAAGTCTCTAGTTGCCTCTGAATTAACGGTGGACACCGGAACCACGTTTCTCACCACCCAGGCTGCCAAGGCCTGAGTTATCTGCTTTGCAGAAGGATGACTGCTGTGATATTTCATCTTCCTCGCAAAGGACTGTTGGACAGTCAATTGCTTACTGGAGGTAGTACAAGTGGTCTTCCGACTTTCCCTCTGGGATGACGATCGACTCCCAGCAGCAACAACAGCAGCGCCAGCAGCAGGAGGCGTTACACTCAAGGATGCATCGGAGGAATCCCAGGCAGGAGAGGACTCGTCAGACTTGACAGTGACATGGCCTGCAGGACTATTGGCTTTCCTGGGTAAGGAGGAAATTGACACTGAGGGAGTTGGTGGTGTGGTTTGCAGGAGCTTGGTTACAAGAGGAAGGGATTTAGTGGTCAGTGGACTGCTTCCGCTGTCATCCAAAGTTTTTGAACTTGTCACTGACTTCTGATGAATGCGGTCCAGGTGACGTATAAGGGAGGATGTTCCTAGGTGGTTAACATCCTTACCCCTACTTATTACAGCTTGACAAAGGCAACACCAGTTGTCCGCATTTCTGTTGAAATAATTCTACACCGAAGAGGTGATTTTTTTTGTATTTTGACCAGGCATGTCTCCCCGGGTGCCTGACTTAAACAAACCACCTCACCATCAGAATCCTCCTTGTCAATTTCCTCCCCAGCGCCAGCAACACCCATATCCTCATCCTGGTGTACTTCAACAGTGACATCTTCAATTTGACTATCAGGAACTGGACTGCGGGTGCTCCTTCCAGCACTTGCAGGGGGCGTGCAAATGGTGGAAGGCGCAAGCTCTTCCCGTCCAGTGTTGGGAAGGTCAGGCATCGCAACCGACACAATTGGACTCTCCTTGGGGATTTGTGATTTAGAAGAACGCACAGTTCTTTGCTGTGCTTTTGCCAGCTTAAGTCTTTTCATTTTTCTAGCGAGAGGATGAGTGCTTCCATCCTCATGTGAATCTGAACCACTAGCCATGAACATAGGCCAGGGCCTCAGCCGTTCCTTGCCACTCCGTGTCGTAAATGGCATATTGGCAAGTTTACGCTTCTCATCAGACGCTTTCAATTTTAATTTTTGGGTCATTTTAATGAACTTTTGTTTTTTGGATTTTACATGCTCTCTACTATGACATTGGGCATCGGCCTTGGCAGACGACGTTGATGGCATTTCATCGTCTCGGCCATGACTAGTGGCAGCAGCTTCAGCACGAGGAGGAAGTGGATCTTGATCTTTCCCTATTTTAACCTCCACATTTTTGTTCTCCATTTTTTAATGTGTGGAATTATATGCCAGTATCAATAGCAATGGCCTACTACTATATATACTGCGCACAACTGAAATGCACCACAGGTATAGAATGTAGATGGATAGTATACTTGATGACACAGAGGTAGGTACAGCAGTGGCCTTCCGTACCGTACTGCTATATATACTGGTGGTCACTGTGTCTGCAAACTGCACAACTGAAATGCACCACAGGTATAGAATCTAGATGGATAGTATACTTGACGACACAGAGGTAGGTACAGCAGTGGCCTTCCGTACCGTACTGCTATATATACTGGTGGTCACTGTGTCAGCAAACTGCAAAACTAAAATGCACCACAAGTATAGAATGTAGATGGATAGTATACTTGACGACACAGAGGTAGGTACAGCAGTGGCCTTCCGTACCGTACTGCTATATATACTGGTGGTCACTGTGTCAGCAAACTGCAAAACTAAAATGCACCACAGGTATAGAATGTAGATGGATAGTATACTTGACGACACAGAGGTAGGTACAGCAGTGGCCTTCCGTACCGTACTGCTATATATACTGATGGTCACTGTGTCAGCAAACTGCAAAACTTAAATGCACCACAGGTATAGAATGTAGATGGATAGTATACTTGACGACACAGAGGTAGGTACAGCAGTGGCCTTCCGTACCGTACTGCTAAATATACTGGTGGTCACTGTGTCAGCAAACTGCACAACTGAAATGCACCACAGGTATAGAATCTAGATGGATAGTATACTTGACGACACAGAGGTAGGTGCAGCAGTGGCCTTCCGTACCGTACTGCTATATATACTGGTGGTCACTGTGTCAGCAAACTGCACAACTGAAATGCACCACAGGTATAGAATCTAGATGGATAGTATACTTGACGACACAGAGGTAGGTACAGCAGTGGCCTTCCATACCGTACTGCTATATATACTGGTGGTCACTGTGTCAGCAAACTGCAAAACTAAAATGCACCACAGGTATAGAATGTAGATGGATAGTATACTTGACAACACAGAGGTAGGTACAGCAGTGGCCTTCCGTACCGTACTGCTATATATACTGGTGGTCACTGTGTCAGCAAACTGCAAAACTAAAATGCACCACAGGTATAGAATGTAGATGGATAGTATACTTGACGACACAGAGGTAGGTACAGCAGTGGCCTTCCGTACCGTACTGCTATATATACTGGTGGTCACTGTGTCAGCAAACTGCACAACTGAAATGCACCACAGGTATAGAATCTAGATGGATAGTATACTTGACGACACAGAGGTAGGTACAGCAGTGGCCTTCCGTACCGTACTGCTATATATACTGATGGTCACTGTGTCAGCAAACTGCACAACTGAAATGCACCACAGGTATAGAATCTAGATGGATAGTATACTTGACGACACAGAGGTAGGTACAGCAGTGGCCTTCCGTACCGTACTGCTATATATACTGGTGGTCACTGTGTCAGCAAACTGCAAAACTAAAATGCACCACAGGTATAGAATGTAGATGGATAATATACTTGACGACACAGAGGTAGGTACAGCAGTGGCCTTCTGTACCGTACTGCTATATATACTGGTGGTCACTGTGTCAGCAAACTGCAAAACTAAAATGCACCACAGGTATAGAATGTAGATGGATAGTATACTTGACGACACAGAGGTAGGTACAGCAGTGGCCTACTGTACCGTAATGCTATATATTATATACTAGTGGTCAGCAAACTGTGCAAAACTGAAATGCACCACAGGTATGGATGGATAGTATACTTGACGACACAGAGGTAGGTACAGCAGTGGCCTACTGTACCGTGATGCTATATATTATATACTGGTGGTCAGCAAACTGTGCAAAACTGAAATGCACCACAGGTATGGATGGATAGTATACTTGACGACACAGATGTAGGTACAGCAGTGGCCTTCTGTACCGTACTCCTATATATTATATACTGTTGGTCAGCAAAATTATGCACTGTACTCCTACTATATACTGTCTACAATGCAGCACAGATATGGAGTGTTTTTCAGGCAGACAACGTATACTGGTGGTCACTGGTCAGCAAAACTCTGCACTGTACTCCTCCTATATAATATTATACTGGTGGTCCCCAGTCCCCACAATAAAGCAGCACACTGAGCACAGATATGGAGTGTTTTTCAGGCAGACAACGTATACTGGTGGTCACTGTCAGCAAAACTCTGCACTGTACTCCTGCTATATAATACAGTTGCTCCCCAGTCCCCACAATTAAGCAGTGTGAGCACAGATATGTGCAGCACACTGAGCACAGATAAGGAGCGTTTTTTTCATGCAGCGAACGTATAAAACTGGTAGTCACTGATCAGCAAAACTCTGCACTGTACTCCTCCTATATTAATATACAGCTGCTCCCCAGTCCCCACAATTAAGCAATAAGTAAAGCAAGCACAAATATTTGCATCAACAATACACGGAGAGGACGCCAGCCACGTCCTCTCCCTAACATTTCCAATGCACGAGTGAAAATGGCGGCGACGCGCGGCTGCTTATATAGAATCCGAATCTCGCGAGAATCCGACAGCGGGATGATGACGTTCGGGCGCGCTCGGGTTAACCGAGCCATACGGGAGAATCCGAGTATGCCTCGGACCCGTGTAAAAAGGGTGAAGTTCGGGGGGGTTCGGTTTCCGAGAAACCGAACCCGCTCATCACTAATCACAAGTAAAGAGAATTAGGCCAGTCTGATGATACAGTTGGTTCGCCTGATGCAAAAGTTGGTTAGGAGTATGGGGCACCATTTTAGTTGGACAGACAAGTTGAACAAAAGTTGGTGTGATGTACAGTACATACCACATTTGGTGTTTTTAATTAGCACAGATTTGTGCTAAGAACTTCATTTATACATTATGTTACTGTAATTGTAAGAGTTTATAAAATATTATTTTGACTATTAGTATACTTAATGCTTACAGTGTGCATCTGCAATTTTCTTTTTTTCCTTTGTGGTACTAGAAGTCTCTGCATGATAGCATCTCTTATTGGTGGTCTTTCCGAGTTGTTCGCTCATTGCCGTTTTTCGAAATGCAGCGATTAGGTGGAAAATGCGCATGTGCATGGTACGCAGCGTGCATGCGCTAAGTTATTTAACACAAAACTTAGTAGATTTGCTGGTGTTTGAGAGACGCTTTTCAGTCACACTGCTGATCGGTGTGTGATTAACAGGAAAGGGGCGTTTCTGGGAGGTAACTGACCGTTTTCTGGGAGTGTGCTAAAAAACGCAGGCATGCCAGTTAAAAACGCAGAAGTGGCTGGGGAAATGGGGGAGTGGCAGGGCGTGTTTGTGATGTCAAAACAGGAACTAAACAGACTGAGGTGATCACAAGATAGGAGTAGGTCTGGAGCTACTCAGAAACTGCAGCAAATTATTTAGTAGCAATTCTGCTAATCTTTCGTTCGCACTTCTGCTAAGCTAAGATACACTCCCAGAGGGCGGCGGCCTAGCGTGTGCAATGCTGCTAAAAGCAGCTAGCGAGCGAACAACTCGGAATGAGGGCCATTATGCTTAAAAATAGGGTGTGCAGTCCAAGTACCCCCACAATTTGGATAGACAACATTTTCAAACATGTTCTGCAAATGATTGGTCTCATTCTGCATTTAACCTGTAAATGGTACCTGTGTGGCCAAGGTATTTTAATGTTAAGAGTTCCCAGTTTTACCTTAACCTCAGCACACGGCAGATTATATTTACCATCGCTGTCCCAGTGGTAATAAAACTCTAAATTAAATTTAAATTCATAGGGATGATGCTATTCAGAGTGGGGACACCAAGAAAATTACAAATACCAACAACACTAAATTCATGATGATGAAGTCACTTATTCAGTGATTAGATGCCTCAGAAATGTTGCAGGTTTCTTTAAAATCATGGCGCATGGCCCTAGTTATTAGCCAGCATACTGTAGGGGCCACTAAGTAATGGATATGTTATTTTATAGACTTTTTGCCTCCTTCTTGGGGCACATTTTTGAAGCTGCTATTGTTTTCTGTACTTGGTTTTTACAAAGGGGTATACACACGAATTGTCATGGCCCAAAATATTAAAAATAAGGGTTCCAAGCAAACTCTAAAAACCTGTGGCTTTTGTACACTTTGCTTTGAGATTATTATATTAGGAGTCACATTCAGGGTGGAAATGTGAATGTATAGATAATACAGTATGCATTTTTAATTACTGAACTTGCTTCCCTTACTGTTGGAGGTAACTGTTTTTTGTTTTGCTTTTTGTCTCTCCTAAATGTAACAAGCCAACATAAAGTAGGCCATAGTTTCTTAATAGGATTACGTTATACAGGGACACTGTGCTGTTTGTGTAATTGCTACCACTATGGGTCACATTAATTATTATTAATTATTAATTATTATTCCAACACAGATTTCAGTCTGTACTACAATAATTATGACCACTTCTAGTTGCATGCTATAGCCAGTTTCTACAATGTTAAGTTGGAACTGTTATCCTGAATTCAGATAAGAAGAATGGATAACCAAGAAGGTTTATTGAAATTGAAACTGTGACTTCTCAGAAATTATAATAGTAATGTTACCGGACATGGGGGGTCATTCCGCGTTGATCGCTCGCTAGCAGTTTTTAGCAGCCGTGCAAATGCATTGTTGCCGCCCACTGGGGAGTGTATTTTCGCTTTGCAGAAGTGCAAATGCTTGTGCAGCAGAGTGCCTGCAAAATCGTTTTGTGCAAAATAAGACCAGCCCTGCAGTTTCTTTTCATGTGTGTTGATTCTAACGATGGAGGGACGGCTTTTGACGTCACACACCCGCCCAGCGAATGCCCAGCCATAGCTGCGTTTTTTTCTGCCATGCCTGGGTTTTTCTAAGCACTCCCTGAAAACGGTCAGTTGACACCCAGAAATGCCCACTTCAAGTCAATCTTCCTGCGTACAACCGTGCAACTGGAAGGTTCGTTATACTCTGTGCAAACCCACGATGCTCATTGTACCCGTACGACGCACCTGCGCATTGCGGTGCATACGCATGTGCAGAAATGCTGATTTTTAGCCTGATCGCTGTGCTGCGAACAACGGCAGCTAGCGATCAACTCAGAATGACCCCCCATTGTCTTTTGCATAAGTTTGTCTTGATGCTAATGCAGGTTTTGGTATATGGATCATTCCAGGGTTCGCTAACTACAGTACTTGTCTGATTCACTATTATTTTTTCAGTGGGCACAGTTTCAAGCTTTTGTGCCTAAATCATTTCCTTCAGGCTTATTGTATCTTGCTTGTTGGTGTTGGGTTTAGATGTGTCCTCATATGGAACACATTCTTTTAGGATTCACACTCCAACTTCAGCTGTGAAGGCTGGGTGCTTAGGAACTAGAGATGAGCGGGTTGGGGTTTTACTCAGTTTTAGTCGGTTCTCTAAATGGCATCTTATTTGCTATCCAAAACACGAGACATCTGTGAGCCAATAAGATGCCGTTTTGAGAACCGAGTAAAACCGAGTAAAACCGAACCCTCTTATCTCTATTAGCAACATCCATTTGAACTTTAGGTCAATTGAAATCAGTAGCTTATACGAAATACAGTATTGAGTCACGTTAGTGTGTGCTTTGTTTGCGATGGTTAACTCAGAATATATGTTGCTCACCACCATTTGTGGATGCATGAAGGTATTTATCTAATCTTTACTGTAAAGGGTCCTGATGGTTGTTGGCATCCTAGAGAGTATTCTTTTGTACAGTTTTTACTTTTTACCTTTATTGGGGTTGCCACTAAACCCTCCTCACCTTTTGCTTGCACTGCTCATACTACCTTTTATCTTACTGCGTTACGCTATGTTGTTATGCTTTCTTCTATCATTACCTGTTTTTGGTTACCTTGTTGATTATATACAGTACATTTTCGTATTTAGGAATCATCTGAGCAAGGAGTTGCTGAGGAATTCAAGAACCTTGCACTCTAAAGCTTCAGTCCCCAATGAGCTCCCTATGTCCTATTATAAGACTTTCCCCCCATTTTGCTGCCTCATTTGGTTTTGGTCTTCAATTCAGTTACACATGGTGGTAAATTACATGCTGACTCTACCCATTTCAAATTTATTGTGATTCCCAAGTCCAATAAGAACCCCTTTAATTGCACTAAATCTAGTTCTTAATAACACAAGTAGAACTGTGGCCTTATGCTCTAACTCCACTGCTTTTAGTCTGTGCACCCCTTTGTTTAACATTAGTAACAGGAAGTGTAAGGACTGCCTCCTGTTCCTCCAGGATTACACTTTTTGTATTGAGCTGATAGCTTCCAGGATTCAACAGCACCAAGATATAAAATGCATTCCAGTAGCTCACTCTCAATACAAAATCTTGTTATTTGCAGACTTTGTCATCTCCTTTTATGTCTTTGCTGAACTCGTTTAGAGAACTTGGTTTGTATGGCAAGATTTCAGGTTTCTAGGTCAATAACACCAAGTTGGAGGCACTTGCATATTACCACCCTCTCCACTCTCTGAAGCTCCTGGAAATTGATTTTCTCTGGAGACCAATGGCGATTTAATAACTTAGTATCTCCACTAATAAAGCTTACAACCTAATTTTCTCTTGCGTCCTAGAGGATGCTGGGATCCATTTTAGTACCATGGGGTATAGATGGTTCCGCAGGAGCCTTCGAAACTTTAAGACTTTTCAACAGCGTGAACTGGCTCCTCCTTCTATGCCCCTCCTCCAGACCTCAGTTTAGAAAATGTGCCCAGGAGACTGGATGCACACTAGAGGAGCTCTATAGAGTTCTGATAGAAAAAGACTTTGTTAGGTTTTTTATTTTACAGGGAAGCTGCTGGCAACAGCTTCCCTGCTTCGTGGGACCTAGGGGGGGAAGTAGGAACCAACTTCTCAATTTGTTCAATGGTTCTGCTTCCGCTGACAGGACACCATTAGCTTCTGAAGGGTACTGAACACAGCCCAAGCCTGGCCAGCGTTCACTCCCACAGCACTGCCGCCACCCCCTAACAGAGCCAGAAGTCAGAAGGCTGGTGAGTATATTACCGGAGTCCTGTAGAGAGTGGTCCTCCGGTCATCATTGGTGGCAAAAAAGGTACAGCGCAGTGGCTGAAGCTGCGCAAGCATGCATCTCAAAACACACACGGGGTGCAGGGCACGGAGGGGGGCGCCCTGAGCTGCATGGAAAATCCTTACTCTCACTGGCAAAACGGTAAATACATGTATAGCCTCTGATTTACAAACCCCAGCCAGTATAAAAATCATTGTAGCTGAGGTAGGAAGGTGGGGCTTCTCCTCAGACTTGCCAGACACTCACTCTGCCAATTTCTCATGCAGGGTCACAGAGAAAAGCTGACAGACACTGTTCCTCCTCATAACAACACTGAAACAAGTACCGGGGTGTTATAGGGAGGGGGGGAGTGTTTATTACATTAGGTAAGCGGTCTTAATATTGAAATAAAGCGCTGAAGGTTTTGTATAATAAATCTACTCATACAATTCTCTTAATATAGGGCGAAGTGTGTGGGATGGCAAATCTCTCTGCGTTTCTCTGACAAATTTTAGTGTGGGTCTGTCACCGATAGCTCCCCTGTATGATTGTGGTGTGAAAGTTCACGTTTGTGACATGTCAGACAATGGAGAGAGCTCTTCCCCTGAGGAAGCCATTTTAGATACGCAGGAGTGTAATGTGGTGGCCCTTCCCTCACAGAAGGAGCCAGAGTGGGTGAGAAAATTACAAAGTAATATGTCAAAGCTTTCTAGAAAACTCTCTGAGTCTGAACAACAGACAAAATACTGGAGAAAGTCAGTGGAGGATGTACTATTTGCTGATCCCTCCACGTCATCCACACGGGACCCATCAAGTTCCCAGAAAAGGTCACTTGCGCAGATTATGCAAGGTGACACAGACACAGATTCCGACACAGATGTCGACACTGGGGATTTGAGAGGGGTGGACCCCAAATTAGCAAAAAGTATGATAGTTGCTATTTAGGGAGGTGTTAAGAGATTACAGATTCAACACCTGAACCAGAGCAAAAGGCTTATTTTAATTTAAATAAAAAGCAGGTGATAACTTTTCCTCCTTCAAAGGAATTGAATACATTCTTTGAAAATTCCTGGTTTAACCCAGAAAAGAAATTTAATATTCCTAGGAGAATACGTTTGAGACAGGAAAAGATGGGAGTCACACCCCCATGGTAGACACCTCAGTTTCTAGGTTGTCTAAGAAAATAATTTTACCTGCCCCAGGGTCAGCTTCATTAAAGGAGCCTGCTGACCGTAAGTTAGAGATGACCTTAAAGTCCCTTTTATATGGCTACCGGAACGTTACTCAGGCCCACTATGTTGGGTTATTAGGTTCCAAATCCTCAGTTATGGTGGTTTCAGCTCGCAGAGCACTGCGGATTTGCCAGTGGAATGCAGATGCAGAATCAAATAGGAATATTGAAGTGCTCCCCTACAAAGGTGAGGCGCTATTTGGGGACCAGCTGGATGTCATGATATCGACGCCCACCTCAGGTAAATCAACATTTCTCCCTTATGCAGCAGCACCTGCAAAGAAAGCATATCATTCGCATACGATGCAGTCCGTTTGGCCCAACAAACACAAAAAAAGCCAAAGGTACCCCCTTCTTCGCAGGAAGAGGGTGGGGAAGAGGTAGGAAACCTACAACTGCACCAGGATCACAGGAGCAGAAGTCAGCCGCTGCTCCTGCTAAAACCACAGCATGATGCTACGGGAGTCTGCTCAAATGGGCGCACGCCTACAACTCTTCAGCCAGATCTTGGTACAATCAGATCTAGATCCTTGGATACTACAAATAGTATCCCGAGGTTACAAGTTAGAGTTTCAAGATTTTCCCCATGCCGATTTTTTAAATCAGCCTTACCAGATTCTGTTCAAGACAGAAGAAATTTACTGGAAGCAATACAGAAATTATGTCAGGAAAAAGTAATTACCTTAGTTTCTGGGCTACAACAGGAAAAAGGATTTTATTCAAGCCTGTTTGTAGTTCCGAAGCCAGACGGCTCGGTCAGGCCGATTTTAAACCTAAAATTGCTGAACCTTTGTCTAATAAGATTCAAATTCAAGATGGAGTCCCTGAAAGCAGTAATCTCCAGCTTGGAGGAAAGGAATTTATGGTGTCGGTGGACATCAAAGATGCTTATTTGCATGTTCCCATTTACCCTCCACATCAAGCATGTCTGAGATTTGCGGTTCAGGACTGCTACTACCAGTTCCAGACATTGCCATTCGGACTCTCCGCGGCACCGAGAGTATTCACCAAGGTGATGGCGGAGATGATGGTTCTCCTTCACAAGAAAGGAGTCAACCTAATTCCTTACCTGGACGATCTCCTGATAAAAACGAGATCCAGGGAGAAGTTAGTGCAAAACATTGCACTATCTCTGACGGTGCTTCAACAGCACGGTTGCATCATAAACCTTCCAAAATCACAATTGGAACCGACAATGAGGTTATCATTTCTGGGAATGATACTGGACACCGAGGTACAGAAAGTATTTCTATTGGTGGAAAAGGTTCTGGAGATCCAGAGGATGGTCAAACAAATTTTTAAACCAGCACACGGGTTGATTCATCAGTGCATTCGCCTGCTGGGGAAGATGGTAGCGGCCTATGAGGCTCTACAATATGGCCAATTCCATGCCAGGGTGTTCCAGTGGGATCTACTGGACAAGTGGTCCAGATCCCATCTACACATGCACCAGAGGATACTCCTGTCAACAAAAGCCAGAATTTCGCTCCTGTGGTGGCTACAAAGTTCTCACCTCCTGGAGGGACGCAGGTTCGGGATTCAAGCCTGGATCCTAGTGACCACAGATGCAAGTCTCTGAGGTTGGGGAGCAGTCACGCAAGGGGAAAGCTTCCAAGGAAGATGGTCAAGTCAAGAAACACTTCTTCACATAAACATTCTGGAGTTGAGGGCCATTTACAACAGCCTTCTACAAGCGGCGCATCTGCTTCAAGATCGTCCCAAACAGATCCAGTCAGACAATGTAACAGCAGTAGCATACATAAACCGTCAGGGAGGAATGGAAGGCAGAGCGGCAATGGCAGAGGTGACAAAAATACTCCTCTGGGCAGAAAGACATGCAAGAGGTCTGTCAGCATTCTTCATTCCGGGAGTGGACAACTGGGAAGCATACTTCCTCAGCAGACACGATCTTCATCCAGGAGCATGGGGCCTCCACCAAGAAGTATTTGCAGAGGTAGCAAGTCGTTGGGGCGTTCCTCAAGTAGACATGATGGCATCTTGTCTCAACAACAAGCTTCAGAAATATTGTTCCAGGTCGAGAGACCCGCAAGCAATAGCAGTGGATGCACTGGTGACCCAGTGGGTGTTCCAGTCAGTATATGTGTTCCCTTCACTTCCACTAATACCGAAAATTCTCAAAATCATAAGAAGAACAAAGGTTCGGGCAATTCTCATTGTCCCAGACTGGCCAAGGAGGGCTTGGTATTCACATCTTCAGGAGTTACTGATAGTAGATCCTCGGCCTCTTCCTCTTCGAGAGGACCTGCTTCAGCAGGGGCCGTTGGTTTATCAAGACTTACCGTGGCTACATTTGATGGCATGGCTGTTGAGCGCCAGATCCTAGCCCGAAAGGGTATTCCCAACGAAGTCATTCCCACACTTATTCAGGCCAGGAAAGGAGTAACGTCTAGACATTATCATCGCATTTGGAGAAAATATGTATCTTGGTGTGAATCCAAGAATTCTCCAACAGTGGAGTTTCAATAAGGACGTCTTCTCCTATTTCTACAGGCTGGTGTGGATGCAGGGTTAAGATTGGGATCTATCAATGTCCAAATTTCGCCCTTGTCCATTTTCTTTCAGAAACAGTTGGCTTCCCTTCCTGAGGTTCAGACGTTCGTGAAGGGGGTTTTACGCATCCAATGGTTTATGACACCTCAGCTGTTTCAAGGTCCTTGGATGTCGTCAGAGCTTTGAGGACTTATGTCACGAGAACAGCTCGGATAAGGAAAACAGGAGTTTTGTTGGTCCTGTATGAACCCCAACAAGATTGGGTGTCCTGCTTCTAAGCAGACTATTGCACGCTGGATCAGATGTACGATTCAGCATGCTCATTCCACAGCAGGATTGACGATACTGACTTCGGTAAAGACCCATTCTACAAGGAAAGTGGGTTCTTCCTGAGCGGCTGCCCGGGGGGTCTCGGATTTGCAGATTTGCCGAGCAGCTACTTGGTCAGGGGCAAACACGTTTGCTAAGTTCTACAAGTTTGACACCTTGGCTGCTGACGACCTTCAGTTTGGTCAGTCAGTATTGCAGGAACATCCGCACCTTCCCGCCCGTACTGGGAGCTTTGGTACATCCCCATGGTACTAAAATGGACCCCAGCATCCTCTAGGATGTAAGAGAAAGTAGGATTTTAATATGCCTACCGGTAAATCCTTTTCTCATAGTCCGTAGGGGATACTGGGCGCCCGCCCAGTGCTCCTTTTTCCTGCATTATGTTTTTTCTTCTTACGTTAACTTGTTATTCAGCAGTTGCTGTAAAGTTATTCATGCTCGTTGGCATGTTTTGAGTTGTATGCCATGTTGTGGGGCATGGTTGAGCGGTGTGAGCTGGTGTGAATCTCGTCACTAGCTTAATATCATCCTTCTCTCGAAGTTGTCCTTTCCCTCGGACACAGTTCCTATATACTGAGGTCTGAAGGAGGGGCATAGAGGGAGGAGCCAGATCACACTGTTGAAAAGTCTTAAAGTGCCGAAGGCTCCTGCGGAACCGTCTATACCCCATGGTACTAAAATGGACCCCAGCATCCTCTACGGACTATGAGAAAAGGATTTATCGGTAGGTATATTAAAATCCTATTTTTAGGGCAAATTATCCTGCCATTGATAAGTAAGGTCACGTATGATTTACTGTATCTACCTGAGTGGATGGGTCAATTGCATAAAAATAAACAGTTTACCCAGGATCCGCTATGTATTTCGGATCCCTACCTTTGAAAGGCCCTCTGTCCTTTCCCAGAACACTTTATCAACTTTAATACAAGGGGGTTGAACATATTGTGTGAAACATTTAGGAATTGCATTAATTTTTGTACACAGTCCTCTATTTTCAGGGGCTCAAATGTAATTAGACAAACTAACATAATCGTAAATAAAATGTTCATTTTTAATACTTTGTTGAGAACTCTTTGCAGGAAATTGGAAAAAAGGGGTGTACCACTAATGGCAAAACCTTAATCAGGCACTTTTGTTTAGAGCTGGTTTTCCAAGCAGCTGTTACACTAGCTAGTCAATCCACAATAGATAAATGCATACAAAATCAAAACAGCGCTTAGTAACTAATATCGCAGACAGGTGTAAATTAGATAAAAGCAATTAATACATTTTATTTAAAAAACATATATCATAGTCATAGTGCTCTCTAGCAAGCACATCATGAATGTTCACATAAAAGCAGTTTAAAAATAATGGAGGTGTGAATCACCAGTCTCTGGTAGCTACCTTGTAATGTGTATACAGGACATTGAGATTCTGATCCTCTACAGGGGTAGATATTATAGCCAAATACATTACAGGGACTGATGTCCAATGGGTTGGAATAGTTGCGAGTCCTGTGGGGCTGTGTAGGGTGTCTTGTTAGTTGTGATCCTGAATGAAATGTTATCCAAAACACAAAGCAAAGGGTCCCTTTGATGTTACCTTATCATTGTGACCAATGATGTAAGAGTCACATTACCCTTATGAATGAAGGTCGTGGTCTAGAGGAGATGGCAGTCACGTGATAGAAAATTATAATATCACGTGATCGCGGCTCAAACACTAGAGCCAGTAGTGTTCAATCCATAATGACAAACTGTACTGCAGACAAAGAAGCCAATAGATTATATGGCTCTTTATTAACCCTTTCCTGAGATCAAGCCTGATCATATGACCGGATGTGAAATTGTTTTTCCAAAGTTTTATGGTTTTCTTTATTTTAGAACAAATGTTTAAAAATAAAAACTTATATTACTGAGAATTGGGTTTGCCTCCCTATATAAGTTGTATAATGAAAATCATTTTTGTGTATCCATTAGGTTGATTAGTTTTGATTGCAGACTGGTGCTATGTGTTACAATGATGGCTAGCACAAAATAAAAAGGGCTTCTTGGAGCTTGGAACAATACCTTTGATAAAGCTGCCGTAAGACATCGAAACATGACAGGACACCTCGCCTCTGCACCATGGATATTATTCCATCATTCAGTGATCCTTGTGGGGACTGTGCCAAACCTTCTTTTGGGGACAAATGGAACAAATAACCACCGTGAAGGTAACATCAAAGGGACCCTTTGCTTTTCGTGTTGGATCCCATTGCATTCAGGATCACCACTAACAGGACACCCTACACAGCCCCACAGGACTGGTAACTATTCCAACCCATTGGACATCAGTCCCTGCAAAGTATTTGGCTATAATATATACCTCTGTAGAGGATCAGAATCTAAAATGTCCTGTATATACATTCCAAGGTAGCTACCAGAGGCTGGTGATTCACACCTCCATTATTTTCAAACTGCTTTTATGTGAACATTCATGATGTGCTTGCTAGAGAGCACTATGACTATGATATATGTTTTTTAAATAAATTGTAATAATTGTTTTTATCTAATTCACACCTGTCTGCGATATTAGTTATTAAGCGCTGTTTTGATCTTGTATGCTTATATTTGCAGGCAATGACTGACATGGATGAATCACCAAATGCTGGGTTTACTCCTTTGATATGCTTTGCCTGTCCTTTATTGCAGCTGTCTTCACTTGTTGTTTGTTAGTGGGTCTTTCTGCCTTTTATTTTGAGTTCAGCAAGTGAAATACTGTACATGCTCGTTGGGTTGAAATCAGGTGATTGTGTTTACCCATTGCAGAATATTCCACTTCTTTGCCTAAACAACTCTTAGGTTGCTTTCACCGTATGTTTTGGGTCATTATCCATCTGTACTATTAAATGCTATGCAATCAACTTTGCTGAACTTGGCTAAATCTAAGCAGACAGTATATCTATATACACTTCATCTGGTATCTTCTATCTTCTGTCACATAATCAATAAACACTAGTGACCTAGGGCCATTGGAATTCATGCAGAAACATGCCATCACACTGCTTCCACTGTTTTCTTCCTATCATTCTGGTACAGCTTAATCTTATTTTCCTTTGTCTGAATAATTCTGTTTCAGAACTGGACTGGCTTTTTTTTTTTTTTTTTACAAAATATAAACTTGCTTTTCTATTCTTGAGGCTTATGGTAGACTTGGATAATGATATGTCTATAAATATGGAGCCGCGCTAATCGTGGCTCCGTCTGTGCCTGGGCTCACCTACCGCCGCGTCTGTGATGCTCATTCACTCCATTCACTTGGATGGGAGCGTCTCTGTGCGCTCCCGACGTGACTAGGCAGACGGATCGTCTAGTCACGCTGGGAGCGCTCGTATGCGATGGATCTGTACTAGATGAGTGCGACTGTATCTTGGAGAGTGTTCATCACTTGGCTGTACTGTATGTTGTGAAGGGATTCTTCTTCACTATAGAAAGGATCTTGTGATCATCCACCACTATTGTGTTCTATGGATGTCCAGGCCTTTTTGTGTTGCTGAACTCACGAGTGTGTTCTTTTTTTTCCAGAATGTAAGGTGCCTGCTATCACTCTCAATGATTCATTATGTTTTAGCAGCCTAAGGATGGCCTGTTTCACTTGCATTGAGAGCTCCGTTGATCCTATATTGTTGTTCCCAGCAACAGCTTCCAAATGCAAATGCTACACTTGGAATCAACTCCAGATCTTTTGACTGCTTAATTGATAAAGTAATAATGAAGGAATAGCCCAGACCTGTCCATGAAACGTTTTAGCCATTTGTCCAATTACTGTACTTTTGGTCCCTTGAAAAAAATGTGGTTTACATACTGTATTAATTAAACAGCTGTAATTGCTAAACATTTCCACCCATTTGTATGTGAATACCCTCAAATTAAAGCTGATAGTCTGCACTTTAAAACCATATTCATTATATATGTTTTGATAAACAGCTAAAAATGTGTCAGTGTCCAAATATATATGACCTAACTGTATATTATCAAATATTTGCAAATGTAAAGGTCCGTACACACGGAGTGATTTTGACTATGAGCGATTTTGACTGAGCGATTTACCTTGAACTGGCAGTAGGTGATTTTGACTATCTTTACCAGCGATTTTGACTAAGTGTGCAAGTGATTTTGGCTATGGGCGATTTTGACTATGGCCCTCATTCCGTGTTGTTTGCTCGCAAGCTGTTTTTAGCAGATTTACTCAAGCTAAGCCGCCGCCTACTGGGAGTGAATCTTAGCATCTTAAAATTGCGAACGAAAGATTCGCAATATTGCGATAAGACATCTCTGTGCAGTTTCTGAGTAGCTCGAGACTTACTCTGCCAGTGCGATCAGTTCAGTGCTTGTCGTTCCTGGTTTGACGTCACAAACACACCCAGCGTTCGCCCAGACACTCCTCCGTTTCTCCAGCCACTCCCGCGTTTTTCCCAGAAACGGTAGCGTTTTTTCCCACACGCCCCTAAAACGGCCTGTTTCCGCCCAGAAACACCCACTTCCTGTCAATCACATTACGATCAACAGAACGATGAAAAAACCGTGAGTAATATTCCTAACTGCATAGCAAATTTACTTGGCGCAGTCGCAGTGTGAACATTGCGCATGCGCATTAAGCGGAAAATCGCTGCGATGCGAAGAAAATTACTGAGCGAACAACTCGGAATGACCACCTATGAGCGATTTTGACTGAGCGATTTACCTTGACCTGGCAATAGGTGATTTTGACTATCTTTACCAGCGATTTTGACTAAGTGTGCAAGTGATTTTGGCTATGGGCGATTTTGACTAACATATTTAAATGGGGGGATGTTTTCACTTTTCAAGCGACATAGTCGAAGTTGACTTGCCTGCACAGTCTATTTTTCATAGCGATTGCAAGCTAGCGGGGACACACATTGCTATTACTTGCTGTGCACTAAGGCCCTCATTCCGAGTGGTCGCTCGCTAGCTGCTAGCTGCTTTTAGCAGCAGTGCAAATGCTAGGCCGCCACCCTCTGGGAGTGTATCTTAGCTTAGCAGAAGTGCGAACGAAAGATTAGCAGAACTGCTCGTAAAAATTTTCATGCAGTTTCTGAGTAGCTGCAAACCTACTCCTACCTTGCGATCACTGCAGACTATTTAGTTCCTGTTTTGGCGTCACATACACGCCCTGCGTTCGGCCAGCCACTCCCCCGTTTCCCCAGGCACGCCTGCATTATCTTCTAACATGCCTGTGTTTTTTAGGACACTACCAGAAAACGGTCAGTTACCTCCAAGAAACGTACTTTTCTTCTCAATCACTCACCGATCAGCCGAGCGACTGAAAGGAGTCGCTCGACCTTGTGTAAAACTGCATAGTTTTGTGTGAAAGTACTTTGCGTGTGCGTACTGCGGCCCATACGCATGCGCAGAACAGCCGATTTTTAGCCTGATCGCTGCGCTGTGAACAACGGCAGCTAGCGATCAACTTGGAATGACCCATTAGCTTTCTTAGGGATTTTAACTATATAGTCAGCATCGCTGAGCCATATCGCTCTGTGGGGTATATTTACTAAAATTTGTAATTTTCAGAATGAGGTTAAAGTTCAAACACGAATGACATCGAATGTGTGAAATTGCAACTTTTTGAATTTATTACGACTAATTTACTATGCTGTCGTATTCTGCAATTTCGTGTTTTCCGATGTCGATGTAATTCGTATTTTTTGGCAGTGTTTTACGGGAGTGAATAGTAAAACACTGCCGACATTAACACAATGAATCTCGGCCGGATCTGTGAGATCCGTGCAGGGCTTCATTGTGCACCTTTCGTAAAAAAAATAAAGTGTTAAAAATAAAAAAATAAAATGCGTGGGGTCCCCCCTCCTAAGCAAAACCAGCCTCGGGCTCTTTGAGCCAGTCCTGGTTGTCAAAATATGGGGAAAAAAATGACAGGGGTTCCCCCATATTTCATCAACCAGCACCGGGCTCTGCGCCTGGTCCTGGTGCAAAAAATATGGGGGACAAAAAGCGTAGGGGTCCCCCGTATTTTTTGAACCAGCACCGGGCTCCACTAGCCAGGTACATAATGCCACAGCCAGGGGACACTTTTATTGTGGTTCTGGCGGCCCTGGCATTACATCCCCAACTAGTCACCCCTGGGCGGGGTACCCTGGAGGAGTGGAAACCCCTTAAATCAAGGGGTCCCCCCTCCAGCCACCCAAGGGCCAGGGGTGAAGCCCGAGGCTGTCCCCCCCATCCAAGGGCGGTGGATGGGGGGCTGATAGCCAAGTGTAAAAAAATCAGAATATTATTTTTAGTAGCAGTACTACAAGTCCCAGCAAGCCTCCCCCGCAAGCTGGTACTTGGAGAACAACAAGTACCAGCATGCAGTGGAAAACCGGGCCTGCTGGTACCTGTAGTACTACTACTAAAAAAATACCCAACAAAAAACAGGACACACACACTGTGACAGTAAAAGTTTATTACATGCATGCACACCTCCATACATACATACATACTTACCTATGTTCACACGAGGCTCGGTCCTCTTCTCCATGTAGAATCCTCGACCTGTGAAAAAAATTATACTCACATAATCCAGTGTATCTTCTGTTCTTTGTATAATCCACGTACTTGGCAAAAAAAAACAAACCGGAAACCCGACCACGCACTGAAAGGGGTCCCATGTTTACACATGGGACCCCTTACCCCGACTGCCAGGACCCCCCTTGACTCCTGTCAAAGAGGGTCCCTTCAGCCAATCAGGGAGCGCCACGTCGTGGCACTCTCCTGATTGGCTGTGCGCTCCTGTAGTGTCAGTGAGGCTGCACACGGCAGAGATACAATGTAGCGCCTATGCGCTCCATTGTATCCAATGGTGGGAACTTTGCGGTCAGTGGTTGACCGAAAGTAACCTCTCTCTTTCGCATTTCTCATTCGTGATCTTCATTTACCTCACTTTCTGTTGAATGGCCACTTTGTACTGAATAAGATTCCTGTAAAAAAGATAAAAATACGTTGCCATTCACGTTCCTCGCGATCCATTTTGAAGAAAAACCTACAAATAACAAAAAACATAAACAATAAACACTACACTAATTTGGCTCGAAATTGTAACATCGACTGTAAGGTTGGGTCATATTTACCCTTTTTGATGTTTGCGCACATCTATCTCCCTGTGCAGTCGCACGTCAACTAAGCTGTGGTGAAAAACAAGAAGTGAGGGGTCTTACAGTAACTCCAGCTACTGAGAAGTTTGCATTACATTACAAAAAAATACACACAAGTGAAAACTGCCCGGGTCATAATGACCCAGCCTTACTGACGCTGGGTTAAGAAACATATAATCCTGTATTTAAATGCAACAACAGTTTTTTTCTGATTCAGAATGATACAGTGTGCTGGGGATATTTCTGAGTGTCAAACTTTGCACATCAAAGAACAGTACAGTAACCATCTGATATCCAACAATGATTTATAAATAAGTGCCAATACTGCATTTATAACTGTACTTCCCAGATTTTGTGGTTTCCAGAAACTTTGCAAATGTGCAGATTCTGGAGGCTGCTGTTTATGTTAGAATACACAGTGTAGAGCATGTTTTTGCAGTGTGCAAACTAGTGCAAAAACATTGTTGTACATGCACACAACGTACACATAAATTGAATATAGATAGACACTAATGCTGAAGTTACGAACTGTATATCAGCAATGCAGGCTACATAAACACTCGTTATTGCTGAAGAAATAATATTTAATAGACACAGGGGAAATGCAGAAGCAGTTATGATATCATGAATTGTAAAGGTCGATTCCTCATACCGCTCTCTAAGGATTTAACTTTGAGAACAGTGGTTAAAATAAATAAATGTTATAATTTGCCTAACTTTAAACTCAGACTTTATAAATGGCAAAAAAGAAACAAAAAAAAAAGAACAAAACCCATAAAATAGATTTCTAGACAGAGAAAGAGGAAATAAATGTGTAACTTATTAATTTCAAATGTTAACACTATTGTTTCCTTAAGTATGTCCTCATTGGCCTTATCTTTTCTTCTATCAATAATGTTCCTTATTCTCTATCTTCCAGCGACAGACTTGCATGCACTCATACACAACTTACATTGACAGCATAATGAAGGCATTGCAGAGCTGTCAAGAAAATCTTTTATCATTTGTAAAATTATAGGCTGGTAGAAAATTACTTAACTGTGCCATTAACTCCAGGTACATTTGGAACAAATAAGGAGTCTTCCTTTTTGATATTATCTGATATATGAGAATAATAACACAGCTCCAGACTGAAGCAAGGCTTATAAAGATTGTGGACATTACCAGCTTCTGGGTTAGCGTAGAATTCAATACACCATAGAAATAATATGAAACATGATAATAATGCACAATGGATTGAATTTTCCAAAAGGTTTTGCAAAATAAGAGGATTTGTTTTGAAGATATAATATTAAAATGACAATGTGAGACCAACCCATTCTTTTCTGGTAGAAAGTTGTATACAATGACACAAGTGTTCATATTGCAAGATGGTTATACACTACAATAGAAGACATTGTATGTATGGCAATCACCCTGAATTTCTTAGAATCTTTAGGAGGCTCTCTTTATTAAATCAAATGGTTCAAAATGCAATAAAAGATAAACTACATTATGCAATGTAAACAATTCTCAGAACTAGCTCAACTTTAATACAGGCTTGAAATATGAACAGTGTTGGGCTGGGACATGAAGTGTCCACCAGGGGAATGCAATGGTAGGGGCCCATGTTTAGGGGTGTGGTCAGTCACCAGCGGGGGTGTAGTCAGCCCCCACATTGTTTGCCTAACCATTAGAGAGTGCATGGTCTGTGACCCTTGATAAATACAGTATATATAGAAAATACTGCTAGTGCACGCATGATAATGTACCAAATTAATAACAGCAATCCATAGTAGAAAAGACACCATAGTCCTGTCCAGTATAATTTAACATGCATAATGTAAAGAGATGTGCGGCGGGCAATTTTCATGTTTTGGTTCCGGTTCTGGTTCCATGCTCATGTTTTGGATCTGGATTGGTTTTGCCAAAACCACCCTTTCGTGGTTTGGTTTTGGATCTGGATGATTTCTGAAAAAACAACATAAAAAAAGCTAAAATCACAGAATTTGGGGGTAATTTTGATCCTACAGTATTATTAACCTCAATAACATTAATTTCCACTCATTTCCAGTCTTTTCTGAGCACCTCACACCTCACAAAAATGTTTTAGGCCAAAAGGTTGCACCGAGGTGGCTGTATGACTAAGCTAAGTGACACAAGTGTGCGGCACAAACACCTGGCCCATCTAGGAGTGGCACTGCAGTGTCAGATAGGTTGGCAGATTAAAAAACTAGTCCCCAAACAGCACATCATGCAAAGAAGTAAAAGAGGTGCAATAGGGTAGCTGTATGACTAAGTTAAGCGGCACAAACACCTGGAGCATCTAGGAGTGGCACTGCAGTTGCAGACAGGATGGCAGATTTAAAAAATAGGCCCCAAACAGCACATGACGCAAAGAAGTAGAAGAGGCGCAATGAGGTAGCTGTGTGACTAAGCTAAATGACGCAAGTGTGCTATACAAACACCTGGCCCATCTAGGAGTGGCACTGCAGTTGCAGACAGGATGGCACTTAAAAAACTAGTACCCAAACAGCACATGATGCAAAGAAGTAAAAGAGGTGCAATGAGGTAGCTGTATGACTAAGCTAAACGACACAAGTGTGCGGAACAAACAACATGGGACGTGCTGGAATTTGCCCAGATGTAATACATGCACAATATTGGTGGCACAGAACAGCATACCCCTAAACCACACACACACGGCAAAGCCTGTAAAATTAATTTGGATAGTAATAACCCTTTAATTTGGAGCTATTATAATAATATGCAGCACAGGCGAGCGTAACCCTACACCACACAGGGAATACCCCGTAAAAATTATTTGGACAATAATATAAGTAATGTATATAACCCTTTTATTTAGAGTAAATAATATACAGCACAGGATACCACCACTGGACTTATGGCAACAAAATACACCACCACTGGACTGATGCAGCACAAGACCGCACCACTGGACTGGACTTATACGGCAGTATCAGACAGGATGGCACTTCAAAAAACTAGTTCCCAAACAGCACATGATGCAAAAAAGAAAAAGAGGTGCAAGATGGAATTGTCCTTGGGTCCTCCCACCCATCCTTATGTTGTATAAAGAGGACATGCACACTTTAACAAACCAATCATTTAAGCGACAGGGTCTGCCACACGACTGTGGCTGAAATGACTAGTTTGTTTGGGCCCCCACCAAAAAGAAGCAATCAATCTCTCCTTGCACAAACTGGCTCTAGAGAGGCAAGATGTCGACCTCATCCTCATCCTCCAATTCCTCACCCCTTTCAGTGTGTACATGCTCCTTCTCACAGAGTATTAATTCGTCCCCACTGGAATCCACCATCACAGGTCCCAGTGTACTTTCTGGAGGCAATTACTGGTAAAGGTCTTCCCAGGGGAATTTAAAATTAATTTTGATGAACATCATCTTCTCCACATTTTGTGGAAGTAACCTCCTACGCCGATCACTGACAAGGTTACTGGCTGCACTAAACACTCTTTCGGAGTACACACTGGAGGAGGGGGAACTTAGGTAAAATAAAGCCAGTTTGTGCAAGGGCCTCCAAATTGCCTCTTTTTCCTGCCAGCATATGTATGGACTGTCTGAAATGCCTACTTGGATGCAGATATTCATATAATCGTCCACCATTCTTTCAATGGTGACAGAATCATATGCAGTGACAGTAGACATGTCAGTAATTGTTGGCAGGTCCTTTAGTCTGAACCAGATGTCAGCACTCGCTCCTGACTGCCATGCATCACTGCCAGCAGGTGGGCTTGGAAATCTTATCCTTTTCCTCACATCTCCAGTTGTGGAATAAATTGAAGGAGGAGCTGTTGACGAGTCACGTTCCGCTTGAGTTGCCAATTTTCTCACCAGCAGGTCTTTGAACCTCTGCAGACATGTGCCTGCCAGAAAGAGAGATACAGCATAGGCTTTAAACCTAGGATCGAGCACGGTGGCCAAAATGTAGTGCTCTGATTTAAACAGATTGACCACCCTTGAATCCTGGCAAAGCGAATGAAGGGCTCCATCCACAAGTCCCACATACTTTGCGGAATCACTCCGTCTTAGCTCCTCCTTCAATTTCTTCAGCTACTTCTGCAAAAGCCTGATGAGCGGAATAACCTGACTCAAGCTGGCAGTGTCTGAACTGACTTCACGTGTGACAAGTTCGAAGGGTTAGAGAACCTTGCACAAGACGGAAATCATTCTCCACTGTGCTTGAGTCAGGTGCATTCCCCCTCCTTTGCCTATATCGTAGGTGTATGTATAGGTTTGAATGGCCTCTTGCTGCTCCTCCATCCTCTGAACCATATAGAGTGTGGAATTCAACTCCGTTACCACCTCTTGCTTCAGGTGATGGCAGGGCAGGTTCAGGAGTGTTGGATGGTGCTCCAGTCTTCGGCACGCGGTGGCTGAATGCTGAAAGTGGCCCGCAATTTTTTGGGCCACCGACAGGATCTCCTGCATGCCCCTGTCATTTTTCTAAAAATTCTACACCACCAAATTAATTGTATGTGCAAAACATGGGATGTGCTGGAATTTGCCAAGATGTAATGCACGCACAATATTGGTGGCGTTGTCCAATATCAGAAATCCCCAGGAGAGTCCAATTGGGGTAAGCCATTCTGCGATGATAGAAAGAATTGGTGAATGATAGAAAACCTGCGCACTAAGCTTTAAAATCACCCAAACGTGTGTAGGTTGAGAAATTACTACTTATCTCCAAAGTAATTCAGATCAGCTTGATGAAATTCATTCCCATTAGTGGGGTATACACGTAATAAGAAAAAAAGAGATGCTCCACATAGCGAAATATCATCAAATATTTCGATTAGATATGCACAGATGTTCAAGATTACATATATGATAAAGACCCTTCTTTCATCCACAAGTGAGAAATGTTAGAGGCTTTACCAGATAGCTCTAGTCTTCAAGCGTGTAGAAATCAGCTTTCCGTTGGTGTTATTTCGAGTTCAGTACCCAAATTCCTCATTTATAACACGGACATGTGGAAAAAATAAAATCATACCCACATAGCGTAATTCCATAAAAACATAGATTTTATTACATAAACACATATATAGGTAAAAACTTAGGTAATAAATGGAGGCGTTTACCAGATGGAGATTTCAACAAGGGCATATAGATCTCAAAATAGAGGGCCAGGTTCCGGATATCCTGGGGCTCTGCTCAATCGTCGAATTCTCCCTCTGGAACACTGAATGCACTTCTACCAAATCAACCTCCTGTCACAGCCAACGCGTATCGAGCCTGAAGCTCTTCGTCAGGGCAATGCGACAGTGGGATCTGAGAACAAGAATTTAAAGCATGGAGGTCAAGAACTTCGGGTCCAAAGGTCAAACCAAATTATTAAAAGGATCATATAATGAAGAAATAACTCCAGCTCTTGTCATAAAAGCCTATAAGGAGAGCTCATACAGTTTCAAAAGCATAAAAGCAATATTCTATATACAAGGTATTAGAATAAGTTATGCAGATAGATTTATATTATTAAGGATTTAAAAAAACATCACTAGCATTCATTCTTTATGCTATATATACAGCCAGCATCTGTTCTCTACTACATATAACAGTACGGGGCTCTGTTTATAGTATTTAATTGAGTCCCCGCAGTGGAACGCATCATGGGGCCAGTGGAACGCACGCCAAGGTCCGTGGTGCGCGTCTGGAATGCAAGATACCGGAAGTGACGCCAACTTCCGGTATCGCGTCTCTTTCCTTTCTCTCCAGAACCCACAATGGAACGCATATTGTGGCTGGTGGAACGCATGCCGGATCCATAGCGCTCATCCGACTGGAAATGGTTGAACTGAAGTTTATCTCTTTAGTACCGCTGTTTTAAATCATATGTCCATTATTTAATGAGTTGGAAAATCTATATAATAAGAAAAGTTACCATTAAACACTGACGTACCATTGCATTCTATTAAGTTACTTTGAGACACTAATACATAATCTTTAAAAAGGATACCATAAAGCAAACATAAATAATAAGATGGAGATATATCCAATGACTGAAGATTTGGAATACACAAATATGCTAAAAGGAGAAAGGATTGAAGCAGCACTGAAAGGAAAGGGAGAGTGCTAACAGCGAGGTCACGGCTACACTTCCAGGAACCACTTAAGTTCGAAATCCTGATTAAGTCCACCTGGAGCTAAGGTTTTCAGTCTGTGAATCCATCGTATTTCTGCTTTAGCCAACATCTTCTCCTCATTGGGCATCGGCCTTGGCAGACAATGTTGATGGCATTTCATCGTCTATGTCATGACTAGTGGCAGCAGCTTCAGCACTAGGAGGAAGTGGTTCTTGATCTTTTCCTATTTTATCCTCCAAATTTTTGTTCTCCATAATTTTTATGGAGTTATATAACACAACATGCGGCACAGGACAGCGTATCCCTACACCAAACAGGGCAAACCCTGTAAAAAATATTTGGATTAAATATTATTAACCCCTTTAATTGGAGTAAATAATATACAGCACAGGTCTGTACCTCTGGACTTATGCGGCAGTACCACAGGACTGGATTTATACAGCAGTATTACTGGATTTATATGCCAGTACCACTGGAGTTAAACTGCAGTATCACTGGAATTATACGGCAGTACCACTGGACTTATTCGGCAGTACCACTGGGCTGGATTTATATGGCAGTATCACTGGAATTATACGGCAGTATCACTGGATTTATACGCCAGTATTACTGGAATAATACGGCAGTACCACAGGACTTATATGGCAGTACCACTGGACTGAATTTATACGACAGTATCACTGGATTTATATGCCAGTACTACTGGAATTATACGGCAGAATCACTGGAATTATATGGCAGTATCACTGGACATATACAGCATTATCACTAGAATTATATGGCAGTACCACTGGACATATACGGCAGTATCACTGGACTGGACTTATACACCAGTACCACTGGATGTATACGGCAGTACCACTGGACATACAGTATACAGCAGTATAACTGTATTTATACGGCAGTACCACTGGACATATATGGCAGTATCACTGGATATATATGGCAGTACCACTGGATTTATTCGGCAGTACCACTGGGCTTGATTTATACTACAGTATTACAGGATTTATACGCTAGTACCACTGAAATTATACAGCAGTACCACTGGACTGGATTTATATGGCAGTATCACTGGAATTATACAGCAGTATCACTGGATTTATATGCCAGTATCACTGGAATTATACGGCAGTACCACAGGATTTATACGACAGTACCACTGGACTGGATTTATACGACAGTATAACTGGACATATATAGCAGTATCACTGGACATATAAGGCAGTATCACTGGAATTATATGGCAGTACCACTGGATATATAGGGCAGTATCACTGGACTGGACTTATACGCCAGTATCACTGCATTTATATGGCAGTACCACTGGACATATACAGCAGTATCACTGGAATTATACGGCAGTACCACTGGACATATACGGCAGTACCACTGTATTTATACGGCAGTACCACTGGACATATATGGCAGTATCACTGGATATATATGGCAGTATCACTGGAATTATATGGCAGTACCACTGGATTTATATGGCAGTACCACTGGACTGGATTCATACGGCAGTATCACTGTATTTATATGCCAGTACCACTGGAATTATATGGCAGTATCACTGGAATTATATGGTAGTATCACTGGAACTATACAGCAGTACCACTGGATTTATACGTCAGTACCACTGGACTGGATTTATACAGCAGTATCACTGGATTTATATGCCAGTACCACTGGAATTATACGGCAGTATAACTGGAATTATATGGCAGTACCACTGGAATTATACGGCAGTCCCACTGGACATATATGGCAGTATCACTGGAATTATATTGCAGTACCACTGGATTTATATGGCAGTACCACTGGACTGGATTCATACGGCAGTATCACTGAATTTATATACGGCATTATCAGTGGACTGGATTTATATGCCAGTACCACTGGACATATATGGCAGTATCACTGGATTTATACGGCAGTACCACTGGACATATATGGCAGTATTACTGGACTGGATTTATATGCCAGTACCACTGGATTTATACGGCAGTACCACTGGACATATATGGCAGTATCACTGGATTTATACAGCAGTACCACTGGACATATATGGCAGTATCCCTGGACGGGATTTATATGGCAGTACCACTGGATTTATACGGCAGTACCACTGGACATATACGGCAGTATCACTGGAATTATATGGCAGTACCACTGGACATTTATGGCAGTATCACTGGACTGGATTTATTCACCAGTACCACTGGATTTATACGGCAGTACCACTGGACATACAGTATATGGCAGTATCACTTGAATTATATGACAGTACCACTGGACATATACGGCAGTATCACTGGACATATATGGCAGTACCACTGGTCATATACAGCAGCACAGCAATACCAATGGACTGATGCAGGATAATACAGCACCACTGCAATGGACTGGACTTATACAGCAGCACTGGACATATGGCAGTAGAGGACACCACCACTCTGACTTGACCGATGCAGCACATTACACCACCACTGAACTGATGCAGCACAACACAGCACCACTGGACTGGACTTATACAGCAGCACTGGACATATGGCAGCAGTGGACACCACCACTGTGACTGGACTGATGCAGCACAATACACTACCACTATACTGATGTAGGACACAGAGGACGGAGACACGTCCTCTCGCTACACTCTACAATTCCGGAGTGAAAATGGTGGAGACGAGCGGCTCCTTATATGGAATCCAAACCCCACGAGAATCCGACAACTGGATGATGACGTTTTGCCTCCTTCTGTCTTCCGAGTCAGGGGGTTTCGGTTCTCAGGGAACCGAACCCGCTCATCTCTGATAATGTATAATTCAAGTGCACAGTCTGGTACCTGATCCCTAGAGAAGGAGGTGGGCTGGGGTTTCCTCTGTACCCCTGTGGGCCAGTCTGACCCTGAATATGAGCAAAATCATGATTAAGTCTACAATTGCCTACCAAAACTACTGGCTCGTATATATTACACCAATTGCAGACATCTTGCAGCATACCAAATCATGCACTGTAAATAAAAATAATCTTAACAGATATGAAAAAAGACATACAAAATATATTGTTGTGCATTGTGCAGTCACAAACAAAGAGAAAAAAGTAATGTGCATTAAACCCTTCCTGCCTTTAGCCATATGTACAGTAGTATGATAGGAATCAGTATATTAAGCCAGTGACCGGGATACCGGCATTGATACTGCTGGTGCCAGGATCCCAATATATGAAATTCCAACTACCCCATAACCCTCTGTTCCTGCAGCCTTACCCTAAACTCCCTCCTTAGTGCCTGACCCTAACAACCCCCAGGAGGTGCCTAACCCTGACCCTCCTTCCCGCTGCCTAAACCAAACAGTCCTTCCCCCGCAGCTTGACCCTAACCTCCCGAGGGTGCCTAAACCTAATCCTCCCTCCCCACAACCTAACCCTAATCTACCCTATCCCCCGCATCCTATCCCTAACCCCGTGCCTAACCCCGTGCCTAAATCAATAAAGATTTTATATATAAAAATATAGAGATTTAAACCAAATCCATCTTTGATAAAGTGCTGGAAAAGCATGAAATGTGTTGGTGGACAAGTGTTAACCTAGAAGGACAACAACAGCTACAGAACTGTAACCGGACGATTGCCGAGTGCATTGTGACGTCACCCGCTCACACCCACTCTTACCTCCCAGCTCCCTGTCTCTCCCGCTGGACGCAGCGGTAGAGAGACGCTGATCTAACACCACACTACGGACAGCCAGGCTCCAACAGGCTGAGGAATCCCGTGGCCCGGAGTAAGGTAGGGAAAGTTAGGTTGTTCTGGACCTGACTGGTCACCACAAAAGATAATAAGGATTCTCCCTCAACTCAAGGTCAACAGAATAAAAGATGGAAAGAACCATTTATAAAGGCCAATTCAACGTTTTAAAGAAATAGAACATATTTACCATACAACAAAAAGAAATTCTCTTATCAAAACACATATCAAATTATGCAGAATTCCTTCAAGCCAGGTCAAAAACAAGCAATACAAGAGGAAGATAACCAATACAAAGCTCTTTTACAGACAATACAAGAGAAAAATCTAGAGAAAATGCATCAACCAAGAAAATACTCCTCAAACAGAAATCACTGTGAAGAAAGTGAGGAAGACTCAGAAGATGAGGAAGATTATTTTTTAGGTGTGAGCCATGGTGTCAGGAATCCCCCAGATGCAGTTACACCGAAGAACAAGAAACTCAGAGGAGAACAACATATAGAAGAAGAGGAACGAGAGGAGGTAGCAGGAACAAGAAGAAAAACTTACAAGTAACCGACAAACCGACCATATTCAATTTAAGTGACAAAGTATTAACAGATTCACTGACAAAAATACTTCAGAAAGGCCTTAAATTTGCTCCCCAATCTAAGATCAATAAATCTGACCTCTACATCGACGTCCAAAACTTTGTACGCAAGTTGTGCATAAAAAACATTTTGCAAAACAAGATACAAACACAATCAATTGTTCAGAGGACCAATTTCTACATTCCACACTAAGACCAACCTCAACATTCAATCCCACACACTGTAAAGGCTCACACATTGACACTTTTCAAAAATTACTCAAAGAAGAAATAGACAAGATTCCAGATCATCAAAAGATAAAACAGAATATATCCAAAGAAGAAAAACGAGCTTTAAAAGAATTACGAGAAGATACCAACATCGTCATCAAACCGGCAGATAAAGGTGGAGGAGTGGTTATCATGGGACGCCAAATGTACGAAAAAGAAATTGAAAGACTCCTCTCAGATTCAACAACATATGAGGTTTTAAAACAAGACCCTACTGCCAAATATCTCCAAGAGTTGGAAGCACATCTGGAAGAAGGGTTAGAAATTGGGATTCTAAATAAAAAGGAATATGAGTTCATTTTAGAAAAACACCCCAGAATACCCACATTTTATTACCTACCTAAAATCCATAAGGATTGTCAAAATCCCCCTGGCCGACCAATTGTATCTGGAATAAATTCAGTCACATCAAATTTATCAAAGTATACAGATTTTTTTTCTTTTGTAACTGGTTACAGAACAGAAAAGCTACCTTCAAGATACCACAAGCATACTACAACAACTGGAACAAATACATTGGGAAGACAATTTCATACTTTGCACCACTGATGTAAAATCTTTGTATACGTGCATCCTACATGAGATAGGATGCTCTCACACCAGGTTTTTTCTCTCCAACAACACAAGTTTAACCAACCAACAAATAAATTTCATCTTGGCGAACATTGAATTTGTACTGACACACAATTATTTCTGGAATGACGACAAGTTCTATTTGCAAAAATGTGGTATGGCCATGGGCACATCTCTGGCACCAAGCTATGCCAACCTCTTTCTCGCCAAGTGGGACGATGATTACATCTGGATAAACAATCAGTATAGCCAATTCCTCAGATGTTGGTACCATTACATAGACGATATTTTTTTCATATGGAGTGGGACTGAAGAAAGGTTGGAAGAATTCAAAACATACATCAACAGCAATACAATTAATCTGGAATTTAACACAACATCAAGCAAAGAAAAGATTATCTTTCTAGACTTAGAAATATACATTCATAACCAAACCATACATACAAAGACCCATATCAAAACAGTTAATGGTAACAACATGCTTCCAGTAACAAGCAATCACCGCAAAAACTGGATCTCCAATATTCCAAGAGGACAATTTCAAAGACTCAGAAGAAATTGTACAGATTTGAGTACATTTGAAAAAGAAAGTGAAGAGATGAAGACAAAATTTATGGAAAAGGATATCACAGAAAGAAACTTGAACAAGAAATCACCAAGGTAAAACAAATAGAGAAAGGCGAATTACTAAAATATAAAGAAAATAATGAAAATCCGGTCTCTTCCATCCTTTTTATTACACAATTCAATAGTAATACCAAGGTGAGGGAAAACAAGATAAGAACTCACTGGCACATCATTTTACTAGATGACATATTACAACCCATACTTCCGACAAAACCACAGATCATATATCGAAGGGCTAAGAACATAAAACAGATGATAGTTTCCAGCTCCTTAAGAAATGATAATCAGCAAATCTCTAAGAATACAAGAGGATATTTCCGATATCTGAACTGCAAAGCATGTAAAAACAATAAAGAAAAATCCACTAAACCTGTAACCACATTTACATTACTCACTACTGGAAAAAGTTTGGAAAAAATTATACAATTTTTGATCATCTCACTTGTGACACAGAAGGCATCATGTATGTCGATACTTGCCCGTGTGGACATCAGTATGTAGGCCAAACTAAAAGGAAGGCCAAAATTAGATTTACAGAGCACATTTATAATGTAAAAAGAGGACTCACAACCCACAGCTTATCCAATAATTTCTTAGAGAAGCATAATAGAAATCCATCGGTGCTGACATTCTTCCCAATCCAAAAAGTGAAAAATAATTGGAAAGGAGATCTGGTCACTGAACTTAAGAAGAACGAAAGCAAATGGATATTTGAGCTTCAAACATTACAACCACGTGGTCACAACATTGATATTAAATTAAATGTTTTTTTATAAGAAATACTACTTATATTTTAAGTGTGGCACCTGTATTATCTTAAGAAATGACACCCTTTCTTGAATTTATTGTTTTACAGCCATGCGGATCCCGCTGTTTTTTTACAGACCGGAAGTTACGTTTTTTTCAATAAAGATTTTATGTATAAAAATACAGAGTTTTTAAACCAAATCCATCTTTGATAAAGTGCTGGAAAAGCAAGAAAAGCGTTGGTGGACAAGTGGTTACCTAGAAGGACGACAACAGCTACAGAACTGTAACCGGACGATTGCCAAGCACAGCGTGACGTCACCTGCTCACACCCACTCTTACCTCCCTGCTCCACGTCTCTCCCGCTGGACGCTGAGGTAGAGAGACGCTGATCTAACACCACACCACGGACAGCCAGGCACCAACAGGCTGAGGAATCCCGTGGCCCGGAGTAAGGTAGTCAAAGTTAGGTTGTTCTGGATCCGACTGGTCACCACAAAAGAGCTCCAAAAGGAGATGTAAATATTATTTACTAACCAATCTTTTTTACAGGTGCCATACATAATATTAGCGCTTGTTTTATGTACGTAATTTTTATCTGTTTTTTAGCAAGCAGCTTAACCATAGCGCAGGAAACATTTTTTCTTTACAACATCCCATATGTCATAATATGCAGTGCAATATGTGCACATAAATAGACAAAAAAGGGGATATACAGTACTGTATATATGAAAAATATTCACAAGAACGGAAATACATAAATCAGCAAAAGAGTTAGGTGTGATAGAGAAAGGATCTTATTATGTTATAAATTACCTTCTTTTCTTTTGAAAAGACTATTGATAAAAAAAGTTAACAATAGCTGGACACCATATTGTGGGACAAGAAAATGGCCCACCTGAGAAAGTCAATAAACACTAAAACTACATCATAACTTTACAGTTTCACAAATAAAATAAGCAAAAATTATATCACCTCACAATTCATAAACATTAAGGGGTCTATTTACTGATTCTTGAAGAAAGATAAAGTATAGAGAGATAATCTACCAGCAAAGTAGCTCCTGTTATTTTTCAAACACAGCCTGTAACATGGCAATTAGACGCTGATTGGCTGGTACTTTATCTCTCTCTGCTTTACCTCTCTCCAAGACTTAGTAAATAGACCCCCTAAAAATATTTTAAGTCGTTCAGTAATTATTTACAAAAGTTGTCATTCAGAATGCACAATATTCCGATGACTCAGGGCCTGATTCAGAATTGTATGAAAACCTGATAGTTTGAATACAACTCCGATCTTTGGTGATCGGCACATGTGCAGGTTTCTTTACTGCGAGTGTGCCAATCTGTAACTGCAAGATTGCTTGCTGTGCACCCTTAGCGTGATTGACATGCTGTGGACATTTGGGAATCGTGAGGAGGCAGCGCTGGGCACCTTTGGGCAGCATTCACATTCTGGAAGTGCCGAGGTCAGTGCCTGCATCTTCTGATGCTGATTTACTGGCCCCCAAATGCTGAACAGCCCGGCCATTCTTAATAACCTGAAACCTAAAAATTCTCAAGGCACTCGTAAAGAGCTGGTAGCCACTTGTAATAGGAAACACTATGAAAATCCTATGGACAATTCTAAAAACAGATACAAGCAATTGGAGGTTAGCCCCATTCAACAATGAAAGTTCATATATGATGTTTCATACCCATACAGTCCAGAGTTCTGATTAAAACTCACTTGAAACCTAATCCATAGTCCCACTACAGACATCTTGTCCCGATGCAGGCTATTTTATACGCAGGCTTCTTATGTTATTGTGTAGAGCTGTACAAATCTGTCTAACTGACATGTTTTAAACGTGTAACTGGCATGGTCAGATCATATGCAACTGCGCAATCCCACTTTGTCCCCAGTTTTTGACATGGAGATCCATTCTTCTGATGTCCAGAATATAATATTTAAATATATTTTAAAAAACAACACCCTTTTAAACGGTATTAAATAAAAAAAAAAAAAAAAAACAAGGTTATGAATGGTTTTGTAGGGAAAAATCATAATTTAAGTGGTTAACATCTAACAAAGAAATTTGCAACATCTGTGCAAGAATATCTAACTAATGTGTGTTAACGTCTAATGAAGAAATTTGCAAAGTAGGCGAGCTGTTCATTGAAGTCCGGATATCATGGTGTTAGTGCAGTCCTAACACCATGATATCCTGACTTCAATGAACAGCTAGCCTACTGTTATGTTGCAAATTTCTTCATTAGATGCTAACACACATCAGTTAGATATAAACACTCATTTAATACTTCCACATGGATAAAGACTCCATGTACTGTATGGAGTTTTAAGTCAGGTATCATGTATTTTGTGTCTAAAACCTACCGTTGCCTGAAAATGATGTTGAGTAATGTATATAAAAAACATAGGGGTATATGCAATTAGCGGCAAATCGCGGCAATTTTTCGGCCGTTTTTCAATTCGACACAATTCGACAGTCTAATTTCGGCAAGTGGGTGCCGAAAATTGACCATATGCAATAAAAAACGGATTCGACTGTCCCGCTGACGAAAAACGGCCGATTTGACGGATTTTGTTCCGTTTTTTTTAAAAACGGGTAAAAACGGGAAAAAACACGGAAAAAAATGGCGTGGGGTCCCCCCTCCAAAGCATAACCAGCCTCGGGCTCTTCGAGCTGGTCCTGGTTCTAAAAATCCGGGGGGAAAATGGACAGGGGATCCCCCGTATTTTTAAAACCAGCACCGGGCTCTGCACCTGGTGCTGGTGCAAAAAATACGGGGGACAAAAAGAGTAGGGGTCCCCCGTATTTTTTACACCAGCATCGGGCTCCACTAGCTGGACAGATAATGCCACAGCCGGGGGTCACTTTTATACAGCGCCCTGCGGCCGTGGCATTAAATATCCAACTAGACACCCCTGGCCGGGGTACCCTGGGGGAGTGGGGACCCCTTCAATCAAGGGGTCCACCCCCAGCCACCCAAGGGCCAGGGGTGAAGCCCGAGGCTGTCCCCCCATCCAAGGGCTGCGGATGGGAGGCTGATAGCCTTGAGAAAATGTAAAGAATATTGTTTTTTCCAGTAGTGCTACAAGTCCCAGCAAGCCTCCCCCGCAAGCTGGTACTTGGAGAACCACAAGTACCAGCATGCGGGAGAAAAACGGGCCCGCTGGTACCATTTTTTTCCGGGATTTTACCATTCCATCTAAAAAAAAAATATATATATATATTTAAAAAAATATATAAATAATACTTGTGCCTCCCAAAAACACAAACCAAGTACCTAATCCCTTCTAATGTAAATAGATATGCTATTACCAATAAAAAAAAACACAAAAAAAAACATGTTTTAATTTTTTTTTATTAGATTCACCCACCAAAGTGTGGCGGATTGAAAATGACGAATTAACTGTCTAAAAGCACTGTTGTCGAATTTCCAAACTTCAATTGAATATACTTTTGTCGAATTGCCGCATTTGTACCATTGCAGAAAAGTCGAATTTGACAAATGTCGAATTTCAAAAAGTAGAATTTTGAAAGTCCGTTTTTTTGACGGAAAGTACTGAATTGCATTGTCGATTTTTTTTTTAGACTAAAAAGTCCAGTTTTTCGACAATTTCGGGAATTCGACCGCAATTGCATATACCCCATAGTATGCCAAGTTACATAGTTGGAAGAAGTTGGAATTCAGAACCTTAGTAACTTATGCAGTACACTATGTTTTATTTTTAATTCTATCAATTATTAATCTGAAATACCAAGGACAGTCTATTAGTAATTCCTGTCTGTCCAATTTATGCGTATCTCTATTTTGCTTAATCTTTATCAGTAAATAATGTACATGCAGTGTATCTAAAAATGACCAACCTGCAAAATTCATTTAAGCTCTATCTGTTCCAGTTAGTGATGCCTGCAAACAGTCTATCCAAATCAGCAGCATAGTGATCCCTTTAGCAAAGCCTTTGATTTTGTATCTATTGAGCACCTTAGTTAGGACGAGGGTCGGCTCCAGAGCGAGAACATTTCGAAGTGCCCCCCCACCATGCGCACGCCGAAGTGGGCATGGCCTCGCAACTTTATATAATCAAACTATAAATAAATATATTTTCACAACCACTCTACACACACAATTAGCAGCCTTACACATAATGCCCACAGTAGTGTCCCTTACACATAATTTCTCCAGTGTAGTGTCAGACACATAATGACCGAAGTAGTGCAGTGCCAGATACATATATGCCCCCAGTAGTGTCAAATCCACATTATATGCCCCCACAGTGCCAGGTACACATATGCCTCCAATAGTGCAGTGCCAGATACACATATGCCCCAGCAGTGCAGTGCCAGATACACATTATATGCCCCACAGTGCCAGATACACATTATATGCTCTCACATTGTTAGATACACCTTATATGCCCCCACATGATAGGAAGGGGCCCAGGAGCACATTATGGGAGGGAAGGGGTACAGGAGTACATGATGGGAGGAAAGGGGTACAGGGATAATATGGAAGCTGTACAGAAGCACATGATGGGAGAGAAGGGGTACAGGGATCCCCACCTCTGGCTATACAAGACATGGGGGGATAAGTGCTGAGAATGCTGACACATGTGCATTGCTGGTCACAATATACCCATCCCCTTGCCTGGGCCCACCAGCCACCAGCATGCCCCACACCTCACTGTACCTGCCTCTGTCTCACTCCAGTCCCCGGCGCCGGGTGCGGTCTGTGTTGCTGAGCAACGCCCCGGGCTTACCTGCTCTGAGCTGACCTTACTCTGCTTCAGGCTTTGGACTCTCTCTCCCTGCTGGGTGACCGCCAGCTTCAGCTCACCCTGTCCACCATGGCGGACGATGACAGCGAAGCCGGCATGGGGCAGTGCGCATGTGCACCATGGTGACCCAGCGTGGAGAGGTGTGCGCCATGGTGACAGCACGGGAAGCCGGCACGTGGGACGGACGCTGCTGCTGTAGGGACCGGCTCCTGGCTTCAATATGGCTGCAAGAGCTAGCAGCGCCCATTAAGTGTGACACCCTGTTCAGCCACTCTATTGGAACGTGCCTGGAGCCGGCCCTGATTAAGACCCTGATATTCTGTCAAGTTTATGCCTGATCTATTATTATTCTCTAAATATTTGTAGTAATTAATGTTGTTTTTCTATATTTTAGTGCTTATGCTTTGGACCCATTTGCATTATAAATATACATGAGCAAACAATGATATAGCCTACTGTGTGTTAATAAAAATGCTTGGTAATAATTAGAGATGAGCGGGTTCGGTTTCTCTGAATCCGAACCCGCCAGAACTTCATGTTTTTTTTCACGGGTCCGAGCGACTCGGATCTTCCCGCCTTGCTCGGTTAACCCGAGCGCGCCCGAACGTCATCATGACGCTGTCGGATTCTCGCGAGGCTCGGATTCTATCGCGAGACTCGGATTCTATATAAGGAGCCGCGCGTCGCCGCCATTTTCACACGTGCATTGAGATTGATAGGGAGAGGACGTGGCTGGCGTCCTCTCCGTTTAGAATAGATTAGAGAGACACTTGATTTACTAATTTTGGGGAGCATTAGGAGTACTCAGTACAGTGCAGAGTTTTGCTGATAGTGACCAGTGACCACCAGTTTTATTTATAATCCGTTCTCTGCCTGAAAAAAGCGATACACAGCACACAGTGACTCAGTCACATACCATATCTGTGTGCACTGCTCAGGCTCAGGCCAGTGTGCTGCATCATCTATTATCTATATATAAATAATATTATATATATCTGTCTGACTGCTCAGCTCACACAGCTTATAATTGTGGGGGAGACTGGGGAGCACTACTGCAGTGCCAGTTATAGGTTATAGCAGGAGCCAGGAGTACATAATATATTATATAGTGAGTGACCACCAGACACACAGTGCAGTTTATTTAATATATCCGTTCTCTGCCTGAAAAAAGCGATACACACAGTGACTCAGTCAGTCACATACCATATCTGTGTGCACTGCTCAGGCTCAGGCCAGTGTGCTGCATCATCTATATATATTATATATCTGTCTGACTGCTCAGCTCACACAGCTTATAATTGTGGGGGAGACTGGGGAGCACTACTGCAGTGCCAGTTATAGGTTATAGCAGGAGCCAGGAGTACATAATATTATATTAAAATTAAACAGTGCACACTTTTGCTGCAGGAGTGCCACTGCCAGTGTGACTAGTGACCAGTGACCTGACCACCAGTATATATAATATTAGTAGTATACTATCTCTTTATCAACCAGTCTATATTAGCAGCAGACACAGTACAGTGCGGTAGTTCACGGCTGTGGCTACCTCTGTGTCGGCACTCGGCAGCCCGTCCATAATTGTATATACCACCTAACCGTGGTTTTTTTTTCTTTCTTTATACATACATACTAGTTACGAGTATACTATCTCTTTATCAACCAGTCTATATATTAGCAGCAGACACAGTACAGTGCGGTAGTTCACGGCTGTGGCTACCTCTGTGTCGGCACTCGGCAGCCCGTCCATAATTGTATATACCACCTAACCGTGGTTTTTTTTTCTTTCTTTATACATACATACTAGTTACGAGTATACTATCTCTTTATCAACCAGTCTATATATTAGCAGCAGACACAGTACAGTGCGGTAGTTCACGGCTGTGGCTACCTCTGTGTCGGCACTCGGCAGCCCGTCCATAATTGTATATACCACCTAACCGTGGTTTTTTTTTCTTTCTTTATACATACATACTAGTTACGAGTATACTATCTCTTTATCAACCAGTCTATATATTAGCAGCAGACACAGTACAGTGCGGTAGTTCACGGCTGTGGCTACCTCTGTGTCGGCACTCGGCAGCCCGTCCATAATTGTATACTAGTATCCAATCCATCCATCTCCATTGTTTACCTGAGGTGCCTTTTAGTTGTGCCTATTAAAATATGGAGAACAAAAATGTTGAGGTTCCAAAATTAGGGAAAGATCAAGATCCACTTCCACCTCGTGCTGAAGCTGCTGCCACTAGTCATGGCCGAGACGATGAAATGCCAGCAACGTCGTCTGCCAAGGCCGATGCCCAATGTCATAGTACAGAGCATGTCAAATCCAAAACACCAAATATCAGTAAAAAAAGGACTCCAAAACCTAAAATAAAATTGTCGGAGGAGAAGCGTAAACTTGCCAATATGCCATTTACCACACGGAGTGGCAAGGAACGGCTGAGGCCCTGGCCTATGTTCATGGCTAGTGGTTCAGCTTCACATGAGGATGGAAGCACTCAGCCTCTCGCTAGAAAAATGAAAAGACTCAAGCTGGCAAAAGCAGCACAGCAAAGAACTGTGCATTCTTCGAAATCCCAAATCCACAAGGAGAGTCCAATTGTGTCGGTTGCGATGCCTGACCTTCCCAACACTGGACGTGAAGAGCATGCACCTTCCACCATTTGCACGCCCCCTGCAAGTGCTGGAAGGAGCACCCGCAGTCCAGTTCCTGATAGTCAGATTGAAGATGTCAGTGTTGAAGTACACCAGGATGAGGAGGATATGGGTGTTGCTGGCGCTGGGGAGGAAATTGACCAGGAGGATTCTGATGGTGAGGTGGTTTGTTTAAGTCAGGCACCCGGGGAGACACCTGTTGTCCGTGGGAGGAATATGGCCGTTGACATGCCAGGTGAAAATACCAAAAAAATCAGCTCTTCGGTGTGGAGGTATTTCACCAGAAATGCGGACAACAGGTGTCAAGCCGTGTGTTCCCTTTGTCAAGCTGTAATAAGTAGGGGTAAGGACGTTAACCACCTCGGAACATCCTCCCTTATACGTCACCTGCAGCGCATTCATAATAAGTCAGTGACAAGTTCAAAAACTTTGGGTGACAGCGGAAGCAGTCCACTGACCAGTAAATCCCTTCCTCTTGTAACCAAGCTCACGCAAACCACCCCACCAACTCCCTCAGTGTCAATTTCCTCCTTCCCCAGGAATGCCAATAGTCCTGCAGGCCATGTCACTGGCAATTCTGACGAGTCCTCTCCTGCCTGGGATTCCTCCGATGCATCCTTGCGTGTAACGCCTACTGCTGCTGGCGCTGCTGTTGTTGCCGCTGGGAGTCGATGGTCATCCCAGAGGGGAAGTCGTAAGCCCACTTGTACTACTTCCAGTAAGCAATTGACTGTTCAACAGTCCTTTGCGAGGAAGATGAAATATCACAGCAGTCATCCTACTGCAAAGCGGATAACTGAGTCCTTGACAACTATGTTGGTGTTAGACGTGCGTCCGGTATCCGCCGTTAGTTCACAGGGAACTAGACAATTTATTGAGGCAGTGTGCCCCCGTTACCAAATACCATCTAGGTTCCACTTCTCTAGGCAGGCGATACCGAGAATGTACACGGACGTCAGAAAAAGACTCACCAGTGTCCTAAAAAATGCAGTTGTACCCAATGTCCACTTAACCACGGACATGTGGACAAGTGGAGCAGGGCAGGGTCAGGACTATATGACTGTGACAGCCCACTGGGTAGATGTATGGACTCCCGCCGCAAGAACAGCAGCGGCGGCACCAGTAGCAGCATCTCGCAAACGCCAACTCTTTCCTAGGCAGGCTACGCTTTGTATCACCGCTTTCCAGAATATACGCACACAGCTGAAAACCTCTTACGGCAACTGAGGAAGATCATCGCGGAATGGCTTACCCCAATTGGACTCTCCTGTGGATTTGTGGCATCGGACAACGCCAGCAATATTGTGTGTGCATTAAATATGGGCAAATTCCAGCACGTCCCATGTTTTGCACATACCTTGAATTTGGTGGTGCAGAATTTTTTAAAAAACGACAGGGGCGTGCAAGAGATGCTGTCGGTGGCCAGAAAAATTGCGGGACACTTTCGGCGTACAGGCACCACGTACAGAAGACTGGAGCACCACCAAAAACTACTGAACCTGCCCTGCCATCATCTGAAGCAAGAAGTGGTAACGAGGTGGAATTCAACCCTCTATATGCTTCAGAGGTTGGAGGAGCAGCAAAAGCCCATTCAAGCCTATACAATTGAGCACGATATAGTAGGTGGAATGCACCTGTCTCAAGTGCAGTGGAGAATGATTTCAACGTTGTGCAAGGTTCTGATGCCCTTTGAACTTGCCACACGTGAAGTCAGTTCAGACACTGCCAGCCTGAGTCAGGTCATTCCCCTCATCAGGCTTTTGCAGAAGAAGCTGGAGGCATTGAAGAAGGAGCTAAAAGGGAGCGATTCCGCTAGGCATGTGGGACTTGTGGATGCAGCCCTTAATTCGCTTAACAAGGATTCACGGGTGGTCAATCTGTTGAAATCAAAGCACTACATTTTGGCCACCGTGCTCGATCCTAGATTTAAAGCCTACCTTGGATCTCTCTTTCTGGCAGACACAGGTCTGCTGGGGTTGAAAGACCTGCTGGTGACAAAATTGTCAAGTCAAGCGGAACGCGACCTGTCAACATCTCCTCCTTCACATTCTCCCGCAACTGGGGGTGCGAGGAAAAGGCTCAGAATTCCGAGCCCACCCGCTGGCGGTGATGCAGGGCAGTCTGGAGCGACTGCTGATGCTGACATCTGGTCCGGACTGAAGGACCTGACAACGATTACGGACATGTCGTCTACTGTCACTGCATATGATTCTCTCAACATTGATAGAATGGTGGAGGATTATATGAGTGACCGCATCCAAGTAGGCACGTCACACAGTCCGTACTTATACTGGCAGGAAAAAGAGGCAATTTGGAGGCCCTTGCACAAACTGGCTTTATTCTACCTAAGTTGCCCTCCCACAAGTGTGTACTCCGAAAGAGTGTTTAGTGCCGCCGCTCACCTTGTCAGCAATCGGCGTACGAGGTTACATCCAGAAAATGTGGAGAAGATGATGTTCATTAAAATGAATTATAATCAATTCCTCCGCGGAGACATTGACCAGCAGCAATTGCCTCCACAAAGTACACAGGGAGCTGAGATGGTGGATTCCAGTGGGGACGAATTGATAATCTGTGAGGAGGGGGATGTACACGGTGATATATCGGAGGGTGAAGATGAGGTGGACATCTTGCCTCTGTAGAGCCAGTTTGTGCAAGGAGAGATTAATTGCTTCTTTTTTAGGGGGGGTCCAAACCAACCCGTCATATCAGTCACAGTCGTGTGGCAGACCCTGTCACTGAAATGATGGGTTGGTTAAAGTGTGCATGTCCTGTTTTGTTTATACAACATAAGGGTGGGTGGGAGGGCCCAAGGACAATTCCATCTTGCACCTCTTTTTTCTTTTCTTTTTCTTTGCATCATGTGCTGATTGGGGAGGGTTTTTTGGAAGGGACATCCTGCGTGACACTGCAGTGCCACTCCTAGATGGGCCCGGTGTTTGTGTCGGCCACTAGGGTCGCTAATCTTACTCACACAGTCAGCTACCTCATTGCGCCTCTTTTTTTCTTTGCGTCATGTGCTGTTTGGGGAGGGTTTTTTGGAAGGGACATCCTGCGTGACACTGCAGTGCCACTCCTAGATGGGCCCGGTGTTTGTGTCGGCCACTAGGGTCGCTAATCTTACTCACACAGCTACCTCATTGCGCCTCTTTTTTTCTTTGCGTCATGTGCTGTTTGGGGAGGGTTTTTTGGAAGTGACATCCTGCGTGACACTGCAGTGCCACTCCTAGATGGGCCCGGTGTTTGTGTCGGCCACTAGGGTCGCTAATCTTACTCACACAGCTACCTCATTGCGCCTCTTTTTTTCTTTGCGTCATGTGCTGTTTGGGGAGGGTTTTTTGGAAGGGCCATCCTGCGTGACACTGCAGTGCCACTCCTAGATGGGCCCGGTGTTTGTGTCGGCCACTAGGGTCGCTAATCTTACTCACACAGCTACCTCATTGCGCCTCTTTTTTTCTTTGCGTCATGTGCTGTTTGGGGAGGGTTTTTTGGAAGGGACATCCTGCGTGACACTGCAGTGCCACTCCTAGATGGGCCCGGTGTTTGTGTCGGCCACTAGGGTCGCTTATCTTACTCACACAGCGACCTCGGTGCAAATTTTAGGACTAAAAATAATATTGTGAGGTGTGAGGTATTCAGAATAGACTGAAAATGAGTGTAAATTATGGTTTTTGAGGTTAATAATACTTTGGGATCAAAATGACCCCCAAATTCTATGATTTAAGCTGTTTTTTAGTGTTTTTTGAAAAAAACACCCGAATCCAAAACACACCCGAATCCGACAAAAAAAATTCGGTGAGGTTTTGCCAAAACGCGTTCGAACCCAAAACACGGCAGCGGAACCGAACCCAAAACCAAAACACAAAACCCGAAAAATTTCAGGCGCTCATCTCTAGTAATAATATGACTAATATATCCATACAATAACTCTCTAGTGAGATTCAGATTGCTTCCAATGATGAAGCTTAATCACATTTCAGTATGTGTGTGTTAATTGCACATTTTATAAAGCATATTCAGCCTCTCCAGAACAGCTTTGAGTGTTCATGCTGAGTTGGGCACATGCCTCTTGGTTTAGCATAAAATATGCAAGTTTATGAGCATACTTACAGTATGTAGATCTGCTTCCATGTGACAATAGCCCCTTTTTGTACGTGGAACAGGGAAGAAATGGAATGGGGAAAAGAAGAGGCAATCAAACTCAGTCCAAGTACAGTTCATACTGTATAATTAAGAAGCTGAGACAGACCTGCACATAAACAAAGATGCACCTATAAGTAGCTGTATTGCCTGCTTGTTCTAGAGATGTGCGGCTGGCACTTTTCGTGTTTTGTGTTTTGGTTTTGGTTCTAATTCCACTTTTGTGTTTTGGTTTTGGCTTGGTTTTGCCAAAACCACCCTTTCGAGTTTTGATTTTGGTTTTGATTTTGGATCTGGATGATTTAAAAAAAAAACGTAAAAACAGCTTTTGGGGGTAATATTGCTCCTACGGTATTATTAACCTCAATAACATTAATTTCCACTCATTTCCAGTCTATTCTGAACACCTCACACCTCACAATATTGTTTTTAGGCCTAAAAGTTGCACCGAGGTGGCTGTATGACTAAGCTAAGCGACACAAGTGTGCGGCACAAACACCTGGCCCATCTAGGAGTGGCACTGCAGTTACAGACAGGATGGCACTTTAAAAACTAGTCCCCAAAAAGCACATGATGCAAAGAAGAAAAAGTGGTGCAAGATGGAATTGTCCTTGGGCCCTCCCAGCCACCCTTATGTTGTATAAAAAGGACATGCACACTTTAACAAACCAATCATTTCAGCCAGAGCTGGATTAAGGCATTGGGGGGCCCGGGGTTCTTAAGATGGGGGGGCCCTAAGGTCTAAAATTATATATATATATATATATATATATATATAAAATGACAATGTGTCCAGCACTCCTATAATGTGGGTTACCTTCACCCGGTGCCCTCGCAAATTACAGGATGCAGGCAGGCCACGGCGCGCCACTCAGGGCTTGGAGAAAGAAAACAACCAGCGACAACCAAGTCTGCAACAACGTTTCAATCAATAGATTTTCATCAGGTTATCGTGTCGTGATTCCTGTGTCTGTATTTCGAATGCTGGGATCCTGACTGCCAGGATCCCCACCCTGCTCATATATATATATATATATATATATATATATATATATGTATATTTATTACAGAATAAACAGTGGCACTCAGAGTCTTCTGTGTCCAAAAAAACTGTATTGAACAAGTCACATACAACTGATGTTTCGAGGCTCGCAGACCTTCTTTCCCCTTATTCACACCTTGAAAAAGGGTCTGCGAGCCTCGAAACGTCGGTTGTATGTGACTTGTTCAATACAGTTTTTTTGGACACAGAAGACCCTGAGTGCCACTGTTTATTCTGTACTATACCTCCACCCCACATTGTAGCACACTGAATGAGCCGAAATTCACATTATAGCACACTGAATGAGCCGAAATTCACATTATAGCACACTGAATGAGCCGAAATTCACATTGTAGCACACTGAATGAGCCGAAATTCACATTATAGCACACTGAATGAGCTGAAATTGTGACAACGGGGACAGCCAGAGTGACAATAGGGAGAGAGAGAGTGACGACAGGGAGAGAGAGAGTGACGACAGTGACAACAGGGAGAGAGAGTGACGACAGTGAAGACAGGGAGAGAGAGTGATGACAGTGACGACAGGTAGAGAGAGTGATGACAGGGAGAGAGAGTGATGACAGTGACGACAGGGAGAGAGAGTGATGACAGGGAGAGAGAGTGATGACAGGGAGAGAGAGTGACGACAGGGAGAGAGAGAGTGACAATAGTGACGACAGGGAGAGAGAGTGACGACAATGAGAGAAACTGACGACAGTGACTAAAGGGAAAGAGACTGACGACAGGGTGAGAGAGTGACGACAGGGAGAGAAAGTGACGACAGGGAGAGAGAGTGACGACAGGGAGAGAGAGTGACGACAGGGAGACAGAGTGACGACAGTGACGACAGGGAGAGAGAGTGATGACAGGGAGAGAGAGTAACGACAGGGAGAGAGAGTAACGACAGTGACAGCAGGGAGAGAGAGAGTGACAGTGGGGACGGTAACGACAGGGAGAGAAGTGACAGCAGGGTAACGTTACTTCATTTGTTGCTGGTGGCTGGCGGCGGTGAGCGGCGGGCAGCTGTTGGCTGGCGGCAGTGAGCGGCTGGCGGCGGTGAGCGGCTGTGAGCTAGTACAGCGCTCTACACAGCCGCCGCGCAGGGACGGGGAGCACCATGTGCAGCAGGATGGCCACTTCCCTCGCCTTCTGCTGCACTTTTAGTTCCTCATTTCCGGGTCAGTGGAAGAAGTGGCGGTATACCATACCCCCGTTTACCGCCCCACTTCGACCACTGTATATATATATATATATATATATCTCTAAAACAATCCGGCACTCCCTCGTATGCCACAGAAATAACCTGCCAGTGTGCCCTCCTAGGGACCAGCAAAGCCCATCCATTATGCAAACAGCAGAGGCGGTACTCACGGACATTTAGTACTTGGTGAAAGATAAAGTGCTTTACTGCAACGTTTTGAGGTAATCCCCCCCGTCATCAGGACACACTTGTCCTGATGACGGGGGGGAAGTATCCAGAAACGTCGAAGTAAAGCACTTTATCTTTCACCAAGAACTAAATGTCCGGGAGTACCGCCTCTGCTGTTTGTGTGTATATATATATATATATATATATATATATATAATGTGCATATATATATATACATATATATATATATATATATATATATATTTATATATATATATATAAATTATATATATCGTGTGTGTGTGAGTGTGTGTGTGTGTATGTATGTATGTATATATGTATGTATATATATATATATATATATACATGCATATACACACACAACCCAGAGCCTACGTTTAAATTTAATACACAACTTTAAAAAAAATTAAACAACCCATCCTGACCTTACATCATGGATAAAGCCTGTCTCTAGTCTTCACCCGGCCAGTACACACGCGCTGGCAGGGAGCTTCCTTCTTTCCTGCAGCCTGTGTGCTCTGCCAGTCGCTGAGCAGCAGGCTTGCAGGGTGACACACTATTGGGCAGCTGAGTCGTCACTCAGCAAGCAGCCCAGGAAGCGCTCAGCGGCGCCGGCGGCTCTATGAGCGACGGCTGCTGCTGGGCTGATAGTGGGGAGGGGAGCGCAGTGCAGTGCCGCGGATCGGATTACAGATCCGATCTTTGGCGCGCGAAGGGGTGCCCTTTCAGACACGGGGGCCCGGGGTACTTAACCCCGGAGCCCCCCCCTTAATCCGGCTCTGATTTCAGCGACATTGTCTGCCACACGACTGTGGCTGAAATGACTGGTTTGTTTGGGTCCCCACCAAAAAAGAAGCAATCAATCTCTCCTTGCACAAACTGGCTCTACAGAGGCAAGATGTCAACCTCATCCTCATCCTCAGATTCCTCACCCCTTTCACTGTGTACATTCACCTCCTCACAGAGTATTAATTCATACCCACTGGAATCCACCATCACAGGTTCATGTGTACTTTCTGGAGGCAATTGCTGGTAAAGGTCTTCCCGGAGGAATTTATAATTAATTTCTTCTCCACATTTAGTGGAAGTAACCTCCTACGCTGATCGCAGACAAGGTTACCGGCTGCACTAAACACTCTTTCGGAGTACACACTGGAGGGGGTGAGGGGGGCAACTTGGGTAAAATAAAGCCAGTTTGTGCAAGGGCATCCAAATTGCATCTTTTTCCTGCCAGTATACATACGGACTGTCTGACATGCCTACTTGGATTCTGCCACTCATATAATCTTCCACCGTTATTTCAATGGTGACAAAATCAAATGCAGTGACAGTAGACATGTCAGTAATCATTGGCGGGTCCTTCAGTCCAGACCAGATGTCAGCTTTCCCTCCTGACTGCCCTGCATCACTGCCAGTGGGTGGGCTAGGAAATCTTATCCTTTTCCTTGCAGCCCCAGTGGCAGGAGAAATTGAAGGAGGAGCTGTTGACTGGTCACGTTCCGCTTGAGTTGACAATTTACTAACCAGCAGGTCTTTGAACCTCTGCACACTTGTGTCTGCTGGAAAGAGAGATACAACGTAGGCTTTAAACCTAGGATGGAGCACGGTGGCCAAAATGTAGTGCTCTGATTTCAACAGACTGACCACCCTTGAATCCTGACAAAGCGAATGAAGGCCTCCATCCACAAGTCCCACATACTTTGCGGAATTGCTCCATCTTAGCTCCTCCTTCAATTTAATTTATCCAGCTACTTCTGAAAAAGCCTGATGAGGGGAATGGCCTGACTCAGCTGGCAGTGTCTGAACTGACTTCACGTGTGGCAAGTTCGAAGGGTTGGAGAACCTTGCACAAGACGGAAATTATTCTCCACTGCGCTTGAGTCAGGTGCATTACCCCTCCTTTACCTATATCGTAGGTGGATGTATAGGCTTGAATGGCCTTTTACTGCTCCTCCATCCTCTGAAGCATATAGAGTGTTGAATTCCACCTCGTTGCCACCTCTTGCTTCAGTTGATGGCGGGGCAGGTTCAGGAGTGTTTGCTGTCGCTCCAGTCTTCGGCATGCAGTAACAGAATGCCGAAAGTGACCCACAATTTTTTGGGACACCGACAGCATCTCCTGCACACCCCTGTCATTTTTCAAAAAATTCTGCACCACCAAATTAATTGTATGTGTAAAACATGGGACATGCTGGAATTTGCCCAGATGTAATGTACACACATTATTGGTGGTGTTGTCCGATATCACAAATCCCCAGGAGAGTCCAATTGGGGTAAGCTATTCTGCGATGATGTTCCAGAGTTTCCATAAGAGGTTGTCAGCTGTGTGCCTCTTAAGGAAAGCGGTGATACATAGCGTAGCCTGCCTGGGAACGAGTTGGCGTTTGCGAGATGCTGCTACTGGTGCCACTGCTGTTGTTGCTGTTGGAGGCCATACCCATACCCAGTGGGCTGTTACAGTCATATAGTCCTTAGTCTGCCCTTTTCCACTTGTCCACATGTTCGTGGTTAAGTGGACACTTGATACAACCGCATTTTGTAGGACACTGGTGACTCTTTTTCTGATGTCTGTGTACATTTTCGGTATCACCTGCCTAGTGAAGTGGAACCTAGATGGGATTTGATACCAGGGACACAGTACCTCAAAAAATTTGCTAAGTCCCACTGAACTAATGGTGGATACTGGATGCACGTCTAACACCAACATGGCTGTCAAGGCCTCAGTTATCCGTTTTGCAAAAGGATGACTGCTGTCATATTTCATCTTCCTCACAAAGGACTGTTGGACAATCAACTGCTTACTGGAAGTACTGTAGTACAAGTGGTCTTCTGACTTCCCCTCTAGGATGACGATTGACTCCCAGCAGCAACAACAGCAGTGGCAGCAACAACAGGCGTACCACTCAAGGATCCTACGGAGGAATCCCGGTTAGGAGAGGACTCCTCAGTCTTGACAGTGACATGGCCTGCAGGACTACTGATGTTCCTGACTGAGGAGGAAGTTGACATTGAGGGAGTTGGTGGTGTGTCTTGCAGGAGCTTGGGTACAGGAGGAAGAAGGGATTTAGGTGTCAGTGGACTGCTTGCGCTCTTACCCAAAGTTTCACAACTTGACACTGACTTCTGATGAATGCGCAGCAGGTGATGTATAAGGGAGGATGTTCCTAGGTGGTTAACATCCTTACCTCTACTTATTACAGATTGACAGAGGCAACAGATGGCTTGACACCTGTTGTCCGGATTTGTGGAGAAATAATTCCACACCAAAGAGATGGCTTTTTTGGTAGTTTGCCAAGGCATCACAATGGTCTTCTTCATCCCACGGACAACAGGTATCTCCCCCAGTGCCTGACTTAAGCAAACCTCATCACCATCAGAATCCTCATCGTCAACTTCCTCCTCAGTGCCAGCAACACCCATATCCTCATCCTCACAATTGGAGAACGGTCCTCAAGCACTGCTAGACTCCCCAACACACTTCTGGTAGTGGCAACCTGCATGTCGTTCGTGTATGTGAAAGGATACCAAGAACATACATTTAACCAATAGGATACAGCTCCCTGTTGTTACTACAAAAGGAACCTCTCAACTCACCGTAATTCAGTGAGATGCATCACATAAAGGTTTCTTTTAACTGATTGTTGATCCCCTCACAAACATAATGATACCAGGAATCTCTCATATAGAGTAACACTTACCTGGGCTATAAGCCCTATGTTCATCCAAAGGTTTCTTTACTCCAAAATGTAACACTCAAATGCCTTTCCTCAGATGGATGTACATCAGGACACTACCACTGGTCTGATGCAGAACAACACAACAGCACTGTAAGGGACTTGTGGTTGTTGTTATTATTATTATACGGCAGCAGTGGACATATAGCAGCAGTGTATATCGTCACTGGAATGACTGATGAACAGGACACTACCACTGGTCTGATGCAGCACAACACAACAACACTGTAAGGGACTTGTGGTTGTTGTTGTTGTTGTTGTTATTATTATTATACGGCAGAAGTGGACATATAGCAGCAGCATATATCGTCACTGGAATGACTGATGAACAGGACACTACCACTGGTCTGATGGAGCACAACACAACAACACTGTAAGGGACTTGTGGTTATTATTATTATTATACGGCAGCAGTGGACATATAGCAGCAGCGTATATCGTCACTGAAATGACTGATGAACAGGACACAACAACTGGTCTGATGCAGCACAACACTGTAAGGGACTTGTGGTTGTTGTTATAAATATTATATAGCAGCAGTGTATATCGTCACTGGAATGACTGATGAACAGGACACTACCACTGGTCTGATGCAGCACAACACAGCAACACTGTAAGGGACTTGTGGTTGTTGTTGTTATTATTATTATACGGCAGAAGTGGACATATAGCAGCAGCATATATCGTCACTGGAATAACTGATGAACAGGACACTACCACTGGTCTGATGCAGCACAACACAACAACACTGTAAGGAACTTGTGGTTATTGTTGTTATTATTATTATACGGCAGAAGTGGACATATAGCAGCAGCGTATATCGTTACTGAAATGACTGATGAACAGGACACAACCACTGGTCTGATGCAGCACAACACAACAACACTGTAAGGGACTTGTAGTTGTTGTTATTATTATTATTATACGGCAGAAGTGGACATATAGCAGCAGCGTATATCGTTACTGAAATGACTGATGAACAGGACACTACCACTGGTCTGATGCAGCACAACACAACAACACTGTAAGGGACTTGTGGTTGTTGTTATTATTATTATTATTATTATTATACGACAGAAGTTGACATATAGCAGCAGCATATATCGTCACTGGTATGACTGATGAACAGGACACTACCACTGGTCTGATGGAGCACAACACAACAACACTGTAAGGGACTTGTGGTTGTTGTTATAAATATTATACGGCAGCAGTGGAAATATAGCAGCAGCGTATATCGTCACTGAAATGACTGATGAACAGGACACTACCACTGGTCTGATGCAGCACAACACAACAACACTGTAAGGAACTTGTGGTTATTGTTGTTATTATTATTATACGGCAGAAGTGGACATATAGCAGCAGCGTATATCGTCACTGGAATGACTGATGAACAGGACACTACCACTGGTCTGATGCAGCACAACACAACAACACTGTAAGGAACTTCTCGTTGTTGTTATTATTATTATACAGCAGCAGTGGACATATAGCAGCAGCGTATATCGTTACTGGAATGACTGATGGACAGGACACTACCACTGGTCTGATGCAGCACAACACAACAACACTGTAAGGGACTTGTGGTTGTTGTTATTATTATTATTATTATTATTATTATTATACGGCAGCAGTGGACATATAGCAGCGTGTATCATCACTGGAATAACTGATGGACAGGACACTACCACTGGTCTGATGCAGCACAACACAACACAACACAACACTACTGTAAGGGACTTGTGGTTGTTGTTATTATTATTATACGGCAGCAGTGGACATATAGCAGCAGCGTATATTGTCACTGAAATGCAGGCAAATCTAGTACCGGCAACAGCGATTCACGGCTATCGCTGGGGGGCATACACACCAGAGATCCGTGCTTAAAATCTAGGTAATCTAGTCAGATTGCTTAGATTGTAAGAACAGATCTCTCCGTGTTTACGCCCCTGTAGTTTCCACATAATTCAGCACTACTATGACTACTACTAGGATACTAGGGGGGGGGGAATTCAAATGTTTGAAAAGTCAGTTGGGTGTCTGTTTTTTCCTATCTAATAGACAGGAAAAAACAGACACCTAACCGACTTTTCAAACATCTGAATTCCCCCTAGGAGTCTATCAGCTGGTTTACATGAAGATATTGCATTGAATGTTAACAAGCTTAGATGTTGCTAACAGTGAGTGCATGAATGGGTTGTCAAGTGTACATGCAGGGCTGCAGGCAGAATTTCAGAGTCCAGGGCCAGAAGTCATTCTTTATCTGGGATGTTGTTACTGTGCTCAGGTCAGGCACCTCAGCTGCATTACACTGCCCATCTCCCTCCTCCTTACACAGAATTTTCTTCCTGTAAATGCATAGTGTGTGCAATGAGATCCTGTCCTTATCAGACTTCAGACAGCAGCTGCTGACTGAATATGCAGCAGCTCCCTACAGGCACCTACTTCCTCTGTCAAACAAGGCACATGCCCCTCTTGCCTCATCTTAACTTTGCCCTTGCATTTTGGCCAACATGGAGGACTTCATCTTTGACCTAATAATAATGATCTTCAGCCCTTTACACCCCTAGGGATGATCATTGACTGACTGCTGAAGTCATAGAGACAGATGGATTCTGTCCATTTCCCCGTGCCCCACTAACAAGTCATTAAAAGTTTCCCTAGAGCCTTAGAAAGAAAATCCCTGGGGATCCATAGAGGTTTTGGCTTCCTTGTAATACGTTCCTTGTACTTATTTACATAATTATTCAAAAGCTCATACTGTATTTTGTGTGTGCTCAATTTTGTTCAGTTTGTTGGGATACTTATGTCTTTCTGGACATACTTAATTAGTAGTATAGGCATTTTTGCCTTGTTGGCTTCTATGGTAATCTGCAGAAATAAGAAATTAGAGCGCTTGTTCCAAGTATGTGCCTATCTGTCTCTGATTCCACCACGGTTGTATGCAAGTAAACTTCAATGAAAAGTACCCACGTAAATACAGTAACTCTGCCTGTGGCTCTGAGCTGCGAGATTAGGCAGTCATTTTCCATCACAAGCCCCCTCACTTTCATTTTGTAAAAACCAAAAAAATCTGTTAAAAAATGTATTAGAGTAGAAATGACTTGTGTGGTCATGTTATAAAGTTTCTTTCTTTTCTTATTTTTTACAGATTTTATTGCTCAGAGACAATTCCGAGTATACACTGTTACATTTCACTTAAGACACAGGTGCTACATAAAGAGAAAGTTAACATTTCCCCATAAAGCTCTTATTGCCTAAGAAAATAAAATTGCATTGATTTCTCCATGGAAAAGTGTCTGCTGCTGTATCATTTTTCAGAAAGCAAATAACGAGGAACTATAATATACCAAGAGATCAAACTTTGTTTATCATCTATAACATTCTTTCAATAAAATCTGTCTCTTGTCTACAAGTTTGTAATATTTTTTTCATGTTCTCTAAATAAAATTATATATTTGTGTGAATGTGACTGTGTATATATCAGGGGTGGGGAACCTTTTTTCTACCAAGGGTCATTTAGATATTTATAAAATCTTCGGGGCCATACAAAAATGATCAACTTAAAATTGACCCTGCCCCCCAGTAGTTCTGCCCCTTAGAGGTACTGAGTGCGCGCACCGAAAGGCGCGCACACACCAAAAAATGGGTGTGGCCAATTAAAATGGGACATGATACACATATGCCCACAATAGTGCAGTGCCAGATACACATGCCAGTGCAGTGCCAATACACCAATGCCACCAAAGTGCCAGATACACATACCAGTGCAGTGCCAGATACACAAATGCCCCCACAGTGCCAGATATACAAATGCCCCCACAGTGCCAGATATACAAATTCCCCCGCAGTGCCAGATCCACAAATGCCCCCACAGTGCCAGATCCACAAATGCCCCCACAGTGCCAGATCCACAAATTCCCCCACAGTGCCTGACCACAAATGCCCCTACAGTGCCAGATCCACAAATGCCCCCACAGTGCCAGATATACCAATGCCCCACAGTGCCAGATATACATATGCCCCCCCCCCCCACAGTGCCAGGTATACAAATACCCCACAGCACCAGATCGACAAATTCCCCCACAGTGCCCCCACACCCCACTGTGCTGCTCACCGCTGCTGCTGCTCCATCCAGCGGCAGCGTGTCTCAGCTGTCAGGGGGTCAGGGCAGGAAGGAGAGCGTGACTATGTCGGGCGGCGGTGGCGTGTAGGATCTCAAACCAGCTGCTGGTTCATAAGCCAAACAGAGCTTGCAGACCGGCATTGGCAGCTCCTGATTGGCTGCCAGTCCACAAAATCTGATTGGCTCACAAATCGGCGGCTGGTTTAAGATCCTACCCGCCACTGTCGCCGGACATGTAGCTGTGCTCCCCTCCCTGCTCTGAAAGCTGAGACATGCCGCTGCCGGACTGAGCAGCGGCGTATCTCACTGACATAAGTGGGTGGGCGGGAACAAATGGCTCTGCAGGCTTTATACGGCCCACGGGCCGGATGTTCCCCACCCCTGGTTTAAACCCTGAACGTTGACTATAGATACTGTGTCATCGTGTTATTCAGTCTGCATGAGTGCCAGCCATAACTTGTTTGTAGATATATATATATATATATATATATATATATATATATATATACAAAATTTTGCTCCGGCACTCGGCTCAGCCCCTGCTATGGGGCTGGCTTGCTCAGGTGCCCTCCTCCAGGGTTGATGCCCTTAGTATTATACCAAACGATAATGATGAGGCGGCACTCAGAGTCTTGTGAAATGACGAAAAACTATATTGGTGCAGTGATCAACGTTTCGGGGTTTCCCGAACCTGACGAAGGGGGAAACCCCGAAATGTTGATCACTGCACCAATACAGTTTTTTGTCATTTCACAAGACTCTGAGTGCCGCCTCATCATTATCGTTTGGTATATATATATATATATATATATATATATACATGTCGGGCTGCACTCTCATCTTCCATATTGTTACAGCTGGGATGTCACCCATGATACATAAACGTATCAACACATAGGAATCCAAAAAGGGGGCACTCTCCAGCAGGACTTGGGCATGTACGGTGCACCGGAGGAATACAGTGGTAGGGGTCCATGTTTAGGGGTGTTGCAAGTCTCTAGAGGGGGTGTGCCCAGCCACCACATTCATTTTCCTAACAATTTTGCAAGTGTTCGTCCCCTAGATAAATATATACAGTAAATACTGTAGTTCATGCATGATAATGCACTAGATTAGTAACAGTACAGTCTGGAATCTGATCCCTAGAGGAGGGGGTGGGTCCCCAGGCAGTAGGGCCCACCGGTGGTTTCTCCTGTACCCCTGTGGGCCAGTCCAACTCTGCTCTCCAGACTTCCATATAAGCAACAGATACAGTTTATTTATAGATTAAAATGCATACTCAGCTCAAATGTTTTCAGTCCACCCGGACCTTCATCAGGATGCACTACAGCATATTAGAGATTAGATGCATTTCCCATCACAGTCCAGCAGCAATGCTGGAAATGCCTATTTGGCTCACTAAATACCTCTTCCATTCAGAAAACAGAAACAAAACAACACTTCCGCGTTCCATGCTGGAATGTACCTTACATCACTTCCCTTCATAAGCCCCAGTACCAAGATACCATATATGTCCTTCCAAATAAATACTGGAGAAGTCGCTTTACAAATTACCATTAATATCTAGCATATCGCACAAATGAGCTGCCAATATCATCCATAATAATCCAGTGGCTCAGAATTACACTGCTGCATTGTGTCCAACCGGAAGTTTCCATGGTATGCAAACCGCCGCATCTGCCACATACACTGAAGAGATCTCAAACACCAAAACTCTTTTATACTCAATAGTTTTTATAGCGCCTGGGTGTAATGTAGCTATATATGCTAACTCAATATTTGCGCCACATCACTTCCGTTGTTTGGAATGCATCGCGTCCAACCGGAAATTCCCGTGTAACGCAAGCAGCCACAGCTCCCACATCTACCATGGGGATATTAATAAGGGTTTTTTTTTGTGCAATATTAGTACATACATACTTTTCAAAACCAGTATTATGTCACCTATATGACTGAATGGGGGAGGTTAGAGAGCCAAATTTGCTAGTGAGCCTATTAAATCTTCAATAAAAACTACAATGTTATACAACTCCTCATAGATGAACATCTACTGAGAACATCCTCAGATGTACATATATTTGAATGCATGTTCTAATAGATGTTGAACCTCTATTTAGAGGAAAAATTACACACCATAAAACAGCATATAATAATCAAAAATGACACATTACAAAATACAAAAAAGTTTGATGTATTGGTTGCAACAGCAATTGTTTTATATATAAAAAAAGTTCTTCTGATCCTCATTAGTGTAAAACAATATTAAGGGAATTTGATTAATTCAGCCCATTTGGTGTCACCGTTCCTAGGCTATAAAGATCCACCTTGCCTGAAGTATGGAACTCCTATGGTTGGCCATACGTTCACGGAAAGTACATGTTGTCATACTCACATAGGGCAATCCACATGTGCAGATCAACATGTAGACCATAATCTACAATGAAGCTTATATCGTATCTTGATCGTTTTTTCATTCTGCGGGTGTGGAAAAGTGCTGCCTGACCTCATTGAGTGACATATTGTGCACCCGGTGCATTTTACGCAACCTGGCTTCCACTCCTGTAGCCAAGTCCCCATGTCATTGCCGCTTTGACATGTTGGTTGCATCAGTTACTGTTTAAAATTACATCCACGTCTGTAGGCCATCATTGGTGCTTCACCCAAGGCCTCACCTAATTTTGGTTCCGATTTTACAAGTGGCCAGTGCCTCCTGATTAATTTTGCTTCAATATGTGATTTATTGTCATATTGCACGACAAAATAATACAATTTTTTCTGGTAATTCTCTTTACGTAGTCCCATTCGTGCTTTGGCTAGGCAACATTCGACCACCTTCTCGCTCACACATCTCAGCAATCTGGGCCTCAGCTGTAATCGGATTTGTGTTGTTACGTAACACTCGCATAAATTGTGAGATAGGTAGAATAGCCTTCAGACTTGGTGGGTGATTACTCATAGCATGCAAGATGGTGTTGAGGTCAGTCTCTTTTCTGTATAACGTTGTCCCCAACCTATTACCATTCTAAAATACTGTTATATCCAAAACGTTTATTGATTCAAAACTTGAATGTCCAGTGAATCATACAGTGGAGTCCAATTTATTCAGTTCGGCCAACAATAATTCAGACTCATTCTTGGTGCCATCCCATAACAAAAAAAGTAATCTATAAATTGCTTATAATAGATTATCTTAGTGCCATATCGTGGCATTATATGTGTTGACTCATACTGATACATAAATATGACCGGGTATGCGGGGGACACATTTGAGCTGATCGCGGTACCTGAACATTGCATGAAGTACTTGTCTTGGTACATAAAAGTTCTTGTCTTGGTACATAAAATGGTTACATATCAAAATTTTGGTCTGCATCTCCAAAACACACTCAGTTTTGAGACCTTGTCCAGGAGAACTCAGCAATAATTTTCTAACCACTTGAATACCCAATTGGTGTGGTATTATAGTGTATAAAGATGACACATAAAGTGTCACCAAGAGTGTCCCCTCCGACAAGTTTCCCAATTCTACAATTTTGGTCAAAAAATCATTAGTATCCTTAATCCTGTAGGATGTTATCAACAAATATTGCCAGTGGTTGTAACAGGGACCCCCTGGCAGAGATACTTGGCCTGCAAGGGGGGTCAGCTAAGGTCTTGTGTACTTTTGGGAAGGTTTATTTCACTGGGCAAATTGGGAAAGGCACCTTCAGGAAGTTGGACAACTGTTTTGTCACCCATCGATTTTTTGCAGCCAAATCAATCAAATTGTCCACCTACTTCTTGATCTTAAGTATTAGGTTAGACACACATTTGATATAGGTTGAACAGACAGCAAGCTGGCATCGAATTTCCTTATCATAGTCAGTGGCATTCTATATAACCATCGCCCCGCCCTTATTGGCTGGGTGTATTATTATTGAAATATTATCCCATAGGGATTTAATCACCTGTTTCTGATCAGGCGTCAGATTATTGAAATGTCCATCCCTTTGTCATTCCTAAAATCCTGCTCAGTCATCTGTAGAAAAGTGCTTATACTAGAATTATTTGACAGTGGATCAAAAAGGCTAGGAGTAACAAACACCAAAGGTTAAAGTTGTATATCAGTAGCCTCAGAACTTTTGTCCCCAAAGAACTCTCTAAGGCGTAATTTCCTTCTAAATTTACAATGATTTACAGCCAAATTAAAATCATGTCTGGACGAAGGCACAAAAGATAACCCTAAGGACAGTAGAGACTGCTCTGCTGTTGATAGGGTATAATTAGATAAACACACTGCTTATACTCTCCTCCAATGCCCTCTTCTCTTTGTAACCTCTTCTCCTCGGGTGCGACCTGGGACGACCTCCACGGGCATTGTTGAATGATGTCCTGGGGCCATGACCTAAAAAAAAAACACTCGGGGGTAACGGGGCTGATGTATCAGAGTCAGAAGCTGACTGTGACAGGGAAGAATCAGTCATATAGTGAGCTTTATATCTCTGTGTTCTAAAACCTCTCTGTCTCCTATTGTTTTCACTGCCAGTAAGCCATCTATATACTTGATGAGTAGTATAATCATTGTTTACAGTTTGTAACTTTTTCCGTTTGAAAGAGACCAAGTCATCCCTAAAAGTGTATTTGGAACTGTAATTTATCACACCAATTACCAGACTTATCTCCCTTGAGAGTGGTCAGACTTGGGCCCTCATTCCGAGTTGTTCGCTCGGTATTTTTCATCGCATCGCAGTGAAAATCCGCTTAGTACGCATGCGCAATGTTCGCACTGCGACTGCGCCA